>NC_142504.1:73738579-74104829 GCF_057876585.1 Rhinolophus sinicus | reverse complement strand
AACTGAAGATTGGATTTATAGGTATGCAAATCCCTCTTCTAGAGAGAGCCAGAGAGGGTGCTTCTGCTCTATTTTGTCAGCGCTCTGCCCTCTTATAGTCTGTGTGCCTGGCAATTAGTTCTGATGACCTGAACACCTTGTGTGCTAATGGTCTTGTCACAGCTTTCATAGACAATGTGGTCAGGAAGAATTCTTTCCCAACAGACCATTTTTCTAGGGCTTGCTCTGTGAAACCAAGAAAAAAAACATCTTGTCAAATTTATGTGCAGGCATAATCAAATAATGCTGAACGAAAGCCTGAGGAACTATAACTGATTTATAAATATCTGGAATACTTCTATTAAATCTGAATCTGGTCTTGGATTTACAATGAGAACCTAAATCACGTGTTCTAAAATTCTCTAAGAATTATTTCATGTCCTAGATATTAAGGTGCAAGAAAACAGGTTTGTGTTATTTTAATTGTCCTTAAACTGATCCTAATACATATTTTCAATATTTGATACTCTTCTAAAAACAATTGTATAATTTTCAGGATGAGAAGATGCACCATTTATCTCATTTTCATTTCATAATCTTTTTTATTAATGAGAACACTTTATTTATTTATTTATTTAATTTTTTTTAAGAAGGGCACAGTTCACAGTGGCCCATGTGGGGATCAAACCAGCAACCTTGGTGTTATTACATAGCACCGCTCTAACCAACTGAATTAACCAGCCACCCCTTCATTTCATACTCTTAATAAATACATTTATCATTAAAACTAAAATATATCAATTGCATATGATTATGCAAGTATGATTATAGGAACTAATGAATTCATGTCACAGTTTATGTAGCACTAGCTATGTAATTCAAATCACTTGAAAAAATAAAGGTTTTGTTTCCCTTCTAGGTGTCACTGAGTTTATTAAAGGAAAAAAAAAAGTTAAATTATTCACCTATATAGGCAGCAGCAATTTAGATGAATTCCAGAGGAAGTCTAAAGAAGAAAACACTTTACAGCTATTATCTTCAAAATGATAAACTTGTTCCTAAAGCTGGATGAGTAGAAATAACTAGCCCATAAGAAATAAAAGATACAGCTTATATGCTTGGTCACCTCCCTCCTTTCCCCTTTCTCATAGAACCAAAATTACCTGGAACTCTGAAGCACGTTCCTTTTCCCAGAAACCCCACATGCCTCAGAAAAAGCTTCCTCTCCTCCCAGCTATTGGAATAGGTTTAATAGCTACAGGCAATCCTGAACCTTTTTCCAGTACCTTATTCAGGAATTGGTATGTGGCTTACATTAAACAAGTGGTAACTGAGGAGTAATTTATGGAATAACTGCTGGGAAAAATCTTTCTGACTCTTCCAAGAGATGTTCTAAAACATCCTTCCCTCCCTTTTCCTGAACATTGCAACACATCAATGCAAAGCCAGAATGTCTACAGACATTTTACCAGCCTGAGGAAGAAGGCAATGTATTGAAGAGGACTGAGAAAAGAGATTTCTAGGAAACAGAAATAAAGACAAGATATGGGAACCCTGCCCAATACCCTATACCCAGATACCCCATTAAGTGAGCTAATACTTATTTTATTATTTAATTTGAGTTGGGTTTCTGTCACTTAAAACTGAAAGAATGCTATCGAATACAAAAGTTTATGGTAATAACTATATATGGTGCCAGGTGGGTACTAGACTTATCAGGAGGATCACTTTGTAAGTAAGTTATATAAATGCCTAATGACTATGTTTTACACCTGAAACTAATATTATATTGAATGTCAACTATAACTGAAAACTGAAAAAATAAATAAAAGTTAAATTTTTTTTTAAAGTTTAAGGCAAGGCCCATTTTCTCAGAAATACTGAAATATGCACTATTAAAACCATTGCTGTTTGTTAAAATATTGATTTCAAAGAGCCCATATTTAAATAGAATATTTAGGCATATTAAGGCATAATCTCTTAGACTAAAATCTTATCATTGGCACATCCTAGCAAATATTCACTGATCAGATTAGTTAGTTATCACCTAGAGGCAGGGATGATTTCATTAATTAAACATATATTTATTGAGTGCCTATAGTATGCCAATAATACTCCAGGCAACGTAGATACAGTAATGAACCACACAGACAAAAATTCCTGCCCTCACAGAGCTTACATTTTGGAGGGGGACACAGATGATAGAACAATACATTTGTAAAACATGTAGTATGTCAGACCTTGATAAGTGTTAAGAGATAAAACCATTCAAGCATAGAAATAGAGTCTGAGGATGAAAAAGAAGATGTAATAATTTCAAAAAGAGAGTCAGGGAAAACCTCACTTCTCATTAATATTTGAGCAGAAATCTCAAGGAATTTAGAGATCAATTAGGTGCTATGGAAGAGGTGGGGGTGGGTAGGTGGGAAACTTCCTGCCTTTCCATGTCCTGGAAAGAGCAAATACTTGTAGCAAGGAATGCTACAAGGCTAGGCAGCAGTGAGAAGGAGAGGGTAGAAAGCAGATCAGAGAAGGAACATGGGGCCAATTTTTACTTACAGGAGACAGTCCGAGCTGAGTAGACCTCAGTATATGCAGTATATGAGCAGTAATATGCAAGCTGCTAGAAAGTGTCTCTTTGCAAGTATATTTTGAAGATAGAGCCAACAGGGTATGTTGATGGATTGGATGTGGAGTGTAGGAGAACTACATCAGTCAAAGACGGCTCCAAGGTTTTTGGTCTGAGAAGCTAGAAGGATAGAGGTAGCATTAACTGAGAAGATTATGGCAGAACATATTTCTTTGGAGGGGTGGGGGAAACCGAGTTCAGTTTCAGACTTCCTAAATTTGAGCTGCCTATTAGAAACCCAAGTGGAGACGGGATTCTGGAGTGCAGGGGAGAGCTCCAGGTTGGAGCTGCAAATTTAAAAATTGTCAATGTATAGTTGGTACTTAAAATCATGAAATTATCTAGAGAGTAGAGGTAAATTGTAAAAATAAGATATCCAAGAACTGAACTCTAAGAAGATGTGACATAGATGAAGTTTATTTATCTTCAGGAGAGAGGCTTAGGAAAAGCTGTTGCAACAGAGAGAGAATTCTTATTTCTAAGTAGCCCAAAGATTTGAGAAACAGGGAAAAGGAAAATGGGACTCCCATGCTTAAATGATTGTCTTTATGACTTTAATTATCTAGTCCATATGGCATACTAGCATAATCTAAAAGTTCAGTGAGGGTATGCTTTTTGTGAATAGATAATTTTGCCACAAGTAACAAAAGCCCAGATTCAAATTGGCATAAATGATTTGGTAGTCAGGAAGAAAAAGGAAATTAAATGCTAAGTAGGCAGCCAATAGTATCTGATGCAATCAGGAGAAAAACAAGCTCTATTTAAAACAGAAAGAGGAGGAGGCTAGTGAATTACAGAAAGAAGGAAATATAATCATAAATATTAAACAGCTTTCCATTTTATTCCAAAAGTTCTAACTTCATGAAATATGAAATAATTGAAAGATTGATTTGGATTTTTACAATTACTTCTAGCACTAACATTTTGACTTCAATACTATTTTGATTTTTTTAAAAAATACAGCCTTGTGAATCTATAAAATATAGAGAAATCTTAGTATTTAATGGTAACAATTTTAGAACATAAACTGGTTGATATTAATATATTTTGAACATTACTGATTCCAGATAAATGTAAGATCAAGTGTCAACTGATGGCAGTCTGATGGGTTTCAGACTATAAATTACTTATATCGGAAAACACCTGATTCTTAAATTGTAATTTAACGGAGCTACTATTAAAGTTAGAATGTGGGCAAAGCCAGATTAACAGTATTAGATAAATATTGGTGATATCAGTCCTAACAGCAGTTTACAATTTATCATATGTCTCTTTTTTACTCTTTAAGTAAGAAAACTCTAAATTGATGCTTGTAAAAGCCATAGAGCTTCCCTCCAAATCTCAGCTATTATCTCATCAACCATGTATCCTAGGTCCTGTAGATTCTGACCTTCACTTTGTTTGCCTCTAATTGGGTTTCTGTCATGTTAATTACATTTGAGAAGGTTATTTTAAGAAGGCAGAAAAACACTGTATGTTATACATGTGAAGAATTGTCATTTGAACAGGAAAACTCTTCTCTCAAAAAAACCAAATTTCTAAAAAGAAATATAGAAATGTATGGAACAATTTACTCTTTCTGTTGCTTACTAAATGATAACTAAGTGTGATTCGCTCATCTCTTTTGTAAATGATAGACTGATATTTAGATCTAAATATATCACTGCTATTGATTATCTGTTGAACAAAATTAATAGTGTGTTTCTCCTTATGTGTTTTCAATTTCTATATGGTGTTTATTTCTCTGCAAATTATTTAATAAATAAGTATCATTAATCATATCAGTGATCAGGTTTCTCTAGCAATGAGGCTATCAGGTAATGCAACATAATTCTTTTTCTCAGGTAACGTATCTCTCATTCATTTTAACTTAGATTTGAAACAATAATTTCTCAATTCTTTAATTATCAGGCTGTACCAAGTAAAAATAATGCAAATCCTTAAAAGAGAGAAAACAGATAAACTGATGCATCATGAACTAGTCACCTAAAGCTTTTCTTTCAGCTATATATTTAAAATAGCCTTCTCAAGGTCAAAGTTAGCATAATATAAAAATTATTATATCATTTTTCTGTGGAAATTTGAAATATAGAGTTGAAGCCAGTTTCTGAGAGAAGCCATTATCACCTGACAAAATAACTTATGGGCCAATGACAAGGAAAACATTAATTAAAGTTCCCAGATTTATGCACCTCTGGCCATCTTTCCTGAATCTTCCTGACTGCAAATAGATTATATATTACTGATTGTCTGATAATGGATAAGACATCTTTAGAACCTAAGATGCTCCAACATGGAGTGTCACTTTTGGCATCCCATATTAAATGTGTTCTTTGATATAATGATTCACTTTATATTTATGAAGAAATACTTTATCATTATTTAGAACCCAAATACACTGATGCACATAGTTTAATCAAACAACATTTTGAAATTTAATCAAACTACAATTTTAAAAGAATGCATATTCCTAATAAGATCACAGTGTGAAAACAGAAACATGTACTGGTAGCATGAGGTACAGCATCATATCTAGAGCACAGTACATGGGAAAAACACCTAACTGAAACAAAGCCTCGGTTCATGATGACAGATTCTGCCCTTTGCAATAAAGCAGTTGCTTGATGTGGGTTAGAAAAGTTGTTCTTTCCTAAGCAGAAGAACTAACCAGATAGTTTGTTATCCTGTTAACAAGTATTTCTTTTCACCATCCCATCAATTTTGTCTAGTCTTGTCTCTGTGGCTGTGGCTGTGGCTGCTGCTGCAGCTGCTACACACTGAATTTGAACCATCCCAGTTTAAGTGAAAAGCAATGCAACTATTCTAGACTCCGTGAAGAATATGAACAATCCACTCCGACCCCATTCTCAGTGCACAAAAGTGAGGAACTGGATGTATTTCACAGAATGTACCATATAGAAGTTGACAAGCATAATCAAGAGAGAAGTGATAAAAAATAAAAAGACCCAGTGTTGCCCTTGGACCAATAGAAAATTGTACATTTTTCAAACTTTTCCTAATTGCCCTTCGCTTTTTTTGTGTATTCTGTCTTAACACTTTCAATCTCTCAAGAGCATTATCTACTTTCTTTAAACTCTTTGTGTTTGTTTCTTCCCTTCTGGTCCTGTGTTTTCATGCTCAAACTAAACCAGTGGTTCTCAGGGATTACTGCCCAGATATCATCATGGGAATGTGCCTATTACTCTCCTGAGTGAGATCAACTGTTCCATTTTTTTTCTTTTTTTTTTTTATTGGGGTTACAATGTTTAGTAAAATTACATAGGTTTCAAGTGTATGTTTCTACAATACATCATCTGCATATTGCACTGTGTGCTCACCACCCAGAGTTAGTTGTCCTTCCATCACCATATATTTGACCCCCTTTACCCCCTTCTACCATCCCCTACCCGCTTACCATCTGGTAACCACTAAACTATTGTCTGTGTCTACGAGTTTTTGTTTGTTTGTTTGTTGCTTTCAGTTTTATATCCCACATATGAGTGAAGTCATATGGTTCTCGACTTTTTCTCTGACTTGTTTTGCTCAGCATAGTGTTCCTTCTTGACTTGGTCCTCATTTTGCTCTAGTCCATCATTTAAGTAACTTCCTGGGTATGACAAGAAGTGGGGTAAGTAAACTTTCTGAGTCTTTGACTATCTGAAAATGTTACCGTATTATACAATTGATTGAAAGTTTGGGTATAGAATTCTAGGTTAAAATAATTTTCCTTCAAATTTTGAAACTGTCATCCTTGTCCTCCAGCACAATGTCCATGGTTGAGAAGTCAGATGCAGTTTCAATTCTCTTGTTCTCTTTCTCTGGAATTGATTAGGATATATTGTTTGCTCTTGGTATTCTAAAACTCAAAGTTTTAATCTCACCAAGGCTTCTTGACATAAGAACAATAAGCTGAGATGAAAAACCAACTTCAAACAATCTTAAAGACCTCTAATCCCTCCAAAATTGTGTTAGAATGAGTTAGCTTCTGTTTAACGCAATCATACCACACGGAAACTTATCATGGCACCTCCCTGGTACCAAAGAACCTGAAGAAATTGCTGGATTGCATTTTCAAAATTATGTGTTGTGAGTAAAGCTGTTACTTATCAACGTATCCTGTTTTACATGTTGTTTCCTAAAACAAGTATCACTCACAGAGAACTCGTTAGATATCATAAAGTATTCTAAATGCATTACAAATATTAATACATGTAATCCTTATAAAAACCCTGTGATAAAGATGCTGTTATTATTGTCACTTTAAAGATAAAAGAACTGAGGCATAAAGAGTTTAAACTATACATAAAGAAAACACAACTGATAAATGGCTATTTCAGGATTTGCACCCAGGAAATCTTGCTCAGGAGACTATAAGCATTTAGCTATGTTGCTTCTCAAGAGCGAAACATATCAGATTCCTTAAACATTACCTTACATTATGTATATCCAATAACCATATGAACATTACAAATGAATAAAAAGCCATACATAAAGATGTGATGCTATTTATACTCCCATTATGCTCAAAGTATTCCATCCTAAATTGTCCAAGTTCTTATCTACTTAGCATTCAATACATTTGTAACCTTCAATAAGTGTTAAGTTGATGCTATGCAGCTGACACTGCTATAAACCTTGAAGTATAATGAGGCCATCAGAAGAAAACTAATCACTTTTTTCATTAGTTAACTCAAAATATATTTTACAGATAGAGCAAATCAGGATAAATGCTCAAGACTATAAAACTTCCATAAATTCAAGATGCTAGGTCTCCTTTTCAATTATAGTAGTATATATATTGACTAATATTTGATACTGAAACTTTCCTTTTTTCACTGACTATTTTTTTAAATACTAAAAACACTTAACATGTAAGACTTTGAAGTATTTTTTTTTTAATCTTCATGTCTACTTCTCACAGATTCATTCAATGCAGTTGCACCTTTCATTTTTCTTTTCTGCATCCAAGAGCCAATGCCTTCCTTAGGAAATCATCCTGGTGCCCTTGGCCCAGATGACTTAAGTGCCTGTCTTACCTCTGACACAATAGCTATAAGACCTGACACAAATGTCCATTCTCTCTGCAGCTCAGTTTCCTTATTTACAAAGGAGTGATAATAATTCTTCCCTTGCAGATTTGTTGTGAAAATTAGAAGGAACACACATGAAGGATTTGATCCAGAATAAGCATTGAATAAACAGCTGTTGTTTTATCTCAGTGGTGTCTTGAAAGAAAGAAAGAAAGAAAGAAAGAAAGAAAGAAAGAAAGAAAGAAAGAAAGAAAGAAAGAAAGAAAGAAAGAAAGAAAGAGAAAAGGAAGGAAAGGAAGGAAGGAAGGAAGGAAGGAAGGAAGGAAGGAAGGAAGGAAGGAAGGAAGAAAGAAAGAAAGAACACTGTGTCTTTAAAAGCAAATGGCCTAACTAGAAGTTTTACTATAAAGTAATGTTTCCAAACTTTGAAAAAAACTCAAGGGATGGTTCCTAGAGTAAATTATCTATATTCTAAGCCATAAAAATGAGCTTAACTTCTTGAGAGTAAGATTTGTTAAGTTGCTCATTTGGGATGAAATCAAGCAAAGGGAATACTAAGTAAATTTTTAAAATTTCTTCCCAAATGCAGTTCTAATTATAATTGTTAAGCAGATTCTTTTCTCCCTTTGTCCATATTAACAACCACATCTTAAAATTTTTTTTCAAACCCCTGCCAGTCAAATATACATGTTCAGCATTCTCTATTTAGAAAGACCTTCAGGCTTCAGTCCTTCTATGAACAATTAAACTATTTGAGGGTCCCTGGGTGATTAGCATTCTCCAAGTTGTTAATTAAGAAGTTGCATAAGATATACCAAAAATAATTATAAGCAGTCTACTCTGAAATATCCAACTTTTCTAAGTTTGGTCTTGCTTTAAAATGTCTTAAGAGAGAATCTGCATTGGATATAGAGTGTTTTGGTCTTTGGCATTCCCCAGTCAATCAGCCTGAAGGTAATGACACTCATAGCCCCGAATTCAAGAAAGAAAATTGGTGTCTTCTCACATGCTTAGAACAATGCCCAGCAAATGAGTCCTTCTCCCATATGCAGTCATACATTTGTTTCCCACGTTCTCTCTCTGTTGGGTTACTTGTAAGCAGCCGTCATTCCCTGTCAGGTCAAGGAGACCAAAGACTCGTGAATGTCTTCAAGTCTTCCTCCAATAAACCATCCCACTTCCTGCCCACACATATAAACACTCTTAAAATTTCCTTACATATGCAAGAAAAGAAATGTCTTGTTGAACTGCTAACATCAAAAAGAAACATTAGGAAGAGAGCATTCATGCCTCATTTACATGTTATGAAAGGCAATGATGCTAGAAGTTTTCTGCTGAATGTTACCTTCTTTTCTGTGTGTGTGTGTGTTGTTGTTGTTTTTAAGGAAAACTTATAAACATAAATACTCCATATTAATCTTGAAAAATTGCATTTATAAACTTTTTAGTTTCACAAGATATTGCCTAATTTAGATTGTGCTTTAGACTTAGTTTTACTAAATACTCTTAATTTAAATAAATCTAAATATAAACACATAAGTGTGAAACATAATATTGAATTGTCAAAATATAAAACCTTTGACCAAAGAGTTCAAACAGTTTATGCTAAGGTATGAATCCAAAATTAGTAAAAACAAAAAAACAATTTCATCATCACATAAGGTATAATATTGAACACTCAGGTGTAAATATTTATAGAATATTTGGGTATCAGTTAAATTAGTCAAGGTAACTCTTTGATATGATAGAATAATATAGAGCAATAAAAAATTTTAAATCCCGTTTCCCCAAAATAATATTGGTATAAGGAAATGTTAACGAGTTAAAAAGTGTATAAAATAATATTAAAATATGGCCCAATTAAATATATATTTTACGTATATGTGTATTTGTACATATATAATATATTATATATACATATAGTTATTAATTTACGTATATAGATATATAAGTGCCTAAATATATGTGAAATACTAAAAGGATTTATACCAAAATATCAATACTGTTACTTCTGGATGGTGGAGAAAAAACTTAATATTCTTTTTATGTCACTGTATGTTTCATGTGCTATACAATGAATATGTATTTTTCTGATTAAAAATACTGTTTTGATTTAGAAAAAAAACTCAGTGGGATATTGAAATAAAAAATCCTCAGTATCACTTTTCCAATGATTTTAGTAGTTATGACAAAGAGAGCTAATTGCCTTCTGATAATTATTCTCTGTCTTTTTAGTGGCAGAGTAGTAGAGAAGCCAACCTGCTGGCTGGAATTAAAGTCTGTGTTTTCCAGTTTCCCCGATAGTTAGGCATGGCCATGTGGCTATCAACCCAATGAAATGTGAGTAGAGATACTGTAGACAGCTTTCTGGAAATCCATTTAAATTGAAGCTGATAGGATGGGAGAAGCATTTTTTTTTCTCTCTCTTTTTTGCCCTTCTGCATTTCCCTCTACTCATGGCCTGCATCAAAGGGAATGACCTTGAAGATGGAGGCAGACTAAAATGACAAAGCGTAGCCCCAGAGAAAACTTAGGTCCCTATTAGCCATGGAGCCACTCTGCCATCCCAAGACTGTTTTTATGACACAAAGAAATAAACTGATATCTTGTTTAAGCTATGTTATTTGGGGCTTTTTCTCTTATGTATAACCATTATAAACAGTTGTCCCAACATTGGTCTCTGACAACCTCAGCAATTTCACCAATGGGCAGCAGCAGCAGTAAGTTTCTTACCAAACTTCAGAAAAATAGATGTCATATTTGTCCACAGAGAACCAGAGCAGAAAGGAAAAAAATAAGCAGGCCCTATATAGCAGCAAGACCAGGAGCTATCTTTAAGAAATTTAAAGGAGGCTGGCATTCCCACATAACAGGTAGCCATTCTTTACTGATAATATTCTTGCTACAGCTTAATAAACTTTTAAATGGCATAGTTCACTCCATTAGTTTATTCTTCCTGAAAGACATATAAAAATCCCTAAGGATTCTTCAAACTTTCTCATAACTGTAATACAAAATTAATATTTTTTTGTGACTGATCATTTATTGGTAGTGTTCAGTTTCCCCCTTTCAAACTATACTATTTCATGTTTGGTTACTGCATTACAGTATTTTAAATTACTAAAATTTTATCAAGCCGTCATAGAATTTCAGAAGTGAAATCTATATTAGATTTAATTCATGACTATTTAGTTGTATGATGACTTCTTCAGGTACTTTGGTTTTCATTTGTTTAATAGTTTGAGTCTAAAGTTTTTATAATACAATGCACTATTTTTAGTATCTTATTCCAAATGACAGTACAATGTAGCATTTCCCTCTTTTCTATTCTATCAAACTTTACCCCTCTGCCCCTAACCTACCATATTTATCAAGTTCAATAACTGGGGTTTTGCTTCATTTTTCTGATATGCATTCTGGTTCACCTTCTGTGGCTGGATTCCTTCATTGAATCCCTTTCTATAGATGGTTAAATTTTGCAGGTTTGTCCTTCCTGGGAGTTAGGCCCCTTCTTCATACTCCCAGTGGTTAGTGTTCCCCCGAAAACTGAGGTGGTGGCTTTGCCTGACCTACCTCTGTGCTTCTCTCTACTATCAGAGCCAACTCTGTCAAAGCACGTCACCAAAGCCCTTAGGATACATTTAAACCACTCACTGCCTAACCCTAGAGTTAGTTCCTCTGACAACTGCTGAGATTCTAACTTTCCTTATAGGCAAGCTCATCCAAGAAACAATCATGTATGATACCAGTTTTTCTTTCAGTGACTTTTGAATCAGCCACAGTAAGATAATTATGCTTTGGTAATAATATCAAAATCTAAATGGCTAAATTTTCCAGGACTGTAGTCCTCCATGTGTTGGCCCAGTCTTATCAATAAATGGTTCTCTGATAACCTAGGCAGGAGAGAAAGAGATGGGAGAATGAGGCAGAGTCACACACTAGCTCTTAAATGTTTCATTAACCAAAGCAAATTCCATAGCCATGCTTAATTCCAAGGGACTGAGATTTAAATCCCCCAGTACAGAAGAGAACCAAACATTAGTGGACAGTGCTGATGTTTACCACGTCTTGCTAGTTGTAATATTTACATCATTAATTTCCATTATAGTAAGATCATCATAGCATCTTTTAAGAAGAACTATAACAAAAATATTAATAATTACTAACACTTATTGAGTACTTATGCCGAATGTACTAGACACTGTACTGAGTATCTTACATAAATACCTTACTTCTTCCTCAAAACAATCCTGTGCACATTTACAGAAGATAGAATTGAGGTCCAGAGAATGTCGGTAACTTGCCCAAGTTCACACAGCTGGTAAGTGGAAGATCCATAATGTAATGCAGATTGGTATGAATCTAAAGACTTTGGAATTAATATGACTAAAGCTTCATGGATACAAATCTGAAACACATTGTATATCCACATTCAAAATCCTAGTAGACATGCCTCTGAGTATGTAACTCCTAGGAGAGGTTATTGGTGTATTACCTAAAGGAAGCCAAGCTGAGTCAATACAAATGAGGAGACTCGGATTTAGGTTTAAATATTGGATGAGGTGAGTTGTAACATATGTATCAACCATTGATCAAAGACTAACCCATAGGGACATAGAGGAGCAAGGCAGAGTATAGAGATCAAGTCAGGTTCAGAGAAATGAGTCAATTATGTGTAGAATGTAAGACCTGAGGTCCCTGAGGATAAGGTTTTGGTCTACGTTAGCAGAAATAATTTCATGGTCTTCCATCATTTTCTATCCCAGAGAAGGACATAATTCTGAGCATCAGCTACAAATAGATCTGGAAATAAATTTTACAATGTGATTTTCTCATTTGGTATGGGTACTCGATGGGGGTCTAAAATAAAAGTGAGGAGTTAGAGGAAAGTGTCATGTATAAGTGATATACGTATATCGTATTCTAGAGTAGCAAGGCGTTTAAGAAGAAAAGGTTTCAGAGTTCTCCCCAGTCTTCATAAGTTGGGCTTTTATAACAGAACAATCAACAGTGTATCTTAAAAAACAAATATTTGCTTCTCACAGAACTGGAGGCTAGAAGTTCAAGATCAGCATGCTAGCATGGTTGGGATCTTGGCAGGTGTTTAAGGACAGCTGTCTTCATCATGTCCTCACATGGTGGAAGGAGAGCTAGCTCTCTTCCTCTTCTTATAAGGACACTAATCTTGTCATGGGAGCTCCACCCTCATGATTTAATTATCTCCCAAATGCCCCACTTCGAAATACCATCAGACCGTATTTCCCCGAAAATAAGACCAGGGCTTATATTAATTTTTGCTACAAAAGATGCATTGGGGATTATTTTTAGGAGATGTCTTATTTTTTTCATGTACAACAATATACATTTATTCAAATACAGTCGTGTCATCTTCTTCTGGAATATCATCGTAACTCTCCAAACCCCGAATTCCGGCTTGAATTTCTTGCAACTCCATTTTCTGTAGAACACTTGGGCCCAATCTCTCATGTCCAGTGATAGAGCTCTCCTTATATGAGCACTTCTTGTCCATGTAGGCTGTTCATAGTGCATTGGCAGCACTGCTGTCAGTGATTTTTATCCCACGAATTATTGACCCAAGTCATGACCTCTTGCAGGCTAGGCTTCACAAAGTTTCCACGCTGATTTCTCTCCATTCTATTTTCAATGTAGTCATTGATTTCCATGCACAAATCGTCCTTGAATGGCTTGTTTATTGCAATATCAAGAGTCTGGAGATAGGCAGTCATTCCTACGGGAATCATTATTTGATCTATTCTTCTCTCTGCAAGGAAGTTCTTCATGTCTTGAACGTGGTAAGTGCTGGCTGAATCCCAAACTAGCAGACCTCTTTGGCCACCTCACAAAACAAGTGGCTGCATTAAATCGACCCACTTCCTTATAACTGCTTGTGTGCACTAGGCTTTTCTGGTTTTAAGAACATTAATGCCTGAAACATGTTCAATCTTATCTTTCTTGCCCTTAGTAATGATTAGAGGTGGGGCTTTCTTTCCATCCAGATGAATTGCCAAAATACAGGTAACACGTGCACTTTTGTAACCAGTGGAGGGAATGTAGATTGACGAGACACCCCTCTGATCAATTGTTGTTTGAGATCCTTGGGCCATAAACATTGCAGTTTCATCCATAACAATCATGTTGGAGTGTTGAGGTTTAGAAAAGTCAATGCCATTAACAAAGGACTTGAATGCAAGTGCATGTTTAATAACTTCAGTATCTTCCAGCTTGAACAGTGTTGTTGATCTTAGAGACACTTCATATTGCTGAAGGAAGCCATCCAGCCAGTGTTGTGATGCTTTCAATTCTTCTAGGGATATTTCTAACTTCAGTGCCATTACAAGGGCAAAAGCTTGAATATCAGCCCTGTGCACAACCAAAGCTTTTGCTCTCCTGTCAGCAATCCCTTCACAGATGATGTCTTCCAGCTCAGGACATAATGGTTGCCATCCTGATCCACACTTGTGCTTCTTAGCATTTCCCTCGTCCACCTGTTGACTGAAGTTATTGTACTCTGCTCACCATTTTCAGACCATTCGGAGATCCAACTTCTTCTCTTTGCAGAAAGCCGTAAGATTCTTGCCCTAGGAGTCCTCCACAATTCCTTTCTTGTACTTGATGGAATAGCTGTTTCTTTTTGAACTTATCTTGTCTGGGGGTCAAAATATTATTCCCTTTAAATCTACCATTAAATCAAGTATTAATTAAAGACTTACAAGATAGGAGTGGCAATAAAAATGATGCCCGTTAAGAATGATGGTCCACACAAAAGCGACGAAAAATTGCAGGCACTGAAATTCAGAAAACGTTTCTTTATTTCATATGAGTGCATGAAGTATGTCTGTTACAACACATGACGTATGGAATTATGAAGATTCATATTAGACACAACCACGTCCAATCATTATCAAGTGCACATGTTTTTCATACATTGTGTCTATATTCTGATTGGTCATTTGGCAGTAAGTCTTGAGTTCATCTGTTTACATAGGCGTTTACCTCTCATCCAAAGGTGCCCGTGTGGGTATTTACAAATATGTAATTATAATTTATATTATCAATTATTTTAAGTATTAATGTCAATATATTATTCATTTCTATTTAATTCTATATTAATATTATTATTTATATAATTCAATACATCTGTTGTGTGTTCAATGGACATACTAAATGTGTCCATCTGGCTGATGATCTTAACTGGGGTTTATTTTGGGGGTAGGGCTTATATTATGAGCATCCTGAAAAATCATGCTAGGGCTTATTTTTCAGTTAGGTCTTATTTTTGGGAAATACGGTATTAGGGCTTCAACATATGAATTTGAGGGAGACACTAACGTTCAATCTCTAGCATCCATCCTGAAGAGTAATGAAGTATAGCATAAACTGTTAACACTAAGAGTAGACTTAGGAGACTGACAAGTGACTGAATTAAGCTGCCCACCAGCAAAGAAACAACAGAGTATGACATAGAGAAAGAGAGCACAGGGTTAGAGTGTAGACATCAGCTCTACAAAGTGATTTCATGCATTATTCATGGAGGGCCTCATGAGATTAAATCATGGTGGAACTCAGTCATGATGCAAAGATAATTGCAATTCAAATGTATGCTGAAGTTTTCAAATTACTGACTCTGTACAAATTATTTTCTCAAAAATGTTTGCATGTATATTGAAGTGAGGTTTTTAGCTGTGCACAGTTGTTCTGTTTTGCCAAACTTGGTATTGTCTATTCCGTTGTCCATAATATCCTTACTTTGATTCTAAGGCCATAGGATGAAAATTCCAAGTCAATGAAATAAAGAAATAATCAAAAGTTTTCTCAGTCCATTTTCCCCTACCAAATACAATGTTAAGCAATATCCAGATATTATCCTACCTGTCTCCAGGCATTTGCTTGAACACTGTTATCTTTAACTGTACAAACAATAGCCAGAATTGTTCACTTGATATTTTGGAGGAGTATGACAGAAAGGTGCTCCCACATTCATATACACAGCTTACAGCTCAAAACCTTAGGGAACACTAGGTAAATGTTCCAGGGGTATTCTCGTCTTTTTTTCTTTCCTCCCCTTCTTCCGCCCCCCCCCCCCACTCTGGTTCAAGCCATTGTTCCTCAGTCTAGTTGTGTAGGACACAGTTCCTGTCCATGCTGGTATTATGATCCTTGCGCTCCCCCCACCCCTGACTGAGGCAATCGGTCACCAGTTGTTGGTCAGCCGCTCACAGCAGCTCTCACCAGCTGCCTGCCGCTCATGCTGGCCACCAGCTGCTCACGGTGGCACATGGCAGCCCACAGCAGCTCACGCCAACCTCCTGCTGCTCATGGCAGCCCAGCTCCAAGGAGAGCTGTTGTTCTTAATCTTAGCTGTAGAGGGTGCAGCTCACTGGCCCATGTGGGAATCTAACCGGTGACCTCGGAGTTGGGAGTATGGCGCTTCAACCACTTGAGCCACCGGGCTGGCCCTCATCTTTTTTATTACTTTCTTTGGACCAAATTTTGGATGCACAGTGAAATTCAATTATAATATTCATTTGTCTAAGATACAAAAGTACAAATCCCTCGTGTCTTACCAATCTACCAGAGACATTGATTTCACACAAAAAATAATAAAAATAAAGTAAGGAGAATTCTTAAACAGAAGGTCTCTGAGCACATGATATGCAGTTGTTACTCCTCCCTCAGTGCAGATATGCATTTTCATATATTAGAAAGGGTCACATTTATCTTGCCACACTTTGCTGGAGAAAATTGGTCATAATGTATTATCATCATTGTTTCTTATAAGAAGAAAAAAAATGTGGTTCCAAAAGTTTCACAATCCATTTAGAGAATTTGCTGAGAATTTCCCATAACAGTAATTAAATATATTATTTGAAAGTGCCAGAAAGGGGTTTTAGCCAATCAACCATAATCATTTCCTGTTTCCTCATTCATCAGATAATTTGTACCATTGGTGCCAGACAAACACTTACATAGTATAAAAATAACTGAATCATAAACATTTCTGTAGTTTTTTCCTTATGATGACAAATTAGATAATTTACTTTATTTTAACATTTCAATTGCCTGTGGTAGTATTTCATAGTACAAAAAATAAGTGACTACTTTAATGAAATATATTTTTATGTCAGAATAATGGAAAGTCACAGAGAAATAAGGAAAAATTTCACTATTATTTCTGCTTACTTTTTTTTTTTTTGGTTGTAGAAAATAATCTATTCTTAAATATTAGTCCATTCACATTCCCAATATCTTAGATTACTAATTCACACCTTTGTAGCTATTCTCAAGCCTTTAACACTTCCCCCATTCTCACTCTCACATGATACCTGGCTACCTCAGGCACTGAGAATGTGAAGGAATCACAAAAGAACCTCCTCAAATTTTTGCAGAGCATAAGGAAAAGCTGTCATCATCAGACTGGGTCAGAAAGAAAACAGAGAAAATATTAAATGCTTAAAGACCAATTATAGGCCAGCATCCCTTGGACTCTCAGACACAAGTAGAGACTGCCCTCACTGTAAGCTGTTTTCCTCTGACCTCACTTGGTGTTCCCAAGAAAGGGGCAGGGAAGGAAACCTGATGGAGAGCCCCTGGTGGTATACAAACAAACCTCACCTTCTTTCCCAGACTTTTCTTTCTTAGGTACCAATAGCTTTAAGCTGCTTGAGAAAAGGCACCCTCAGGGCCCAGGCAAAGGTAAACTGAAATTAGTCAAGACATAGAAGCAAAAACTATCTGTATTTTGTAGCGAGAGGAATTTGAAAATTCACCAGGCTCATCCCTCACAACCTGCATTGCACTTAGCCACAAGCAAAAGCAGCCTACTACCGTGTTTCCCTGAAAATAACACCTGGCTGGACAATAAGCTCTACTGTGTCTTTTGGAGCAAAGATTAATATAAGACCCGGTATTATATTATATTATATTATATTATATTATATTATATTATATTATATTAGTATATTATATGCGGTCTTATATTACAGTAAAATAAGAACGGGTCTTATATTAATTTCTGTTCCAAAAGATGCATTAGAGCTGATTGTCTGGGGAGAAACAAAGATCCCTTGCCAGTTGTCCCAAGAAAAGATACACTGCGTCTGAGGAAAAAGTAGAAGCAAAGAATATCTATTTCCGAGAAAGGGGTAGGAAATCTGCTTGGGCTCAGGATCTTACAGAGGACTGCACAACTCTTTCTTGCCTAAAACTAACACCCACCCTCTCTGCTCCCATAGATACAAGGCAGGGTGTAGTTGCCATGGTGAGGAAGCATGGAAACACTGAAAAAGTTTCACCCCTGATGCCCCGAAGCACATAGCCTGCCTAAAGGTGATACTGGAACAAGAGAATCAAAAGTGTCTACTTGCTCTCATGTTAAGCCCAACACTGAGAATAACATGTAAATCAGTACACTGTTGGGCAAAGGGCAAGACTGTGAACAAAGTCCACCTCTGTTGCTCAGGAATTTAGGAACCACTGAAACAAAACTGACAGTTGAAAAAGAAACATTGAGAAAAACTTCTCTATCCAGGATTTCAGGTTCCACACCAAATACAAAGTAATAATAGACTACTGCAGAAGAAACATGAGTCTGCAGCTAAATATAAAATAGCAACTATAGCAACAAGACAGTCCAAATGTAGGTCAATTACTGACTTGATTAACCTAATACTCCATATCCATAGACTGAGAGAAGATGAGGCATGCTTATTTGAAGGCATAAATGCTTGATACTTCAGTCTCTACTTTTCTTTAATACATAACGTCCAAGTCGATTAAAATGTACAAACACACATAAAGGAAGAGAAAATAACTCATTGTCAGGACATAAGACAGTCAACAGAAACAGACATACAGATGACTCCCCATTTGAACTGATAGACAGAGAAGTTACAATAATGATGATAAATATGAAAAAGGATCTAGTGGAAAAAATGGGCAACGTACATGAAGAGAGGGGAAAATTCAGCAGACAGATGGAAACTATTAAGCAAATTTAAAACTACAAAAAAAAAAAATTTCACCATAATAAAGATGAAGAATACCTTTGATGGACTTATCAGTAGACTAGACACAGCAGAAGCAAAACTCAGTTAACTTGAACTGAAATACAAAGTAAAACCCTGAAGCATTGAGGAAAAAAAGAGTGACTAAAACAGAATAGAGCATCCATGTGCCATGACACTGTAAAATAGTCTAACATTTTATAATTGAAAACTCGTAAGAAGAAGAAAGAGAAAATGGAGAAAAATAATTGAAATATAATGCTTGAGAAAATTAACTACAAATTTAGGAACTTCAAAAAAGATAATCTAGATAAATATCAATGTGCACATGAGAGTACACACACACACACACACACACACACACACACACACTTTATTAAACACATCATAATCAAACTGTTAGAAAAAAAAAGAGAGAAAATCTTGAAGAGAGCCATGGGGTGGAGGGAGACAACAGCACATACAAAGGAACAAATACAATATTTAGGAGACACATTTCCACAGAAATTATACAAGTTAGAAGACAAATAATTGACACTTAAAGGACTGAAAGAAGAAAAAATCAGTCTAGAATTCTATTATCATCAAAATATATATTTTTTAAATGAAGACTAAAGAAAGACTTACAGACCAACGAAAGCTTAGACTTACAATGAAAAAAACATTTAAAGGAATTTCTTCAGGCAGAAGTATGACACCAGATAGAAACCTGCATCTACATAAAGAAATAAAGAGTACCAGAATAATAAAAGTGAGTACAAGTTAGAGGTAATATACATTCTTTACAAGTGCACATGTACCAGTGTTAACCATATTCTGAGCCATAAAACATATTTCAACAAATTTAAAGTTATACAGAGTAGGTCCCCTGAATACAATGGAATTAAGAAGCTAGAAATCAATAACAGAATAAAAATCTCCAAATTTTTGGAAACATGTTTGTAACTAACCCTTGGGTCAGAGAAAAATAGGAAATGTTCTGAAAGAATTTAAAATGATAATACAGCATATCAATATAGGATGAATCAAACCAAGGCAGTGCTTAGAAATGTTCAGATCCTACTAGAAAAAAACAGTTTCAAATCAATGATCTTTTACTCTATAAAACTTTAAAAAAAAGAAAAAGAAAAAAAGAGCAAATTAAACCTAAAGCAAGAATAATAAAATAAATAGATAAATTAGAAGTCACATAAGATGGAGAAAAAAAAGAAAAGAAAAGCTGGTTCTTTGATATAAATATAATTGATAAATCCATAGTGAGACTATTCAAGGGAAACAGAAGACACAAATTACCAATATCAGAAATGGAAAAAAGAATTACACTACAGATAAAACAGATATTAAAAGAATAGTAAGAAATTTTATTAATAACTATGACAATAAATTTGATAAATTAGATTAAATAGATTAATTCAGTGAAAGATGCAAGCTATCAAATCTCAAACAAATGAAAAAATCCCCCAGATTACTTGAATATTCCTATGTCTGTTATTTTTATAAGAAACTAAAATTACCACTTAAAATCTACAGTTTAAAAGTCAGATAATAAGTAAATTGTGTCAGACAACACACACAACTCTCATGTGTGTGCCTTTGGGGGCTGGAGTACAGCTTCATCCTGGTGCCTTCTTTTACACTGATAACAGCCCACAAACTGGCAATAGTCTATGAGCCATTTTGATCAACCCACTAGTCCACTGGCAAGTTACTGAAAGACTCTTTTGATCTTCAGGGATAGTTGAAGGAGGCAATGAGAATAAACAAATGTAAAAAAACAAAAAAGCATGAGAATTCCAGTCAAGATGGTGGAGTAAGTAAACCCTCTGCTTGCCTCCTCCCATGGCCACATCAAAATTATAACTAAACTACAGAACAACCATCGTTGAAAATTGTCTGAAGTTTAACTGAACAGAAGTTCTATAACTAAGGATATACAGAAGAAGCCATTTCTTGTAGGAGAAATATAGAAATGTAGGAGACTTGTAGGAGGGGTGGAGATGTGGAATGGGCTGGTCCCACACCTACATGTGGCAGTAAAAATCAGGAGGGATATTCTGGCTTCAGAGGTTCCCCTGGAGGAGTGAGGGATCACAGCCACACATTAGCCTCCCCAGCCCAGAGTTCCAGTGCTGAAAAACAATTCCCCATAACTTCTAGCTGTGAAAACCAGCAGAGATTGTGGGTGAGTGAGACAGAGGGCTGCTGGAGTCCCAGGTGCTCCACTTAAAGGACTTGCGCATGGACTTACTCACTGTTGAACTCACTCACTCTGAGCT
Organism: Rhinolophus sinicus; assembly: GCF_057876585.1. Classification (NCBI taxonomy): domain Eukaryota; kingdom Metazoa; phylum Chordata; class Mammalia; order Chiroptera; family Rhinolophidae; genus Rhinolophus; species Rhinolophus sinicus. Next base: position 74,083,891 of record NC_142504.1, on the reverse strand, counting down.
CTAGCTAGCTGGGGCAGTAGCTCAAAAGGTGCCAGCAACATATAGGGAGGAACTGAATTTTCTTGCTTCAGGAAAAGTGCTGCAGGGGAAGATTTCTCCCAGACAGAAGTGCTGGCAGAGGCCATTGTTCCTTTCTTGAGCCCTCCCCCAACCCACCCTGCATGCACAGGTGGGCACCATAGCTGTGTCTCCATCAAACTAACTAACACTGTTTGCCTCACCCTGATGATTTCCTGAGATTTTGCCTCACCCACTGGTGTGCGCACCCAAGCCACTCATGTTGCAACTTTCCTAAAATCTCTCAAAGGTTCACAATCCACAGACAAGCAGCATCTAGCATCGGCATGCTCCATACCGTTTTTTAAGCACCCCAAGCATTGTATTAATGGCAACCCACCTCATTTAGCAGCTTAAGCTCTCCCAGTCACCTACAAGCACACCACAAGTTGCAACCATCTTCAGATCACTTTGTAGATCATACCAAGTGGCATCAGGTAAGTCACAGGCAGCAGCCGACCCTGGCCAGCACCAGAGCCTCTCCCCAGTGGCCCCAGAATGAGAACACCTGCTTCATATCAAACTAGAACACCACCCAACCAATTCCACAAATGCTACATTCAAAGGACATACTGGGTAGGCACCAAAGTTCTGCTAAAGCAAATCCTGCTCCATAGGGTCAGCCCAGGCACAACAGCTCCTCATTGCAGTCATGGCCAGTCCTCACAGCCAATCGCCTGAGGGTCAATGCCTCCCATTGACATGCCAACAACAATGAGGGCTCAAATACAAAAGGAAAGCATACGCAACACACACAAGGGACACACCTGGAGCACCTGGCTCAGGTGACCAGGAAGATTGTACCACTGGGCCCCCAAAGACACCTACTACCTAAGATCACTCTACTAAGACTGAGAGACATAGCATTTCTACCTAATACATAGAAACAAACACAGAGAAGCACCCAAAATAAGAAGACAAAGAAATATGTTCCAAATGAAAGATCAGAACAAATTCCAGATAAAGAACTAAACAAAATGGAGACAAGTAATCTACCAGATGCAGAGTGCAAAACACTGGTTATAAGAATGTTCAGTGATCTCAGGGAGAACTTTAACTAAGGGATAGGAAGCACAAAAATGAAGATAGAAAACTTAAAAAAAGAACCAGTCAGAAATGAAAAATACAATAACTGAAATGAATAGTATTTTAAAGGGAATCAACAGTAGATTAGGTAAAGGAGAGGTCTGAATCAGCAATTTGGAAGATAAGGTAGCAGAAAACACCCAATCAGAACAGCAGAAAGAATATAAAGTTGTTTTTTTTAATGAGGATAGTTTAAGGAGCCTGTGGGACAACATCAAGCATACGAACATTTACATCATAGGGGTACCAGAAGAAGAAGAGAGAGAGAACAAGGGATAAAAAAATCTATTTGAAAAAAGAATGGCTGAAAATGTCCCTAACCCAGCAAAGGTAATAGACATAAAAGCCCAGGAAACACAGAGAGTCCCCAACAAGATAAGCCCAAAGAAGCCCACACCAGGACACATCATAATTAAAATGCCTAAGATTAAAGACAGAGAGACCATTTAAAGCAGCAAGAGAAAAGCAGTTAGTTACCTACAAGTGAGCTACCATAAGACTGTCAGCTGATTTATCAACATAAACTTTATGGGCCAGAAGGGATTGGCAAGAAATAATCAAAGTGATGAAAAGTTAGGACCCACAACCAAGATTACTCTACCCAGCAAAGCTATCATTTAAAATTAAAGCAGAGATACAGCGCTTCCCAGACAAGAAAGAGCTAAAAGGAGTTCATCACCATCAAACCATTATTACAAGAAATGTTAAAGATACTTTTTTTTTAAATGAAGAACAAAAGATAAAAAATATGATTAATAAAATGGCAATAATTACATATGTATCAACAATTATTTTAAATGTAAATGGATTAAATGCTCCAATCAAAAGACATAGGGTGGCTAAATGGATAAGAAAACAAAACCCTTACATATGCTGCCTACAAGAGACTCACTTCAGATAGAAAGATACACACAGACTGAAGTAAAGGGATGGAAAAAGACATTTCATGAACATGGAAATTTAAAAAAATATGCTGGGATAACAATACTTACACTAGACAAAATAGACTTTAAAACAAAGTCTATAACAAGAAACAAGAAGGACCCAGTAATCCCACTTCTAGGTATTTATCCAAAGAAACCCAAATACTACTTTAAATGGATATGTGCATCCATATGTTTATTGCAGCATTATGAGGCATGATAAAAAAAAAAAATACAGTGAATCTTTAAATTAAAAAAGGTATTACATTAAAAGACACATTGCCATTAATCCCCCTCAAAATACTCCCCCTCTCTTCAAGCACACTTATCCCATCATTCTTGCCACTTTCTGAAGCAGTTTTGGAAGTCCTCTTTTGTGAGTGTCTTTAGTTGCACTGTCGTAGCTGCCTCGATGTCCTGAATCGATTCAAAACATTTACCTGTCGTGGTCATTTTGACTTTGGGGAAGAGCCAGAAATCACACAGTTGCATGGTGCCATATCCGATGAATAAGGTGGAGGAGAACACACCATAATGTTTTTATTTGACAGAGATTGCTGTATACCAGAAGTGATGTGTGACACATCCGTTGTGATCACAAAATATGGTGAATGCTGAGGCCAAGTGCCATCCAACAGAAAGGCAGGGATCTTCAATACAGAAGCAGTGTGTCGAATCTCAGTAACAGTGTGTGACAAGTTTCAACTTATTCTGTGCAGTCAGTTGGCTGTGAGATACGGTTGAAGAGAAGGTGTGTTTTAAAATGTGCCACAAATCATCTTCCATCATGATAATGGTCCGTATCACACATTACTCTGGTATACAGCAATTTCTGTCAAATAAAAACATTTTTCTTGTAATGTCCTCATTCACCTTATTCACTGGATCTAGCACCACGTGACTTCTGGCTCTTCCCCAAAGTCAAAATGATTCAGGACATCGAGGCAGCCACAAGAACACAGCTAAAGACACTTACAAAAGAGGACTTCCACAACTGCTTCAGAAAATGGTAAGAACGATGGGATAAGTGTGTTCCAAATGAAGGGGAGATTTTGAGGAGGAGTACTGGCACTGTGTCTTTTACTGCAAAAATATATTTTTTATGTAAACAATTACCGTATTGTTGATCACACCTTGAATTACAATAGCCAAGATATGGAGGCAACCTGGGCATCCATCAATGGATAAATGGATAAAGAAGAGATGGTACATATATACAATGGAATATTATTCAGCCATAAAAAAATGAAAAATTCCATCTGCAACAACATATACTTAGAGAGTGTTGTGTTGCGTGGAGTAAGTCAGAGAAAGACAAATGTCATATGATTTCACTTATATGTGAAATCTAAAGAACAAAATAAATGAACAAACAAAACAGAAGCAGACTCATACAGAGAATATTTTGATGGTTGCCAGATGGGAGAAGGGTTGGGTGGTGGGTGAAAAATAGGAAGGCATTAAAAAGTACAAATTGATAGTTACAAAATAGTCATGGGGTTGTAAATTATAGCATAAGGAATACAGACAATAACATTGCAATAACTATTTATGGTATCAGATGGGGACTAGATTTATCAGGGTGATCACTTCATAAGTTACATAAATGTCTAATCATTATGCTGTACACTGAAACTAACATAATATTGTATATCAACTGTAATTGAAAAATTAAAAAATATTTTAAAAATAAGATAGTAACAGAAAATAATAACTAAAACAATTTTTTAAAAGAAAAACATATATAATGAAATCCATGAGGATTGACGCTTGCAATAGAATTTTAGAAGTTTTACCATTCCCAAATAAGTTGAGTTGGATCTAGAATAGGCTAGAAATCTTATTAATTCTGTCAATTTGTTTGTCAACAGGAATAGTATAAAAATAATTTTTTATGATTGAGGTTGCTAACCAATATTATTAAAATATACCTGATGTGTGATAATGAGTCGTCACTATCAGGTTAGATTAAAATGATACATCTAAGTGTCTCACCCTGAATTCTGGACTCGCAACATAATAGATAACTAAAACACTCTGAATGTTTGTTCATACAGGATGATCTTGAAATTTAAAAGAGTAACTTAAAGTACAAAAGGTGGGAGAGAACAAACTGGAACTCTGAACAACAACAACAACAACAAATATATATATATTAAAATCCAGAGCAACTTTCTACTTTAACTTACTTTTAAAGAAAAGAAAAAAAAAGAAAAAAAAAGAATTTTGGCTTTCAAATAACTGGTAGCTTTAAGCATAGTTTAATAATAATAATAATAAAGAAACATTAAAAGATACCACCATATTGAGGATTTATTTTACTATACTTCTTTATGAATTTTGTATGACATAAAAATTTGGGGAAATTTATTAGGTAATTTCAAAATTTATTTTAATGGGAACTATACAAATTATTTACTATTATTTAAACTTATTAAAATAGCCCTCAATAAATAGAAATATTATAACATAAATTTAAACACAAGTATTTATGTTTTATCTGCCCCTAAAATTCTATGATTTGCATGAATATAACTTACAAATATTAAGACTATTGGCCAATTATTTCTGACTTTGAGGATGAAAACACTGATAAACACACATTGCTTACAACATAATTAAATGTCAGTAGTTCCCAAAGGATCCATGATGGACATTGAACTCATTCCCTGCTTGGTGTATCTCAGGTATCAATAAGCCTAATTAAGAGTGTGAAAGACTGGAGAATCTGAAAGAAGTAAGATACAGACAGCAAGAAATACCAGTGAGAGGTGCCTAGGAAAGGTTCCGAACTAGAAAGTGACTGAATGATGTCAAAGTTCAACCAAAAACAAAAGCAAGGAAGAGCAACCTTTTGAAGATGGTATCCTGACCTGAAATGTCAATCCTAATTTACATCATTCTGTCATTTCAGTTCATTCCTCTTATTTGGGGACTTGTTAAATATTTAAAAGTCATCTTTTAAAATTTGAAGCTACTTGGTAGGGTTACATATTAAATTTTGATCAGTGACCTCCAAAAAGGGATTTGTATATAGCCTTCTGAGAGGGACCTTAAAACCCAGTGAGAAGGAGGTGCTGTTTACTTTACCTGGAACTTCCCTCTCAAACCTTCAATTTTGATCAATGTTTCAAGCTGGGCAAGTCAGTTCTCTCCTACCTCTGCAGTTAAAATTTTCGACTAATCCAAAACATTCTTCCTAAAGGTGCCTTTTCCTTCTTCTCATTTAAGTATCGTCCTGTGCAGCCTCCTACAACATAATTATCAGTTTAAAACCCCTGTCATTTCCCAAGGATCCTAAATTGGTACTCCCAAGACCCTAGCTTTCCCACATTAAATTATTTTGAATAATGGTTGAAAGTCAGAGATATTAAGAAACTGGAATATCAAGTAACCTAAAAACCTAAAAATTGTTTGGAGTGCAATTATGCATGACTGCCATCTACTTATCAAACCCTGGTCAGAATCCAACAGACCCTTTCAGACACTCCATTTACTGTTTCTTGTCACTCTAATAAAAGCTGTGTTGTTATAAAAGAATACATATTAGCATATTGTTAAGCAATTTTTTACCCCTCATCCCACAAAAAAACAGGATCATGCTGCTAGCATTATAGCAATAGATCCTAATTTTCTGATTACCTTCTTTACTGGAAGTTTTTTACCCCTAAATCAGTTAAAGGAGGGTGGTTCTACAAATTTGCAATGGACACATGAATTTTACTTTAGTTAATATGAGAATTATAAGTATTCCCTGAAACACGCTATGTGAAGACATGGCAAGATTGTAGTTCAGTGTTAATGCTTTAGTTTTATTTGGTTTCTTATCATTTCTGTGCTTCGTTTGGCCCCCAGAAAAGGTTTATTATTGGAGACCAGTTTATTCTATAAACTTCAATAGACTGCAATCTGACATTTAATCCATCAAACCTCTCTGCCCACCTGGGAAAGGTTTGCAAAGATTTTCCTAGTGAGGTGGCTAAATCAAGAACCTTGGACAATTTATTTAAACTGAAACAATTACACCCTTATAAGGAAGACAGTAAAAAAAAAAAAAATTCAATCACCCTATATAATGTAACAGATTCCTGGCCAAATAAAGTCATTACAGTGAATTACAACACAGATGTGCATTACTGCTCTGGACTATTCAGGTCCTCATTAGAGAAAAAAGAAGGTGTTTTTGCCATGAGGACTGATGCCATTAGCAACTTTTCACCACATTCTTCCAAAATGACCTGATTCCTCCTGTACTTATGTGTTTCCTCTCTATCTAACTTATTTTTTCTCTCCCTCATTTGGCTCTGTCATCTCTACTGCTCTGTTTTTAATTTTTATTTTTTTCTATCGTTAAAAAATAAATTTATTGCAATCCTCTCCTGTCTACTCCTCAGCTGGTTTGCTTCTTTCTTATTTTAATTTCAGATGCGGAAAATGTACTGAACACATGCACACACACTAACACGTGCTTGTGCTTGCACACACACATATGCATGCAAGCACACACACATACATATACATATGTGCACATGTGCACATACACACAGAGCTCCCAAAATGATTTGATATAAATGCAGGTGGTGGCTTTCAGGTCAAAAATGTTTTGTCCTAGATAGCAGGTAAGTCTTCATTGTAACAAATAATAAAGGAGAAATTTTGTTATTATGCTAAAATAGAAATAATCTGTCCTATAAACCGATACAGATTTATCTGTTTACCTGACAAAGCAGTATTTATTTATAGTCTCTACTCCTTCCAGAAAGACTTGAGAGGCTAACCTCATTACACAGGGATCTTTTGTGGTGATGAAGTTCTAACTACTACAACACGTTACTAAAAATAGCACTATAATTTGAACAACAATAATAATCCATATCATGAAATTTTTGACCTGGGTAGACATGGGTTACAGTGTCTAGCTTTTACATGTATTCTTTACATATTCTAATGCACATTCAAATCTGTAAGATAACTGAAATTTTTAACCATACACTGACATATAATATGACTTAAAACATAATAGCATAAAGGGGAGGGAGGGATGAATAGTTAAATTACAGAGGATTTTTAGAGCAGTGGAACTATTCTGCATGATAGTATAACATTACACATTTCTCAAAACCCATGTAATGTACAGCACCAGGACTGAACCTTAATGTAAAGTGTGGACTCTAGGTGATAATGTGTGTCAATGTAGGTCCATGAGCTGTAACAAGTGCACCACTTTGGTGGGGAAGTTGATAATGAAGGAGGCAGAGAACTTATGGGAATTTGCTGTACTTTCCACTAAATTTTTCTGTAAACCTAAAATTGCACTTAAAAAGCCTATTTAAAAGTGGGGGAGGAGGGGATAGGAAAGAGGCAAATTGGCCAAGAAAAGAAATGTGATACAAAAAAGCATAACAGCACAGAAAAAATAGTTGTGTGTTCAAGCATGTCCCTGTATTGAGGAGGATGCACACCAAGTCCACTTATAGAGGAAGATTATTGGCAAATGTATTGATGGATGCTAATTTCTAAGTGAGTTTCTACATGTTTGCACTCTTCTCAACTCAAGATTATTCCTGATGTGAGAAGTTTCCTGCTGCTCCTTAAGTGACTTTTCCTTCTGTTATCTACTATCTGTGATGATAAAACCTCTGAGAAAACAAAGGTAGAAAACAACAGTAGAAAACCAAGAACAAAGCATAAGACTTCCTTGTTTCATTGCCTCCAATAGTCTTATGAGATTTTGAATGTGAAAGAAACTGATTTGCACAGTTACTCCACCAGATGCAGACCCAAATTCAGGCTTCTGGAGTTCCAGCTCATTCTTCTCTCAAACAGGCCATACGATGTCAGACAATTAAGTTTGCGAACTCACCCTAGAAAACGTGCTACATACCTCATTGCTGAATATCACTACGGTCACCTTCGAAGTACTCATCTTGGGAAGCTATGCACTCATGCCAGAGCCTAGTCCACCCTTCAAAGCAATTTTGGAACTCTTTTCTGGAGTGGCCATCAGAGCTGTTGCTGTTATTACCCTAGATGTCCTGAATGTCATCAAAATGTCTTCCTTTCATTATTTCCTTTATCTTTGGGTAAAGAAGGAAGTCATTGGGGGCCAGATCAGGTGAGTAAGGAGGGTGTGCCAAGACAGTGGTTTGTTTACTGGTTAAAACTCCCTCACAGACAGTGCCGTGTGAGCTGGTACATTGTCATGATGCACGAGCCATGAATCATTGGCAAAAAAGTTCAGGTCGTCTAACTTTTTCATGCAGCCTTTTCAGCACTTCCAAATAGTAAACTTGATTAACTGTTTGTCCAGTTGGTACAAATTCATAATGAATAATCCCTCTGATATAAAAAAAAAGGGCAGTCACATCATTGCAACAAGTTTGTGAACTTAACTGTCAGAACTTGTACTGCAATTAAAAATAATGAATTCATTCAGCAGACATTTTATGATTGCATTCTAAATATCTATTAAGTATTAATATCCTGAGTCTGCCCTTCAAAATCCCCTACATCCCACCCGTATTATCCTTAGCTGACCTCATCCACGCCTGATGATACCTGTATCTAAAACTTCAGGATGGATAGCTCTCCTGAACAACAATCTTCTGTGCATAGTGTATATCTCTACTATTACACACTTGATATCAAAAACTAACCTCATTATCTTATCTCCACTCAAATATATTCTTGATCCCCTTCCTGCAATAATGACGCCCCTACCCATCCAGCCACCCAGCTAGAAGCTCTGTAGTCATACCCTGTTTCCCCCAAAATAAGACCTAGCCGGACAATCAGCTCTAATGCGTATTTTGGAGCAAAAATTAATATAAGACCCAGTATTATATTGTATTGTATTATATTATTATATATTATATTATATTATATTATATTATATTATATTATATTATATTATATTATATTATATTATATTATATTATATTAAAGACCCAGTCTTACATTATAGTAAAATAACACTGGCTCTTATATTAATTTTTGCTCCAAAAAACGCATTAGAGCTGATTGTCTGGCTAGGTCTTATTTTCAGGGAAACATGGTAGGTCCCTTTCCTTCCCACAAGCAAGGATAAGTTTCTTTATTTATCAAGTCCTGTCATCTCTCCACCTAAACATCTGCCTCCTCCAACCCTTCCTTTCAATCCCACACAGCTCCCTTATTCCAGGGTCTCATTGTTTCTCACTTTCAGGCTGTGGTAACTTGCTTACCATTTTTCTCTATCACCACAGTCCAGATCAGTTTTTCTAAAACACAAGGCAAAGTCTGGCATCTTCTTCCTTAAAACCCTTCCATATCTCCCTACCACTTCAAAATTAAGTGCCACATCGTTACTTCCTATGCAAAGAATGAATGGTCTTAAACCCCGAATTCCTCTTCAGCCTCATTTTTCACTTTTCCCCTCTCACCCTCTGCATGTCAATTCTGAGCTTCTTATAATTTATTATAAGATACTGTAATATACTCCTGTTCCTTGGTTTTGCGGGAGCATACCTACCCTTCTGCTCCGCTCCAGCTCTGCCAAACTGACCCCTCATCTTCCCTGACTCAGGCCACATGTTGTTTGTTTATTCTGTGGGATCCTACAGAGGAGGAAATCCAGGCGACTGGATGGTCCCACCCAGGACTTGTATCTTATCATCAGGAAGGGCTTCCTAATCTGCATCTCTATAAAAGCTGTGGTTGAAAGAAAAGGAGAGGCAGAGCCAAATCTGTCTCCTAGTCAAGTACCAACCCCTTGGGTTTAGCGAATTTGTATAGCCAGCCACAGGGAGGAGTAATCAGCAATACCTCAGGAACATTCACAGAAAGGGTCTTTTCTATTATAGAAAATAGGAACCCTGAGATCCACAAAGGCCCCTGGGGCACTGTCCCACCACACTGGTAAAGCTTTCTGTCCCTCTACAGTGCTCTTGGAAGGAAGGTACATTGTAGAGGCTGAGAGGAGCCTCTCAAATCTAATGGCCAGGGAAGTCCTGGGCAGCCAGGTGACAATAAATGTAAGTATCTCAGAAAGGCCAAGCTAGTCTGTGATCACTCACAACATCAAAGCCAGCAAAGTAAATGCAAATCTTATGGCCCTAGCTTTGACAGGTTGAATGTCCCTCCTTTGTCCATCTACTATACCCTTCAGCCTGGAAGAAGTCACTTGTCTCCAGGCCACTTCCTAACACCTCCTGGAGCTCTTCTAAGAATTCCTTAGGACAAGAAATACTTTACTTAGTGCTTGATAAATAGTAATACTTAATAAGTGTTTGCTGAGTGAAAACATTTTAAGAAATACCACTTCTAGTTTTAATGATTCCTCTGTTTTGAAATCAATAGCTAAATATTTTTTCATGTGTACCAACATTGAAACTCCTGTGATAAATACCAGATAAGTTTGTTATGTTTAATGTTTCCAGGTGATAATTTCCTCTCCTAATTAATTTTTTTCTCTCCCTCTTAGTCATCATTTTTCCTCTACTTTAAAAAGAAATATCTTTCTGGTTCTGCTTCTAAAAGTTGGTTAAACTCTAAAGTCCTATTTAATGAAATAAATTCATGTGAGACAAGGAATCTTTTTGCTCATTTTTCAGAGCCTAGAACACCATATGTTACCCAATTTAGACTTTCAATTTCAGATTAACAATTACATTTCAATTCTTTAAATTCCATCTAACATATCATCTTCTGTAAAGATTTAAAAAATTCAGTAAAATAATTGCAATTTCTTCTTCTTAATGATGTAGGTGATGTTGGATCTGCTAGAGTTTCTGAGTGTGGGCCAGAATTGTGTCTCGTGAAGCCGAAGAATGGAAACACAGACCAGGGAGAGACAAAAAGTTTTTAAAAAGAGGATAGTTTATTAGAGGCAGGAGAAGAGTTTGCAGCTCCGGAGCAGAAGGGGGTCCGAATGGGGGTTGTCCCATGACTGAGGCAAAAGCTCTTACTTTTATACCTTCCCTTGCCTGCTTGGGGAAGGGGAGCAGTTTGAAGAAGAGAATTTGTTTGAAGAAGGGAACTGGTGCCTTCTAATGAGATTCGTCTACCAGGTTTGTTGTGCTTGCTCATCCTAAAGGAAAGTAACCCACTGTTTATCTATCACATCAGCTCCGTTTGTCAGGCCAAAATGAATTTTATGATTAACCTCAAGGCCTCAAGGCCTTGTTACATTATGTCCTGGAGCGAAGGAGTGATTTCAAAACCTGAAGTTTTAGGATATGACTGACTGTCTTTGTTTATTCCACGAGGGACCTCCCTGTCTACCTAGGGACATGCTACCTAACCTGTATCATTAATTGTATTAAATGGGTTTAAACCTATAAGTTCATCAAAAACAGTCTTTGAAAAATTATTAATACTTTTCAGAATTTGCATTATTTCTCAAATACTCAGGCCTCTAAGTATTGAATATAAAGAAATATGAGTAGAGTATTACACTATACATATATCACCCTTCCATTTTTGCCATTTAACCTCAAATCTGCAAGGGATATGATTGCAGTAGGTGGCATGAAGTTTATCCCCATTTATTCACACTTGCAGAAATACCACATATGATCAGATTGTTGAGTGCATTTGCAGTTCACAAATTCAAACCAGAGATAATCCGTTTTAAAGCTGATTTAGGTACCCAAATCTAAGCAAGCCAAAATAGAGAAGCAAGGCATTGGTCAAAGGAATCAGATATTGTTTCACTATATTTCAAATCAATGCTTCAATGGCCAGTAGGACATTAAAATATCTAGACAGGTGGATAGCTAGATAGATAAAAGCTATATAGAGATAGATAGATCTGTGGAATATAAGAACAATAGGTTAAGTAAAAAACTGACTAGCATAGCAATAAAAGGTCATATTACTCTGATTTTTAACTAAAATTAAAACCAGGATAATAAATATTCTCTTGTGAATTTTTGGGTCTAGCATACACATAATTATAAATGACTATTAAAAGACTTTGGGCCTGTGCTTTTCAGTTTTTTCCTCTTACATCATGCTAGTCTAGAAACTACTCTAGTAAGCCTCACCAATTTAGTGAAATCTCGCCATCTTGTTTTTATTTATATCCTTGCAGTGATTATAAAAAAAGGTGAGGAATGAAGTCATTATTTTTGAGTAAAATGCTGAGCACATTAATTTAAAAGTCATATGAGTATCTCTTTCAGAAAATCACAAGTAGCGTAAATAGCATGGGATGTAAAATTGTTGTAGTAATACACCAGAGCCTTGCTTTGTCTATATCTATCTCATTCAGGGATAAAATTCCTAGTGTTATATTTTTATGGCAATCACTAAAAATAATACTCCTCAGTGATTTTTATACAAAAAAATTTCAAAATCGATTATTTCTCCCAACATAACTGTATTAGAGTAAACCAATTAGGCCAATTCTTATCTCACCGGCTAAGTCAATTATTAAAGGAAAATTAGGTATATGGCAAGGGCTTTAAGGACATCAAAATACAATCCAAAGGTAGACATCTACTGAGTTGATACAAGATGTCATTTTCACTATCATATATCTGATTTGGGTAATATCTAAAATATAAAGAAGTCATATAACTCAATAACAGCAACAATAAAATATCAATCTGATTAAAAATGGATAGAGGAACTGAATAGACATTTTTCCAAAGAAGATATACAAATTGGTAAAGTGTACACGAAAAGGTGATCAACATCACTAATTATTAGGGAAATACAAATCAAACTCAAAATGAAATATCACCTCACACCTGTTAGAATGGCTATCATCAAAAAGACAAGAGATAACAAGTGTTGGGAGAGTATGGAGGAAAGGAAACATTTGTACCCTGTTAGTAAGAATGTAAATTGGAACAGCCACTATGGAAAACATTACGGAAGTCCCTTGAAAAATTAAAAATGGAATTGCCCTTTCCCTTACATCTCTAAGAGCAGAAACTGGACGAAACTCTTGCATATATTCGCTGTGTGGTGTTTTGGAGCATGGGTCTTGATTAGTAACATCCTAGATGATCTGAATTACCTAATAGTATCATATGTAGCTTTAAAATTATAGCAAATAAATTTTAAAAATAAGAAAAAGTGGAAAAGAAAAGTCATTTTCTCTAACTTCAGAGGGGAAAAAAATATCTGAAACAAATGAAGGTGAATATTTTACTCCAGGTTTTTCACGATATGGACTAGCCTCACCTCCTTCTCCTACTATACCCTAGACTCTAGCTCCAGTGGATTACTTAACAGATGCCTGAATCCTTTGCAGAAGGAGGTCTTACTATTCAACTCAGGTTATCCCTTTCAACGCAGGTAACATCCTAGTCTTCCTTCATAGCAAAGCTCATACATTGCCTCTGGAAATGTTTGCCTACTACTTCATTCCCTCTCATGTGAATCAACAGACTTGTTACTTTTTTGCCTTTGCTTCCACAGCATCTGTTCATACCACTTTTATAACAAGCCTCCCATTGCTTCAGGGTCAAGTATGTACACCCACCTCTTCTGCTGAGCAGACTGCTGCAAACACCTAACTACCACTCTCTTTCTTAGTCGAACACAGTAGGCATCTATTGAATGTGAATTGCATTAAACAAAATCAGTCAGAGAGAGTGCAGTCTCTGCTTTTTATCACTTTTGAATGTATTTTATAAGATATAAAACGTCACTCCCATTTAGTGTAAGTATGTATGAAGCAGCAGCACCATGACTTCCTTTTCTGTTAGAATCTTCTCCCACCAACTGATCATGGCACTAATGCAATGCTAGGATTGGGTAACTTCCAGAAGCCAGCTCAACAAGTGCCCATTCTATCAGGCGGCCAGACCTCATTCTTAGTATGCTGTTACAGAACACAAACAGGTCAGGATGTGCCCCCACAGGTCCCGAGAAGATTCTACTTAGTCTCTGGAGCAATATGTCACTGAACCTTGCTAGGTCCTCTCTGTTCCTGAAGGATTTTCCCCTTCTCCTCCTCCAATAACTTTAGTTTCCCTTCATCCAGTTCTAGTGTGGATTTCAAATTTATACTGTCAGCTAAACCACATAAAATGTAACCAAAGAAAATGAATATATAGGCAATCTTGGGAGAAAGAAAAGGAAATCTCCAGGTGATAGAAATAAAACAGGAACTCAAAGACAGAGCAATTATTTTGTCACCTGATCTAACGGGGTCTATAGAAATACTGGCTCTAAAATTAGTCTCCAGCTCCTGGGGAAAAATATACATGGCCTGGAGGCCTTGAGAGACAGGTAGCTGACACTTATATCCCCACATATAGTCAGGGACCTGGAGTGGTGACCCCCTATATAAACAGGGACGCAGAAACCCTCTTACTGATTATCCTCCAGGGAAACGTGAAAAACTTTCTGCTCAGGGCTCTTGGTATTCATTGTATTATCAGAAACAAAACTCCAAATCTGAAATGTGTGTAAGTGTAGAGGAACATTTAGCTATCTAGTTGTGTAAGATTCCCAAGTTGAGATATCAACACAAATTAACTCACTGAAATCACCAATTTAACTCACTGAAATCTTAGCAAAAATAAAGGTAATACTATTTTTGAGAAGCAGTCCCATAATCCGGGATGCATTAATTCCCATAGTGAAGCAAACGGCACCACTAAAGAGGTATTTTCAATTTTTAAAAAAAGGTATAAAACAGACCGGAAATGAACAACCATATCACAAGCAACAACAACAAAAGCAACAACAACACACACACACACACACACACACACACACAGAAAAGAAGAATTGGCATCCTCAAAAAACTGGTGCAATAAGATATCTGAAAGAAAATTTAAAATATTTAGAAAATTGACAACACTATAAAAACTGATTTAACAATAACATAAAAATTGGAAAGATAATGAAAAGTAGCCAAAAAAATCCCATATATTTAAAAATAAAAAGCACATCTTGAAGTAATTTGCAGATCAAAGAAAAAAAGACAATGTAAATTAGAATCTGCTAAGAATCAAATGACAATGAAAACACTATGTATCAAAATTGTAGAATACAGCCAAAGCAGTACTTAGAATAGATGTGTTGTTTAAATGTAGATATTAGGGGGGAAAAAATGAACTAAGCATTTAACTCAAAAAGCCAGATAATAACAACAAAATAAAGCCTAAATAGGTGGGAAAAAGAAACTTAGCAGGATTTAATGTAACAGAAAATAAAAAAATAAAGTTTTAAAATAAAATAAAAAATAAAAAAATTTAAAATGAAAAAGTTTTAAAATAAAATGATTAAGAAAAAATAGACAAACCTCTGAGGTATTTCCCAATATAAAGGGAGAGAAGCCATAAATAAATAATATTAGCAGTGAATATGAGGAGAGATAAAAATGTAAATGAAAACATTAGACACTGTAAGGAATAGCTTTATGTTAATAAACATGAAAAGTTAGAAATACAGAAATTTTTCCAAAAGTATAAAATTATATAGTATAGGAAATAAAAACTCATGACCACTAAATAATTTGAATTTTACCCACCAGAAGATCCCTGACCAAGGCAATTTTAAAGATAAGATTATATGAATAATCTACAAAAATAAGGTAATGTTAATGCTAAACATAAACTGTTCTGGGAAATATAAAGTAAGAGATGATTCACAACTCAATTCATGAAGTAATATATACTTTAACAAAAAATCAGACAAGCCAATCATGAAAAAGAAAGTATAGGCTAAACCTACTTTTAAACATGAATGCAAACATCCTAAATTAAGCATTAGCAAATCAAATCAAACAATATACTTCATTTTACTTATTTTTTTCAATTTTTCAACTACAGTTGAATACAGTATTATATTAGTTTCAACTGTAAACTTAGTGATTAGACATTTATATAACTTACAAAGTGATCACTCTGATAAATCCAATACCTATCTGACAGCTCCATAGTTATTACAATACTAGTACTACTATATTCCTCATACGATATATATTTTACATTTCCATAACTATTTTATAACTATCAATTTGTATCTCTTAATCCCCTCCTCCCTTCACCCATCTCTCCACCTGCCCATCCAGCAATCATCAAAATACTCTCTATATCTACAAGCTGGTTTCTATTTTGTTCATTTCTTTATCCTGTTCTCTAGATTCTACATATAAGTGAAATCTGTCTTTCTCTGTCTGACTTACTCCACTCAGTACAATAGACTCTAGGTCTATCCCTGTTGTTGCAGATGGCAAGATTTCATTTTTTATGGCTGAATAAAATTCCATTGCATATATGTACCACCTCTTCTTTATCCATTCATTAATTGATGGACACTCAGGTTGCCGCCATATCTTGGCTATTGTAAATGATGCTTCAATGAACATACGGATGTCCCTTCAAAGTAGTGTTTTGGGTTTCTCCAGATAAATACTCAGAAGTGAGATTACTGAGTTCTTCTATGTCTCTTGTTATAACCTTTGTTTTAAAGTCATAAGTACAAGTTAGTCGTAAGTTCAACAAAACTGATTATCGTATTCCAGGGTGTTATTTTGCATACAGATATCATTATGGATTTCTGGAGTTACATTTTTAACTCATAAACATAAATAAAAGAATTAAAAACATTTATATAGTATGGAATTAGTACTACCCATGTGTAATGTATAATTATTTTTCCCTCACAAATTTGGGCAAAAAAGTGCACATTTTACATGGCAAAATACAGTAATAGGGCCTTAAACAAGACAGTAGAGGTTTTTTTTTTACTCTTGCTTAAATGTAATCCTGATGTAGTTAGTGCTGAACTCAAATTGCAGCTCCATAAATTCATCATGGACAAAGATCCTTCTTTCATTCCATACATCTGCTTGCATTCTCAGAGTTACCTCATGATCCCAAAATGGAGACTGGAGATCCAAACATCATATCAATGTTCCAAGCATCAGAAAGAAAGACAGGAGAAATGCAAAAGGATACACTTATAATAGGAGTCATTTTGTCCTTTAAAGAAGTCTTGAAGTCCAAACCAACTACTTCTATATACATCTCAATGGCCATCCCTATATGTAAGGAAGGCTGCAAAATGTAGTGTTTTTAGCTGGGTATATTCTATCCCCATTTTAAAGAAAGAAGCAATTGTGTAGATAGCAATCTCTGATACACCACTATACAAAAAAAGGAAATCAGAAGTATAATGGTAAAGAATAAATATATTTATTATGTAAGAGACCGTTAGCATGAGAACTGCTACCTTAAGGTCAGGGTTAACAGCTTTTAGCTTAAAACAACCTAATTGTAAATTCCAGGATGTGGGCAGTTGCAGCACAGAGACCAGAAGTCCTGTAGCTTATCTTATACTCTTTGAAGCTATGTAAGTCCTGTAGTTTAGCTTATACTCCTTAAAGCTATGTAAGTCCTGTAGTTTATTTTATACTCCTTAAAGCTATGTGAGTCCTGTAGTTTATCTTATACTCCTTAAAGCTATGTAAGTCCTGTAGTTTATCTTGTACTCCCTAAGACTATGGAAAATTACTGAGTGCCTTAAGAACGCTATAAAAACCCTTAGCTTTAAGGGTTTGGGGTCCTTGTTAAAACCCGCTGCGTCGGGCAGAGACGGGGACCCCAGCTGGCTGGAAATAAACCTCGCTGTGTGACTTGCATTATCGTGTGTGTCCTCTGTCAGTCTGAAGGGTGGACGATTCCAGGCCTTAACAATTATTATTTGTCAAGGACATGGTTTTCTACATAGCAAACCCAAGAGAATCTATACATAAAATTACAACCAATAAAAGAGATCAACAAGGTTATAAAAACAACATTAATACAGAAAAAATGAAGAGTTCCTATAGACCAGACACTTTCCTGTACAAATGCAGTTTCATAGCAATATTATATACACATACAGATATATAGTGGTAGGGGAAAAAATCAAATAAAAGATGTATAAAGAATTATAAAATGTTAAAGACATAAAAGACTTAATTAAATGATGAAATAAACTATTCCTACATGGGAAAACTCAATATTTTAAACATGTCAATCCTCCAAAAAATTAATCTATAAATCTATAAAAATCCAATCAAAATTCCAAAAGCATTTATATGGAATAAACAAAATTTATATGGAAGAACAAAATGCCCAGTATAGGCAAGACAATTATTAAGAAAACTAAGGCAGACAGACCTGCCATAATGAATACAAACATATTATAAAGCTGTAGTAGTTATCATAGTGTCATAGTAATACAAGAATAATCAAATAGACACAAAAAACAAAGGGTCCAGAGGTAAACCCCTACTCATATTGGAAAAATTGACATAAGATGGAGACAGCATTGCATAGTGTGGAAGCAACAGACCATTTAATAAATCATGTCAGGATAATGGTTATCTACATAAGGAATAAATAAACTTAGAAATCTAATCATCACAGCATAAAAAAAATAATTTTAAAAGAAAACATTGAGTGTATTTATGGTCTCAGGATAGTGAAATATATTTTAAAGAAGGCACAAAATGCATAAACTTATAAAGAAAAGGTGAATACATTTTATTACATTATAATTTAAAACTTCTGTTCATCAGAAGAAACTTTTAAAATACAAAGGCAATTTACAGACTGGAAGAATGTATTTGCAACACACATAACTGACACAGAATTGATATTCCAACTATATCATAAATGCTTAATAACCAATAGGAAAAAGACAAATGACCTAGTAGAATAATGGGCAAAGAGACAATTTACATCAAAGCATATCCTAAAGTCTAGTAAACAGGGAAAAACAAATAAAAGCTCTTTAAAGATGTTCTTTTATATTTATCAGTTAGGCAAATATTTAAAAGGCTACTATCAAGTGTTGACAAGAACATAGGGAAATAGTAATTCGTGTATTTGGCTGTTGGAAGTATAAAATTGGAGAATAATTTGGTAAAATCTAAGTTAAGATATAGATACATTCAACCCAATGATGCCACCTCTAGTTATATCCTAGAAAGACTCTCAAATGTGTACAAGAAGACCTTTAAGAATATTAATTGCAGCATTTTACAAGAACAAAAAATTTTAAACTTTGGAAAATTTAAGTTTTTGTGTGTTTTTTTTACTGTCCAATTACTGGGAAAATAAATAAATTATTGTGTATTAATCAGTGGGATCTTATATAGCATTTTAAAACAAGCCAACTCTACATATGTCATCATGAATAAATTTTAAAAATATAGCTTCCTAGAACAGGAAATACATGAATATAATTCATATTAATTTGTTAGTGATGTCTCAGGCCCACTTCCTTTCTCAAGAAAGCAAGCACTGAGGACTTCTAAGGAACAGAGGAAAATAGTCCCTGAAAGAGCAAATAAAGGCCATAATTTTCCCCAAAACTAAACATTGTTTCAAATAAAGCCAAACTATAACTTAGAACTGCCTGTTATTCTCTTACTTCATTTAATGTGAGGAAACGGTCTGAAGTGACAGTCTAGCTCCCATTTCTCCATGTCTGCTGTGTGCACCACACCTAGTCCTGCCTTTATAAAAATGAAACATTACATATCCTCACACTGGAGGCCTCTTACTTACTTTACATCTTCCCCACAGTAGATACTAGTGTCTTCAGTCAGGGGTTCACAAGTAAATCTTATATTTTCAGCAGTTTCTACAATAGAAAAAATTAAGTCAAATATTCTCTCTGTTGAATTTAGTAATTGAATTTAATAATCATGCTTTTTTTCAATTAATAGCCAAATTCAATCAAATATGCTGGGTTTTCTATAGCAATGTATATAAATTATATAAAGAAAAAAATCCCTTTCTCTGTAATAAAGTAAGTGTAAGTCAAAGTCTGGTTTGAGATATTTTCAATTATAAAATATATTATTAACTACATAAACTGGTTATTTAATAAATCGATGTTTGTTGAAATACTAAAGAAAATAGAAATATAGTTTGAATGAATAAAGTAAATTGCAGAATGATATATATGTATACAACTATTTTTATGTATAAGCTTAAATATACATAATACTATATGTTGTTTATGAATGCTTACACATGCAGCAAAAATAAAAAATAAAAAACTCGTAAACCTCAGAATAGTGATTACCTCAAGGAAAAGAGACAGAGAAATCAAATGCTTTACCTCAAAAAAATACCGAAAACATCTAAGCGAGACAAAAAATAGCATGCAAAATCTCATATAAATACAAGGATGTCTGTTATTTTATATCATTCTCTATACCTTTGTATGTTTTAAGTAGTTATTTTAAAAAGAAAATGAGTGAAAAAAACATTTTTTCATCATAAAATTTTTGAAAAATATGAAATGATCATTAAGAAGAAAATGATCACGCTTAGTGTTTGGCTGTATTTCCTTCCAGACAGTTTCTATGAATGTTTTACATAGTTAAGAACATATTTTACAATCACTTTATTATTGTTTTTTGTTTACTTCATACAATATCATAAGCATTCCTCATGTTGTCATAATGGTGGCACAGTGTCACCTTAAAAGTTGTACAATAATTTGCGCAGCCTGTCTATATGTTGGCTTTCTCAAATTTCTCATTTGGTTTTCTCTAATTTCTCTTGATTATGAAAAATTGATGAAAAAATGTCTTTGTACTGAGCATCTCTGTATTTCTGATTACTCTGAAAGATTTTCTAATTTTATAAGAAGGTTTAAAACCTGTAAGAACTTCAAAGTTACTCGTGGTAAGTATGGCAGAGCTTCTAAACAAATCTTAATTTTAACAATAGGTACATAAGTGTACTATTTTGGACAAAACTCAAGGTAGCTCCTCGCTAAGGGGTCAATGTGTGCTACAGGACCTGTACCTGCTTTTGTCTCTTCTGAAACTCTAAGTAGCTCATTGATTACCAGCTGACTAATAATGAATAGCTGGAAAATATTTTGTCTCCATGAGGAATCTGGGAAATGGTGTGGATCCTCCTGGACACCGCTTTCCTCTCCAGGACAAATTGCACATATCACAGGAGTGTGCCCCCATGGGAGCCATGAAATGTAATGTGTGATGTTGTGATTATGAAATGTTAATATGTAAGATTAGAAGAGATCTGGAAAATGCAAGAAATAGACCTTACAAAAAGCAAGCATATAGGCCAACAAAAAGAAAATCAGTATAATTATTTAATATTATTTAATATTTATTATTTTTTAAAATCTCAGCATGAGAATCACATAATGCATAGAAACTCGAAATATCATTTCTCTGCAGTGCAGAAAATTCAGTAACTTTAGAAAAAAAACACTTTTTTAAAAACATTTTTCCCTTTGAATATAGGTCTATTAAAGAAATGAGTGGAAAATGTTATCAATGCACATTTACATTTTTCTAAGCAAACCTTTTAACAAATATAAGTCCTACATTTCAAAACATGAAAATAAGGAGATAAAAATATTCTTTCCTTTAAGCTTATACAGCAGGAAAAAAAAAAAAAACAGATAAAAAATAAAACATATGTCCCTATTTTTTAAGAGCAACATCTTTTTTGGACTTTTTATGTATTTCTATTACTATTATGTTTTGGTTTGTTTTGTTTTTGTAATGGAATGCGGATGCCATCCAAATGCATTAGAGCTAACTCTAGTGGTAAGTGGATAAAAAGTCTTTGAAGAGCCTTCCTCTTACAGTTTTGCAGGAACGATGATTTTTTATTATGTCCAAAGATTGACTTAGCAAAGCCAGGAGGGTTGAATAGGAAAGTTTTGGGGAGCAGGGGCATAGAATTCTTCAGGGATTCCTCATTTTCCAGCAGCCCACAAGCAAGCCTTGGCAGTCAACCCCCCAGGATACAACCATAGCAACTGTCACAGCAGCCACCCACACCTTCCTATGGTACAGCAATCATTAGCTTTTCATCTCAAAAGCACTTTACAAACAATAACCAATTAACAGGAGTCAGCAGCATAAACATCAGTAAGCAAGCAGAGCAGGAATACAGTTATATACAATCCCTAGCTAACAGATGTTTACACGTTTGGAATTTACAATCTAATTTCAGTAAATGCCATACTTTGGAACAAAATGTAAAGATCATAGCTATGACCGTATAATGACATGGAGTTTTATTATCATTAAGAGTAGCGCATAATAAATTCTGAATGAAACTTATAGGACATTCATTCTCTGTCCTCCTCCAAAAGGAAAGAAAGAAAAACAAACAAACATTATTTAGGTAAACCCTGTTTTTTAGTCAATAACAGATGGAAATCTTTGAAAGAGCATTCTTCCAAAATCTCAGTCTCCCCAACTAAGATCTATGGAAGCAATGTCTTAAGGAATGAAGTAACAGATTATTTTGCTCCCATTATGTGTGATTCCTATTGTGATTGAATTCATTCATGTTTACATTATTATTTATTTTTGGCAAAGTGAGTTATACTTATTGGTGCCATAAGCAATGACAATACTATCTGTCTTGTTTATTATGGGCAAAATTAATCTAATCATTAGCTTGAGCAGAAAATAAACTGCAAAGAAAAAAATTCTGTGTCTGAAAATATTTAATTCCTCTGACTCTATTAATCCAGATGAAATTTTAATACTTTCTATTGCCACAGTAACCAGACACTCAAGATGAGACACCTTACCCAGCTTATTCATTCCTTCTATGTAACAAAGCTGGGCATTGTTCTAATAGGGTGTTACTAAAACAGGGCTTTAATTGATTGTATAGTAAGCATATTATTAAAATTAGTTTAATATGCTAATTGTTACATATGTAAAAATAGGTATTGCTACACCAGTTTTATCTGCCCTGCTTTTCTCAAAACTCTCAAAAAAATAAGAAGGGAAAGGGTATACGACTATATAATACACCTAAAACAATAGTAAAATTTATCTTTAGCATCCCCTTCAACTTTTGGACCTTTACCTACCTTTGCTAAATAGATTTTCTTCTTAGCGTATTACATTTCTCATAACCAGTATTGGAAAAGACAATAAGATTAACTTGTAAATATTTTGTAGCAATAATTACAGTGATGATCTGGGGAAACCTTAAACCAGCAATAATCTAGTATAATAAGTTGAGTATCTAGCCCAGAATTAAAAGGCCTAGCATAAAAACTGTGTGATCAAGGGTAAAGGTACATATTTTGGGATCAGGTAAATTTGACTACAAACCTGGGCTTCAGGTTTGAAAACCTGAATCTCTTTCTTAGATTCAGTTTCTTCATCTGTAAAATAACAGTATTACAAGACTTTAAGAATTAAATTATCTAATTATGTGAAAGGGTCAAATAAAGTATATGGCACATAGAAGCCAGGGAATATATAGGAATGAAGGATGATTGAGTGGATCATTAGAAGATAGATGATGGGTAGATAGATAGATAGATAGATAGATAGATAGATAGATAGATAGATAGATAATAGATAGACAAACTTCCCTATATTAACCATTTCTTTCTTGTGACAACTTTAGACCATCGGATTTTCACAGTTGTCTATTGTCATCAACAAAACAGGGGAGCTTTATCTGAAATTGGTGCCCAATATTGGTAACCTTACAAATCTGAGGCAGGAGAACAAGGAGGAATAAAGGCAATCATAGAAAATCATCCCCTCCCCGCTACTCGTGATGACAAGTAAAACATTACCAATCACCAAAGGCCCGGACTTAAAATACTATTCTCATCTCTGACTAGTAAATAAACATCATGGGACTTTCTCGGGTAAAGGGGGTGGGAGGTGGGAGATGAGGGTAATGGGGATCAAATATATGGTGATGGAAG
Source organism: Rhinolophus sinicus (assembly GCF_057876585.1). NCBI lineage: Eukaryota > Metazoa > Chordata > Mammalia > Chiroptera > Rhinolophidae > Rhinolophus > Rhinolophus sinicus. The sequence continues at coordinate 74,060,141 of NC_142504.1, read as the reverse complement.
GAGAACTGACTCTGGGTGGTGAACACACAATGAGATTTATAGATGATGTAATACAGAATTGTACACCTGAAATCTATGTAATTTTACTAACAATTGTCACCCCAATAAATTTAAAAAATAAATTAATTAATTTAAAAAAAGATAACTAGGAATCAGAGAAGAAAAAAAAATTGTAAGGCAATGCCTCAAACTTTATAAAGCATAAATGCACCATGCACATTATACAAAAGATGCCAATTTACTATAATTTGTATTTGTGACACAATAAAAATGAAACATATTGTAAAATTAAAACAAAACAAAACAACAAAAAAGAAATTCACCCACCCTATTACAGTATGTTACACCTATTACAAGTATTGAAAGGTGTAGTAGTTGAAAGCCTGGGCCCTAAACACAGCCAGGGTTTAAATCTTGTATCTGCTACCAACAAACTTGCCTTAGCCAAGTTGCCACTTACCACTTGTGTGACCTTACATACTTTACATAACCTTTCTGTGCCTCAATTTCCTCATTTGGACAATGGAGTTTGTCATAGTACTTATTTCATAGGATTTTTGTGACAACTCAAGACCAAGTGAGTCAATATATTTAAAACCCTCTCCTGTATGTTTTCAAGCTCAGTAGGAACGTATAGATTTAGCACTTTTAGGCTTTTCCAGGGATTTTACAGAAAAATTTTATTTATGAACCCACTTTGGTGGGTTATAAAATTTCAGCAGTTAGAAATATCTTCCTGCATCTTCAGGAAAGAATTAGACACTAGGTCTCACAAATCCTGTGCAGTGTCAGTAGTCTTTTAAATCAATGGGGCTATCTATGGTATTCATGTATGTTAGGGGAAAGCAAAGAAATTTCTTTCTATCCCCCACCACCTTCGCTTTGCTTTGGCCCTCTTCATCTCTTCCTTCAGTTCTTACATCTTAAGTGATCTTCCTCCTAGACTCTCTCTCTCCATCTTCCACATACTACTAAACAGATCTTTTAAGATCAATTTCTGGTCATGCCACTCCTCAGTCTATTAGCCATCAGTTATACCTCATGGTCCTTATAAGAAGTCTGAACTTCTCAGCAAGAAATATAAAGTCGTTGTCACCTACCCCCACCTACTTATCCAGCCTAATCTCTCACCCACCTCTTCCTCTCAACTTGACTTTTGCTCTCATTCTCCACTGAACATGACATGTATTCTCTCATTTCTGGCCCATTATTTCAAAGTATCTGGAATTCCCATCCTCCTGCAAAATATTGTGATGGATGGGGTAAATCTTCTTTTGCCCCGAGAATTGCAATTTATCTTTTCCTTTCTTTATCTTAGACAATAAAAGAAAAGCTTATGAGAAAATGTTCACAACAGCAAAATGTTCATTGAATTACTCTGAGGTTTATTTAGACATGTTCTTATGTATCCCTAGGACTATTTTCTAATCATTCTTGAAAATTATTTCCTAAACTATGACACTCATTTTGAGTTAAATGAAGTGTGTGTATTTGTATATATGACAACTTATGGAATCTACATACTCATATTATGCTATCAGGATGAATGTAACAGCTGTTTCCCATGCTAGAGCAAAATGTACAATTACAATACAGAGAAATTGGTAAAATAAACTTGAGAACTGTAACTGAGGGCTCACCATGCTTCTAATTATGTGCTCAGTTATCTAGTACATTATCTCACAGTTTAAAAAGTTAATTTCCTTTCTCTGTAAGTGCTCTGACTAGAATAGTATTATTTTTGCATTGATTTTCTGCTTCCTTTATGCTGAAAATTTAATAGAATGTAGCTTTCCCTTTGAGTCCAAGAGGAGGGATTTAGGTTCGTTTTCAGAGAACTGACACCTACCAGAAGGAACCCTCCTTGACTTCTGTAGCTATCAAACAAATGACAGGCCTGCTGGAGACAACTAGGGCTATGTCTAGAGCCAACAAGTGTACTCTCTCAAACTTCAGGGGTAGCAACTCACTCACAGCACTAAATGGTTGACACATACACACACATACTCACACATACATGTACACACACTCACACACACTCACTCACCAAAGAACACTTCTTGCTTGGCTCTTACCCCCACTTGGCTCTACACTCATTGCAACTCTGTAGCTCCTCTCTATTCCTCTATCCAAGACTCTCTCTCCTTCTGCAATCTAATATGTGACCAAAGACCCCTCTACATCTTCAACCTCTTCCTCACTCCCCGTTGATTAATATAATCTTAGCTGTCCCCTGAGGGCACTGCTTCCCCTGCACCCTCCAAATTGGAGGCTGTTTTTTCTCTTATGTCCCATCATACTCATGACAAAGAGTTGGGTCAGGGTCTCCTTCACTCTCCATTGCTTATTCCAGATTATTATACACCCCCTCTAGTGCAGTCCCTGCCCCTGTGTGCTCACCATTTGGCAATAGTATCTCTCCTTTGTTTTCAAAGTAATTTGTTAATATCCTGGCCATGCTCTCTCATTCACTGAAGACTATAGCTCCCTCCATCATCCCAAGCAACTTAATGTCCACAAAGATGACATTCCTTATATTCTTACCTCAATTCTTCAACCTCTTTATTTCTAGTTATTTTCTTCTGCTTTACTTCAGCAACCCACTTACAAAATCACTACGTGAGCACACCACAACCAAACGCCCTCCAAAATTAATAGTCTGATCATAACTTCCTTTTTTTCTGCCTCTTTTGCTCATATGCATTTCCTTTAGCAGTCCTCAGCCACTTGGAGCCCTTCACTTTCTTTCCTCAGCCCCACAAGTCTTCATTTCTCTCTTCATTCAATTTAGGTGGCATGGAGCTTTTCAGTTTCTCATCTTCTTGCCCTTTCCTCCTTTCAGCAGTAGACCACTCCTACCTTTTTAGGGAATTGGCTGCTGTAGGTTGCATTTCTTCTCCCCTATCTATTATAGTATCCCCTTCTCAGTATTCCCTACCAACTTCTCCTTCCCTAACTTGCTATCCAGTTCCTCTCTTTCCCTGCCTACTCATTTTCCACACACAGGCAGAGTGATTATATACTACGTCTACTTCCCCTGCTCAAAAGCCTTCAGTGTCCTTTCAAAGTCCATTACATTTAGAATAAAATATAAAATCCTGACGTGGGCTGCTACAGCCCCAAATAATATGGCCCCTGACTCCATCTGGAGCCTCAGCTTTCCTCCATGGTTACTACATCCCAACACACTGACCTTCCTGCTGGTCCTGAAACAAGTTGAGCCCCTTCTCTCCCATGCTTTGTTACTAGCTCTGCCTACCTAGAGCACAGTTTTGCCCAAGCTTTACTTAAATGACCCCATCAAGTCCATCAAATCTTTGCTCAGTTATCAATATTATACAGAAGCCTTTCCTTCATCTTCACCTTAATCTCATTTGTTATTCTTACATGCCTCCCCTGACCTTTCTTGAAGCAATTATTGCCATGTTTAATTATATATTTTATTCATAAGATAATCTGCTTAATATTTTTAAACGATGAGGGAGAGGCTATATCTGTTTTGTTTATCACATATCTTCAGTGTTTAGAACACAGAAGATGCTCAATTATGCTATGAATGAAGGAATAATAAAGATGTTCATGTACTTGTTCAATGATACTAGGAGCAGCCAAACTGCTTCCACAGTTTAGGGGACTTGAAAACAATTTGCATTCTCTTTATATGACTTTCAAACAAGTATTGATATTTCCTGCTCTATACCCAACAGGGGAAAAAGCTCAGAAATTTTAACAGGTCATGAATAACAATGTGTTAAATGTGGAGTTTGGAGTCAAACACATCGACTTTGCATTCCAGAGTCCAGAGAAGCTAGCTATGTGACCCTGGACCAATTCCCTAAACCCTCTAAGGCCCAATTTCCTCATTTGAAATATAGGGGCAATGGTAAGAGCTTACAGAGTTGTTTTACAGAAAATGAGATATAATGGAGGTAATAGCCTACTGCCTAGCATTTAATAGGCACCCCACTGAGGTTAGTTCCTGCCTGATCCCAATTTCTACATAATTTATGCTAATATTGCCATTTTGGATGTGCTATGAGATTGTTTCATTAAGTTAATAAAATAAACCCACACTCACTATTACAGAGCTTCATAATCATTTTAAAGTTTCTTCATCTTCTAGTTATTTTAGAGAATTTCCAGGAGGTATCTCATGAGTGTTCAGGAAGAGGAATTAATTCTTAATTATGTTCTCCTCTCTCACTTGGATTTGGGCCTCTATCTCTGACACTGACAATGAAGGCCCTCTTGTTGCAGCCATCCCCCTGGTACTGATAGATCGCCAACTAGTACCCACAGAAAATGCACTGTGCTGAACTCAGCTGCATGGAGGAGATTCCCATGGACCACGACATGATGCTGTGCTCTTTCCTGATGCTAGCTCTGGTACTCTCCCTATTAACGTCACTGGGTCGTTTTTTATTCTAAAGCAGCTCCAACTACAAAGTGAGAAATCCTTCACATCCCCATTTTTGTGCTACTCTCTGCTAGCGTCTTTTAGATTTTTGTAAATATAGCTCTTTTCTTTTACAACAACCTCTTTTTCTCTAGAGTTCAATCACAATTCCATAAAAGCCTTTGTTGTAGGGTGAATTCTTGTGTCTCCCAAAATTCATGTGCTAAAATCCTAACTCCCAATGTGATGGTATTAGGAAGTGAGGCCTTTGGGAGGTGATTAGATCGCAAGGGTGGTCTCATGAATGGGGTTAGTGCCCTTACAAAGAGTCCTCAGACAGCTCTCCCATCCCAACTGCCAGGTGAGGATGCAGCAATAAACCAGGAAGCAGGCCCTCAGAAGACATAGAATCTGCCAGTAGCTTGATTTTGGACTCCCCAGTCTCCAGGACTATAAGAAATAAATGTTTGCTGTTTAAACCACAAGTCTATGGTATTTTTGTTCTAGCAGCCTGAGTGGACTAAGACAGACTTGTGTTAGTCTGCTGGAGCTGCCGTAACAAAATACCACAGACTGGGTGGCTTAAACAACAGAAACTTATTTTTTCATAGTTCTGGAGTCTAGATATCCAAGGTCAAAGTGCCAGGAGAGTTGGTTTTTGGTGAGCTCTCTCTCCTCAGTTGGAGACAGTGCCTCTTCATTGTGTCCTCATGTGGTCTTTTCCCTGTGTGCACAAGTCCTGTAAGGATACCAGTCCTATGGGATTATGAACTCCACCCATATGAACTCATTTAAATTTAGTTACCCTCCTTAAAGGCCCTATCTTCAAATACAGTCACTTTGGGGGTTAGAGCTTTAATGTATACATTTGAGGGACAGAGGACACAATTTAGTCCATAACAAGCCAGGGAATAGGAAAAACAGACACTGGGTCATACATAAAGTGTCCCATACCCTCAAATGATCAAAAATTATTCTTAGACCCAATTTACACTCTCTCAAATTCTTTTCCTTTAGGATGACTTATCTCCTCTTGGGATTTCTTGTTCTTAATTTGATAAATAAACCTTTGATAAATTGGAAACAAAACTCCTTATTTTCAATTAGATAAATTGGCTTCTGTGACCTACTTCACCCATCCCTATACATGCCCAGACATATCTGAATCAGCTTGATTTCCTGCGCTCTCTCTCTCCCCTCTCCTCTCCTCTCTTTTCCTCTCTTCTCCTCTTCTCCTCTCTTCTCCTCCCCCTTTCTCTCTCATACACACACATACACACACACACACACACACACACACACACACACACACTTTTGCTTTCAATGTTACAAAAATAAACATCCAAGGCAATAATGATCCAGGGTCTTTCTAGCTTCTGAATGTCTTCCAGGTGCCATAGAAAATGAAAGTTTTACAAAAAAAATAGAATAAAATAATAATAATAATAATAAATCGCTCTTTGAATTTTCCGATGTTCATTTTGTGCATTTTCTCAATTACGTGGCCTAAAACGTTTAGTAATTCACTACCCAATGACCTAATTTATTACAGAAAGTTTAAGCCATGGGAAGAACAGGACATGCCAACTGCCAATCCCTCTGATAACATGACCCTGTTATTTTTCTGTACTGGCTATTTGACTTTTACATTAGGAGTATTCACAGCATAAAAGAGAAAAAGACAGCTTTGCACATGCATAAATTTGTGTCTTAGGAGGTTAGAAACTACTGCAAATGAGGGAAAATCCAAAACTTTGGTACTCAGAGATCAGTTATACTCACACAAAGAAAAGCTTTGTTCCCTAACTTACCTTATTTTTACATAAACCTTTGATACTTGTCGTAAAGGGGACCAAGCTAAAATGTCTAACTTATTCAGTGATTATTAATTGAGTCTTCTGTGTCCCAAGTTCTGTGCTAATAAGGGGATACGGATATAAATAAGCCATAACCCTACCCTCAAGAGTCTTGCTATCTAGTGAATATTCACTGAAATTTATTGGCATTACTGAAACATAAACTCTTATCCTCCTAATGTGGCTATCTTGAGCATGAAATATTTATTTTGTACAGTGCTTTGCAACTTAGCAAGCATTTTCATGTAATTATATCACTTTATCCTCCCAATAATATCCATTGGGTGTCATTAACCCCAGTTTGGAAATTTAAAAACAAATTTAGCATTAAAAAGTTTAAGTGAATTATCCAAGGTCACAGAACAAGTGTATAAACTCAGCCCTTCCCTTAAACTCAAGTACTGTCATCAAAAATTTATAAGTGCTTGACTAATTTGTGTTCAGAATAGTCTTTAAGGCTGTATGTTTTTCTTTATAATTTTATAAATTATAATTGTCTGCCAATGTCAAAGTGTTCTTTTTATGGCAAAGGTCACTTCAACAATGTTAATGAAATAGAAACAGAATGCAGATGCTTAAATAAAATCAAGTTATTATCAGTTTGCCCATTCTAACTTAGTTCTCCATAAAATAGTCTAAATATTCATAAAAGTTGATTTTTGGGGTCCTAAATCATATTATAATGTTTCAGCATAACCCAAAAAGACATTTTGAAAGTAAGAGTATTTTCCCTCTTCATTATAACAGTGTGCAAAACTCAGCTTCAATAATTATTTTTTAGATTTACATTAAGTGACCCGTGGAGAAATTTTTACTCTTTGTAAAACTCATTTGTGTCAAAATGTCTGCTGAGAGTTTGATGATGAGAGTTCTATATTTGCATAGTGCTTCATTTTTCATTTCACACAGCAAGGCTTTACTTCTGGAGATGCAGTGGAAACTAGCCCAAATGCACAGGCAGCTTATTGGCAATCATATGTCAAGTGCATCCAGCTGCTATTCTGAAACCTGAAGGCAGAGGTTTCACACTTGGCCACATATTGGCCACTGAGAAGCTTTAAAAATTCTGATGCCAGGTCCCACCCACAGAATTCTGATTTAATTGGTCTGGGATGCAGTCAGTTATTTGGAACTTCTGAAAGCTCTCCAAGTGATTGAAAGTGCAGTCAAGCTTGAAAATCATTGTCTTGAGACAGTCAAAAGGTGGTTCCTGGACCAAAGGAAACTGGGTACATGTTAATCTGGAGCCCCATCCCAAACCTGTTGATTCAGAAATCTCAGGGGTAGGCCCAGGGTAAGGTTGAGGAACCACAGTCCTTAAGGGAAAATAAGATAATAACAGCTTCTTTATAGACACCATAAGGATCAAAATACTTCTTTAAACAAACAATAGGTTTGATTGAATCTCAGGAATTTGAGAAAAGTATTTGAGGCGAATATTATAGTATTTGCCATCATTTCACAATAAGCAACACTCTGAAAGGGAACTCCCTTGCCTTGATCCCTTTCCATTTCAAGTGCAATAGGGAAACAGAAGTTTGGTACTGGAGGACAAGCCCTGGAAACTGTGGGTAAGAGAATCAATGTTTACTGAATGAAGGGTAGTCACTGTATACGTCTCATGAATAGGTGTCTATCTGCTACCGTGTCCACAATTTCACTCTGCTGACGTTTTTGGCCAATGACCAAAAAATGGAAATGTCTTCCTCAAACAGAAAGCAGGTAGATATCGTTGGAGTAATAATCATCTTGCTACATTCCCCTCTAGGCTGTAAGTATGAATTTTCTTTAACTTTTCAAGACTAAAAAGCACTAGTATAATAAAAACATAATAATTTTTCAAATACTAAAAAATATTTTTATTTTTTTTCCATATTGGGTGGTGCCTTATTGTCTCTTGACCCAAACTAGTTGGTATTTTCAGACACCTTTTACCAAGAGACTACATCACACTAAACAAAAAAACCCTCATTGCCATTGAATATTTTGCCAATTCTCTCAAGCAAAAGAACTCTGTTATTTAACGAAAGAAAGGCTTTTTAAATACTCTGATTTTTTTTATTTTGTTGAAAGAAAACAAAAGAAAAAGAACATCCCTATATCTGCCTTATGCCAATCCTTGAAATGCAAACCCCGCTTGTATTTTTTTCCAGATACTTATTTCTTTGCCAGGGAATGTCTGAGAGATTAAGAATCCTTCTCATTACAGAGACGCCTGCTGTTGTTTCCATCTACTTGCAGTGAGTACATCCTTAGCAGCTCCTCAAAAGGATCACACAAGCAGCTCTCTGAGACACTTTCTTTGAAGAGCTGGGACTTTCCAAAATGTCTAAGAATATACAACAACAAAACTTTTAAAGACACTTTTAAACAGAAGATCACATTTAAAAACCCATTTTATTGGCTTCTAGTCCTAGAACATGGTTAGCTGAAATAACACATAGCTACCCGTCTCCTAAGATCAGATAGAAACACTACATTTAAGAAAATAATGGTAATAAATATTGTATATACACAGCTGAGCTGAAAGGAAGGGGAGTTGTTTTGAACTCTTCTGTTTTTTGTTTTGTTTTGTTTTCCTCTCATAACACAGATCCAATCCAGGAAACTGTGCTGCCTATACCTTCTTACCACTTCTATGACTACCATGCTGGTTAGGTTTCATCATCTTGTTCCTGGATTACTTCAGTACCCACTCAACAGATCTCCCTACTTCTACCCTTGTCTCCTATAATCTGTTCTCAGTGCAGACACAGCCAAAGCAGTCTTCTTAGAACATAAGTCAGATCATGTCATTACTCTCTTCAAAGCTCAGACTAAAAAGCCAGAGTCTATACAATAGCTTTCAAGCTCTACATGATTTGTCCTCTCCCATTATCTCTGGTTTCATCTCCTAGGACTTTCCCTCTTAACTAATCAGCTCTGCTAACACTGCCTTCCATGTTACTTCTGGAATGCATGAAGTGTGCTGATTCACACATGGAGGTCTTTATTTTGCTGTTTCTTCTCTCTGAAACACTCTTCCCCTAGGAAGCTGCTTGGCTCACAGAATTTCCTTTAAGACTTTGCTCATATTTTACCTTTCCATGAAACTTACTCTGAAAATACTACTTCATACTCCCACTTGCCTCCCTTCCTCCACTATCCTGATCCTTTTATTCGGCTCTTCTTATTTCCCCCATTTCACTTATCACTTTTTAAGATTCTATGTAATATGCATTTTATTATATATTTACCTTTTTTTTTCTGTCTACTGCTGGAATATAAACTTCTAAAGATGGAAATACATATCTATTCATAGATATAACTCAAGCTCTACAACAGATTTTTATTGAGCATCTACAATATTTCTAGAACTTGAGTTGTATCTATGAACTGTTTATTCATAGATATAACACAGTTCTGGAAATATTGTAGATGTTCAATGAAAATCTGTTAAATAAGTGAATAAAGTCCCCAAGTACCAGAAATGAAAAGTAATTTAAAGTCAGAGTTGTAAATTTATGAGTAGGTATATTGATAGCTTGGGAGGGATATCAGATGACAATATAGACCCTAGGAGCAAGGAGTTGGGGCTTTAACACAATGCTAAAATGAAGATAATTGCCTCAAAACTGTGAAATAAGCTGAGACTGATATCCTTTAGCCAAAGCCAGTGTCCTAGAAAGCCTGGACCCTCAGAGGGGACTAGAAAGCCCCATCACCCAAAGAAGCAAATCTCTGTCCAAGACTCTGATCAAATGAAAAAAGTATAACATCAAACCTGACTTGACACCTTATTTTTTTAAATGGTCCTAGAATGGTGAGGCTCTTCATATATGCACCTAAAGCAAACATAAGACTGCTCTTGAGAAACAATTTCATAACACTCAGGAATGATGAAAAATAATAACCCCAGTTGGAAAAATTCACAATGCAAAAATCATAAACTACTCAAGAAAATAATTTATTATGAGAAAGTTAGCAGACACACAAAAAAGAGGATTAACACAACCAAGGAGTTAACATAATATACTAATCTGGGAAACACTATAAAATACTTTTAAAATAAAATAAAGATATTAAAGATGGAATAGAAAATATAATTAAAAATCATGCTATGAAAAAAGTATATGTAAATTTTAGGAAAGAAAATTTGTCATTAAAATTAACACTAAATATAGTGGTTAAACAGAATAAACTACTTAAAAGACAATCAAATTGATAAAGCACATCAAATCATCTGTAGAATAAGTAAATCTACACCTAAAGAAAGAGCTATATGTAAGAGCTGAACTATAAAACTCAGAGAAGGAAACGTAAGGGTAAATCTTTTTGATATTGATTTAGGCAATGGATTCTTAGACATGACACCAAAATTACAAGCAACAAAAGAAAAAAAAAATAGATAAACTGGACTTCACCAAAATTAAAAACCTTCGTGCATCAAATGACACTTTTAAGAAAGTTAAAAGACAACCTACAGGATGAAAGAAAATATTTATAAATCATGTATCTGATAAGGGTCTAGTATCCAGAATACATAAAACAAACAACCTAAGTTAAAAATAGGCAAAGAACATGAACAGACATTTCTTTAAAGATATATACAAATGGCCAAGCACATGAAAAGACGCTCTACATCATTAGTTTTTAGGGAAATGCAAATCAAAGTCAAAATTAAATATCATTTCACATTTAGTAGGAGTGATATAATTTTTTTAAAGTAAAAGAATTATGATAAGTGTTGATGAGGATGTGGAAAAATTGGAACCCTCATACATTCCTGTTAGAAATGGACAATGGTGCAGCCACTGAGGAAAATACTTTGGCAGTTCCTCAAAAAGTCAAACATATAATTACTACATGACCTGGCAATTCCATATATATATATATATATATATATATATATATATATATATATATATATATATATATATATATCTCAAACAGATACTTGTGCACAAATGTTTATGGCAACACTATTCACAATAACCAAAAGGTGAAAACATCCTAAATGTCTATCAAGGGATGCGTAGATAAACAAAATGTGATGTATACAAAGGAATTATTCTGTCATAAAATGAATTGCAATGCTGATACATGCTATAGCTGATACATGCTGATACATGTGCTAAGTAAAAACTTCCAGATACAAACAGTCACATATTGTATAATTCCATTTATACAAAATATCCAGAATAGGTAAATCCATAGAGACGGAAAGCAGATATGTGGTTGGCAGCGGATGGGGTGGACATGAGGAGAATAGGGAATGACTGCTTATTGGGTATGGGTTTTTTTTGGGGGGGGTGATGAAAATGTTTTAAAACTTAAAGGGGGTGATTGCACAGCATTGAAAGTACTAAAAGCCACTGAATTATACAATTTAAAATGTTTAATTTTAAAAAATTTTTTATTAAATATATTGGTTAGTAAAATTATATAGGTTTCAAGTATACAATTCTATAATAGCATCACATATATATTGTATTGTATCTTCACCACCCAGAGTCAGTTCTCCATCCATCACCATATATTTTTCATCCTCACATACCCTCTTCTACCACCCCTCTCCCCCCTGACCCTCTGGTAACCACTAAACTGTTGTCTTTTTCTATGAGTTTTAGTTTGTTGCTTTCAGTTTTATATCCCACATATGAGTGAAATCATATGGTTCTCAACTTTTTCTTCCTGACTTATTTCACTTAGCATGATAATCTCAAGAGCCGTCAATGTTGTTGCAAATAGCAATATTTCATGTTTTCTTATGGCTGAGCAGTATTCCAGTGTACACATATACCACATCTTCCTTATTCAATCATCTATCAAAGAACAGTTTGGTTGTTTCTATGTCTTGGCCACTGTGAATAATGCTGCAATGAACATAGGGGTACTTATATTTTTATGGATAAATATTTTCATTATTTTTTGTGTATATATCCAGAAGAGGGGTTGCTGGGTTGTAAAGTAATTCTATTCTTAATTTTTTGAGAAAAAAATTAACCATAAGTGGTTAATTTTATGTCTTGGGAAATCCAGCTCAATATTTAAAAATCAATATACCAAAATAAATGTTATATATTATAAACACTAATTAGAAAATGTAATTTTTAAAGATTCCCACACACTACCAACAAATAAGACAATTAGAAATAAATCCTACAAAAGATATTCCACACTTTTATGGAACAAAAAAAATTATAAAATTTTATTAAAGGAAAAAAAAAGATAAATAGATGATAGATAGATAGATAGATAGATAGATAGATAGATAGATAGATAGATAGATAGATGATAGATAGATGATAGATAGATCGTGGTCACAAATATGGAGACTCTATATAATAGTTCCTCCAGATTTAATTCATAAATTTAGTGTAATTCTCCCTATCCGTGAGCATGGTATATGCTTCCACTTATTTGTGTTTTCCTCAGTTTCTTTCTTCAATGTCTTATAATTTTCCAACTACGGAATTTTTACCTCCTTGGTTAAATTTATTCCAAGTTGGGTTTTTTTTTGTTGTTGTTTGTTTGTTTATTTGTTTTTGATGCAATTGTAAATGAGATTGTTTTCTTAATTTGTCTTTTTAGTAATTCATTAGTGGAGTATAAAACTGGAACTTATATCTGAACATTAGCTTCGTATCCTGCTACTTTACTAAATTCATTTACCAGTTCTAATATTTATTTGGTGGAATATTTGGTGTTATTTCGCTATAGTATGTCATCTGCAAATAGTGACAGTTTTTTCACTTCTTCCTTTCCAATTTAGATGCCTTTTATTTCTTTTTCTTCTCTGATTGTTGTGGCTAGAACTACCCATACTATGTTGAGTAAAAGTGGTGAAAAGTAGACATCCTTGTCTTGTTTCTGATCTTAAGGAAAACATTTTTTACCTTTTCATCGTTGAGTATGATGTTAGCTGTGGGTTTGTCATATACGGCCTTTATTATGTTGAGATATGTTCTCTCTATTCCCATTCTGCTGAGAGTTTTTATTACAAAGAGATGCTGGATTTTGTCAAATGTTTTTTTCTGCATTTATTGCTATAATCATATGATTTTTATCTTTCATTTTATTTATGTGGTATATCACCTTAATTGATTTGCAGATACTGAACTAAACTTGCATCCCAGGAATAAATCCAAATTCATCATGGTGTATGATCTTTTTAATGTATTGCTGAATTCAGTTTGCTAATATTTTGTTCAGGATATTTGTATCTATGTTCATGAGGGTTATTGACTTACTTTTTTTTTTTTTTTTATAATGTCTTTGTTTGGTTTTGGAATTAGAGTAATGGTAGCCTCATAAAATGAGCTTGGGAGCCTTCCCTTTTCTTGAATTTTTGGAATAATTTGAGAAAAATAGGTGTTAATTCTTCTTTCAATGTTTGGTAAAATTCACCTGTGGAGTCATCTGGTCCAGAACTTTTGTATGGGGGAGTTCTTTTATGACTAATTCAATTTTGTTAATAGTAATCTGTCTGTTCAGATTTCCTGTTTCTTTCTGATTCATCCCTTGAAGATTGTATATTTCTAGGAATGTATCCATTTCTTCCAGATCGTCCAATTTATTGCCATATAATTGTAGTATTTTCTTCTAATCCTTGATATTTCTCTGGTGTTCATCGTCACTTCTTTCCTATCATTTTTATTTTATTTATTTGGGTCCTCTCTCTTTTTTTCTTGATAAGTGTGGTTAAAGGTATATCAATTTTATCTATTCTAAGAACCAGCTGTTGGTTTCATTGATCTTTTGTATTCTTTTTTTTTTAGACTCTATTTCCTTTATTTCCATTCAGGTCTTTATTATTTCCTTCTACTCACATTGGTCTTTGATGTTTTCTTTATAGCTTTTTAAGTGTAAGGTGAGATTTTTTTTATTTGAGATTTTTCTTTTTTCTTGATGTAGACCACAATTGTTATGAATTTCTCTCTTAAGACTGCTTTCACTGTGTGCTATAGATTTCAGTCGTGTTTTCATTTTCATTTTTTCTCAAGTTATATTTTGATTTCTTCCTTGATCTCTTTGTTAGTACATTCAGTTTTTAGTAGCATGTTATTTAGCTTCCATGTGTTTGCGTGTTTTTCAGTTTTTTTATTATAATTGATTTCTAGTTTCATACCATTGTGGTCAGAGAAGATGCTTGATATGATTTCAATCTTCTTAAATTTGTTGAAACTTGTTTTGTGGCCTAACATGTGGTCTACCTTGGAAAATGTTCCATGTGCCCTTGAAAAAAATGTACTGTGTATTATTATAGTAAAATAAGAGCAGGTCTTATATTAACTTTTGCTCCAAAAGACGCATTAGAGCTAATGGTCCAACTAGGTCTTATTTTCGGGGGAACACGGTATATTCTGCTGCTTTGGAGTGGAATGCTCTAAAAATGTGAATTAAATCCATCTGGCCTAATGTATTATTTAAGTCCACTGTTTTCTTGTTGATTTTCTGTCTGAAAGATCTATCAATTGGAGTGAATATAGTGTTGAATCCCCTGCTATAATAAATTTCTGCTGATTTCTCTTTTTATGTCGGTAAATATTTGCTTTATGTATTAGGTGCTCCTATGTTGGATTTATAGATGTTTACTAGGGTTATATCCTGCTGTTGGATTGATCCCTTTAACATTATATAATGTCCTCATTATAGTGTTTACTTAAAGACTGTTTTGCTGGTATAAGTATTGCTACCCCCACTTTTTTCATTTCCATTTGCAGGAAATATTTTTTTCTATCCCTTTACTTTCAGTCTATGTATATCTTTCAATCTGAAGTGTGTCAGCATATGTATAGGTCTAATTTTCTTATCCATTCAGGTGTTTCTCCAAAAATAAGACCTAACCGGGAAATGAGCCATAGCATGATTTTTTAGGATGACATCCCCTGAACATAAGCCCTAATGCATCTTTTGGAGCAAAAATTAAAATAAGACCTGGCCTTGTTTTCAGAAAAACATGCTATCCAATCTTTTGATTGGAGCATTTAATCCAATTACATTTAGTTATTATTGATAGGTAGATAGATAATTCCATTTTATTATTCACATTTATGTCCATTTCCTGTCTCCTTCTTCTTAAAGAATACCCTTTAACACTAATAGTAATACGGGCTTGATAGTGATGAATTCCTTTAACCTTTTCTTGTCTAGGAAGTTGTTTATCTCTCCTTCAATTTTAAATGATAGCCTGGATAGAGTAGTCTTGGTTGTAGGTCCTTGCTTTCATCATTTTGAATATTTCATTCCAATCCCTTCTGGCCTGCAAATTTTCTGTTGAGAAATCAGCTGAAAGTCTTATGGGAGTTCCTTTGTAAGTAACATTGCCTTTCTCTTTCTGCTTTTAAAATTCTTTCTTTGGCTTTCATATATATATATATATATATATATATATATATATATATATATATATATATATAAATTTTTTATTAGTTCAGGTGTACAAAGCAATGTAATAGTTAGACATTTAAACCCCTTGTAAAATGGCAGCCCATCCCCCAAGCTACTACCCTCTGACAATTGATACAGCTGTTACAATACCATTGACTATCTTATAGTCAATACAATACCATTGACTATAAGATACCATTGAATATCTTATTTGTACTGCACATCCCGTGAGTATATATTCGTATATATTTAGTTATAGTTGACATTCAATATTATTCTACTTATTCAACTTCAGGTGTACAGTGCATTGGATACAAACCATGAAGTGACCTCCCTTGTAAGTCCAGTGCCCATCTGGCACCTTACATGATATTTACAATATTGTTGATTATATACCCCATACTGTATTAACTACCAATTTGTATTTTTTAATACCTTCACCTTTTTCAACCTTCCCCCAACCCCATTCCCATCTATCACCCTCACTGGCACCATACCTAGTCTAGTAACTGTCTGACACCATACCTAATTATTACAACATTATCGACTATATTCTTTATGCTACAACCTATGTCCCCATCACTAATTTATAACAACCAATTTGTATTTCTTAATTCCTTCCTCTTTCAACCATTCTTAAGCCCTCTTTCTTCTTAAAGAAGTCCCTCTAAGATCCTTTGCCATACTGGTTTGGTGGTGATGAACTCCTTCAGTTTTTTCTTGTCTGGGAAGCTCCTTATCTGTCGTTCAATTCTAAACTATATTTTTGCTGAGTAAAGTAATCTTGCTTATATGTCTTTGCTTTTCCTCACTTGGAATATTTCCTGTCACTCCCTTCTTGCCTGCAAAGTTTCTGTTGAGAAGTCGCCTGCCATGTCTTTGTCTTCTATTGTCATTTTAATTATGATGTATCTTGCTGTGGGTCTCATTGGGTTCATTTTGTTTGGGACTCTCTGTACTTCCTAGACCTGTATATCTATTTCCTTTGCCAGGTTAGGGAAGTTTTCAGTCATTATTTCTTCAAATAAATTCTCGATTCCTTGCTCTCTCTTTTCTTCTGACACTCATATGATGTGAATGTTGTTACACATGCTGTTGTCCCAGAGGTTCCTTAAAATGTTTTCATTCTTTAAAATTCTTTTTTCCTTTTGTTGCTCTGATTAGGTGTTTTCTGCTGCCTTGTCTTCCAAATCAGTGATTTGATTCTTTGCTTCATCTAATCTACTGTTGATTCCCTCTAACGTATTCTTTATTTCAGTTATTGTATTCTTCATTTCTGACTGGCTCTTTTTTGTTTTCTATCTCCATTTTTATGTTTCCTATCTCTTGGTTAAAGTTCTCACTGAGTTCATCCACTCTTCACCTAAGTTCATTGAGTATCCTTATTACCAGTGTTATGAACTCTGTCTCCTCTAAGTTGCTTGCCTACATTTTCTTTAGTTCTTTTCCTGGAGTTTTCTCCTATTCTTTTATTTGGGACATGTTTGTTTCCTCATTTTGGCTGCCTCTCTGTGTTCATTTCTATGTATTAGGTAGATCTCCTATTTCTCTCAGTCTTTGCCCAATGGCCTTATGTAGTAGGTGTCCTGTACAGCCCAGTGGTGCTTTCTACCTAATTACTTGAGTCCTGCACTCCAGGAGTATAGTTTGTGTGGGTTGTGTGTGTCCTCCTGTTGTAGATGAGCCTTTTGGCACATGAGTGGGTGAGACTGACTCTCAGGCTGGCTGTGAGGATTGGCGAGGCCCACAGCATATGAGCTGTTGTGTGGAGCTGACCCCACAGAGGGGGATTCTTCTCAGCAGGCTCCTGTTCCAATTGATACTACCCTTTGGGTGTGCCACTTGTGGGGCTAAACAGTTAATGCTCTGTTGTGGCGAAGCCACTGTCTAGGTGTGTTGGTTCTGGAGCCTCGTGGAAGGGGTTCCTGTGCAAGCCAACTGCTGCATATGACCAGCCTGGGGCTACCTGGTAGGAGCTACAAAGCTATCCACAGTTGATTGCTGCCTGTGCTGGACCTTGTGGTGTGGATGTGGAGACCACCTTGTGAACCGAGGCTGGCTGCCATCAGCACTAGACCTGGAGCAGCTTAGTAAAAGGCCCAGGGCACCCCAAGGCCCTGAGGCCTGATGCCACCTGTTGGCTGCCCATAAGTCTCAGCTCCTGAAAGAGCCTCAGTTGGTATGAGATTTGGGCTCTAGGTAGTCACTAAGATGAGTTGAGTGTTCACCAGTTTAATGCATATACAAGTTTAGCAGCAGTACTGAGCTTGGGGCTCTTTGCAAAAGTCACAGAGCACACTGTAGCCAGATGCTACCCACCTCAGGCACACAGACCCCTAAGAGTTGTCCAACAAAGATTTCAGCACAAGTTGGGGCTGGTTTCCTGCCACCAAAAATGCCTCCAGTGGTGCACAAGCCAAGGCCCACTGTTGGTGAAAGAGTCTTGTGAGGTGCATGGGGTGGAGTTAGTTACCCAGGTACCAAAGGTGCCTCCCATGGTACTGCATGTATTGAGTGTGGTTGGGTCTCAGAGAGTCACTGGGATGGGGCAAACTGTGTTTACAAGGTAACGTCCACAGAACACCAAGGCCAGCCTAGTGCTGCAGATCCCCAAGAGTTGTCTAAGAAAGGCTGAAGTGCGGATTGGGGCTGTTTGCCTGCCACCAAAAGTACCTCAGTTTGCACATACAAAGTCTGATAATTTAATAACTCATCCTAGACAAAGTACTATATACCTCATTGCTGAATATCACTATGGTCACTTTCGAATTACTCCCCTTGGGAAGCTATGGACTGATGCCAGTGCCTAGTCCATCCTTTAAAACAATTTTGGAACTCTTTTTCTGGAATATCCATCAGAACTGTCGTCATATTTCCCTTGATGTCCTGAATGTCATCAAAATGTCTTCCTTTCAATATTTCCTTTACCTTTGGATAAAGAAAGAAATCATTGGGGGCCAGATCAGGTGAGTAGGGAGGGTGTTCTAATACAGTTATTTGTTTACTGGCTAAAATCTCCCTCACAGACAGTGCCATGTGAGTTTGTGCATTGTCATGATGCAAGAGCCATAAATTGTTGGCCAAAAGTTCAGGTCATTTTCGTCTAACTTTTCTACTCAGCCTTTTCAGCACTCTCAAATAGTAAACTTGGTTAACTGTTTTTCCAGTTGGTACAAATTCATAATGAATAATAGTTCTGATATCAAAAAAGGTTAGCAACATTGTTTTGACTCTTGATTTGGACTGACGGAACATTTTTGGGCATGGAGAATTGGCTGACTTTCATTGTGCACTTCGACGCATTGTTTCAGGGTCATATTAGTATACCCAGGTTTCATCACCAGTGATAACATGGCCCAAAACACCATCTTGCTTCTCCAAAAGATCTTGGCAAAGTTGACTCTCCTTTGCTTTTGTTACTTAGTGAGCTCCTTCAGGACCTTTTTTGCACACACCTTTCTCATGCCAAGATTTTCAGTTAAGATTTCCCTAACTGCTTCTTTTTTGGTGTTTACTTGTCTGCTATGCTTATCACAGTCAGCCGACAATTTGGATGCACAATTCGACTAATTTTTGCAATGTTTTCATCAGTTCTGCTCATTACTGGCTGCCCTGACTCTCTTCATTAGTGAAACGTTTTCTCCCCTCAGAAAAACGTTTAATCCATTTGTATACTTCCATTTTCTTCATTGAATTATCCCCATAGACTTGGACTAACATATCTTTGATTTCACTTCCACTCTTGCCAAGTTTAACAGGAAATTTAATGTTTGTTCATTGCTCTAATTCAAGCTCAGACATTCTTGGGATGGCACGCAAAAACAATAATGAACGCCACTCAGCAAGACACCGCCACACATTGTCATGAACACAGCTGAACACTGATATACCAAGGTTATGAAACCTTACCGAGCTGTTTGTACAGCACATGGTGTCAAGTTTGCGAACTTAATAGCAGACCTCCTAAACTGCAGTGGGCTGTTGGTTGTTGAAAGAGCCTCCAGGGATGTGTAAGGCAGGCCTGGTTGCCTAGGCATGTGAATTGGGTGGGTAGGGTCCCAAGGAATCACTGGAGTGAGGCAAGCAGACTTCACCAGGCCAATATGATCTCAGATTTGTCCATGTGTGAGAGGGCTCAACATAGAAAAGATGGCACCCATCTGTAGGCTACATGGGAGGAAGGCTCAACACAGGGATACTGGAGGCTATTCTTCTAGCCCTTGTGCTGAAACCACACAACTGAGTCTCTCTGTATTTCTCTGACACCTCCCAAAGCACCATTCCTCACCAAAGCCAAGGGTGAGTGCCTGTGATCAAGTGAATCTGTATGTGGACCCTTTAAAAGGACATCTGGGTCTTCAGTAGCCTTCTGTCTCACCTGAATGGGCAGAATCCTTGCTGATTTTCACAGTCAGATGTTATGGGGACTCCTCTTTCCAGTACTGGAACCCTGAGCTGGGGAGCCCAGTGTAGGGCTGGGACTTGTCACTCCTCAGGTTGAACTTCTGCCATGGAGATATCCCCCTCCCAGTGTTCAACCACTACTTCTGCATGTGGATTAGCCCTTTTTGTATCTCCCTCCCTCTTACCAGTCTCAATGTGTCCTCTTCTATATGTCCTTAGCTATAGGCTTTCTGTTCAGCTTGTCTTCAGATAATTCTCGAGGATGATTTTTGTATACTTTAGTTGTAATTTTAGTGTGGTCATGGGAGGCAGCAAACACAGCATTTTTCTACTCCACCATTTTGCCTGGAACTCTTTCATTGATTTTGAAAGGGTAAACCTGTAATTCATCTTAAAGAATAGGAGGCCAAAAATAGCCAAGATAATTTTAAAGAATTTGAGGGATGGGAACTTGCTTTACCAGGTAGCATAACATGTTGAAAAGTTAAAATGAATAAAAAAAATATAAAGGCCTTGATGCAGAGATATATAAAGAAACTAAAAGAATTGAATCAAAAGTCACATCTACATTTATATGGAAACTTGGTGTACGATATGTGGTCATAGAATGGTTATACACTGCTGGTGATAGTGTAAATTGCTACACTACATTACAGAGCTAATGATATGATTAGCCAGAAAATCCAGAAATTCCTTTTTATATTAATATATCCTAGAAAAACTTACATATGTATTCAACAAGATATGTAGCAGGATATTATTTCTACATCGTTCATAATTGGAGAAATTTGAAAACAACCTTAATATATCTATCAGCGATGAACAGACAAATAAGCCACAGTAGACTCATACAATAGAATAGAGCAGTTAATATGAATGAATTAGATCTACATGTATCAGTAGAGATGAATATTGAAAAGAAAATATTAAAATTAAAAGAGTTAGTTGAAATAGGATTTATAGGATACCACTCTTGTAAAATTTAAAAACACTTTGAACAACAATGTATTTAGAGATACACACAGGCATATGAGTATAGTATTAAAAATATGTGTCTGAACAGCACAACCAACTTCAGGATAGTGGTTATCTCTGGGAAATAAATAAGAAAAATAGGATGGAGAAGAGAGCTTTAGTTATAGCTGTAAAGTTTTATTTCTTTAAAAATGAAATTATCTAAAGTGAAAGTGAAAAATTAATATTTAAAAAATATGAGTGGTAGATGTCTGCCATATAATCAAACAATTCTTTTCTTTCTTGAAAAAATTTGCTACTTAAAAATTGTCAGGTAAATGGATAAAACACTTTCTTTCATTTATTCAACACAGGCCCTGTGCTAGGTGAGAGAAAAGCTAAAACAAGGCACCATCTTTGCAACTGTAGTATTCAAAGTCTGATGGGAGATGAATACATAGACACATATTTTTATGTGTAATGGTGGCAAATATAAATAATAGATATATATGGAAGATTCAGTGAGCGTAAATGAAGGATGATCAATTCTACCTGTGGTAAGGAAATTCCTAAAGGTCCTTGGAAAAGTGATTACAAGTTATTTCTCCACCAGTGGGAAGAATTAAACTCAAATTCACTACTACATATTTCAGCACATTCACAATTATAATTATATTAATATCTGTGCAAGAAAATTGTGCCACTGTTCTTGGAGGCAGGATCCATCTCTAATTTTAAATCTCTGTGCCTTGAAAGAACTTGAGCAAATAAATCCTTCTGGAAGGGCCTGACTCTGTCTGACCCCTAGGTATAACAATAGAGCTTAATAGGAAACTAGTTACTAGAGTATAAATTTGGTGAAAGAGGTCATGGAAAGTCAATTCAAGTTGATCCTTACACTGCATACTTTTCCCAGCTGGACAAACCCAGGTCAATTGCTCTCAACTGTGTGAATCCCAGCCAAGTTGGATTGTATTAGGACACTATTTCCTCATACTATACTGCTGATTATTTTTTAAAAGTTCAATCTGTATAAAGTTCTTGTGGAAAGATTTCTTTCCTTCAGAATTACTTAAGGAACACTCCAAGTTATGGGCTTAAATTCTTCCTCATATATTTACATGACCTAGTAGTAATTAGGATGTGACCCATTTATTACAAAAAGCCACCCTCTCTGCCCACCAATTAAGGACTTAATGATTATTTCAAATGTAAGGCAAGCTTTCATCAATAAATTGGAAGCTTTAGTTTCTCTGGTCAATATTCTACACAAGATGCAGCAGATCACTGTTTTATCAATAGTCACCATTAAAAGTAGAATATGATTATAGCTTGCATGTACTTTTCCTTGGCATTGACTCCGAAAACAAGAATCAGGTAAGAGTAGTGTGATCGTGTATTTTCTCATCTGAGCCAGCACACTATGTTGTATGTATGCCAGGAGTTATACTTTTATTTAACATTTAGAGGATTAACACATAGTTACAAAGTCAACATACATCTTCCATTGGAAGTGCTTTATCTGGTTTAATTCCATCTTCAGAGACAAATGAGTCTCCAAAGTTTAAAATTAGTGCAACACACACACACACACACACACACACACACACACACACAAAAGGTGTTCAACATCATGTTAAAAGTAAAATAGAGATCATTTTTAAAGATATTTTTATGATCACTTTTGTTTCTTCATCTTCCCAAATTCAGGAGGCAGAACTAATAAGAAACATGAAAGCAAAATTTCTGGAAAAATACTTAATATATTAGCATATACAGTAACATTATCTTCGATTACAAATGTTACCAAAAAGCATGAGAGGAGCCAGAATATTTTTGACAATAAAGGAGGTATTGTTAGCAATCATGCTAACCAGGCCACCAGGACATATTGTCACCATAAGTACATCCCATATGGATTTATATATGGCTATATTTATATGGTCGCACCTCATTCAGGCATTAGGGGTATATTTTGTAATCATTTTATCTTGGAGCATTCTGTAGGAAGTTACATTGTTCAAAGTTTAGATGTTCTGTGAATCCCTTCCTGAGGTTTATTTTTATGGCCATAGTGGGCATTTGCTAACACTCACTTTAAAATTGTTCCAAACTGAAATAATTGTGGCCATGTTTTGGGGGTCTCAGTCACCCATCTATTCATGTGCTGGTATAAACTCAAAATAATTTTTAGAGAAAATCTTGGCTTACTCCTCAATACTTGCTCAGCCTATCACTCTGTGAAGTTGGAGTGGCCTCCTACTCTAACACATGCAAATTCATAATTCTACGTGGAACAATACATTATCAAAAGGACAAAGTATAAATATAAGACTGGGGAAGAAATGTGCAAGGGAGAATGCAAGAGCTCCTACAGTGTGACCAGCCTTCCTCCAGTTCAGAGAATGCTTATGGGTATGTGGGTCTGCGTTTAACCAGAACACAGACTACCTGTATCCCCAAACATCTGTTTGAGAGGATAATGTCAAAATGATTGCTACTTGACACTTTCAGTTAAAAGCTTGATTGAGAGAAACTGTATTTACAGAACTGCCTGAATTGTATGTTGTCTATTCACTCTTCTAATACTTGAAAATTTGTCCTTAAGTTAAGAGGACCGTGGGACACCATCATACTTGGCATGCATTTCTTCAGCAGCTCATACAACTCTCCTGCTAAACTGTGCTCATTTGTTCTGCCAACAGCCTGCATGGAGTTATGACACAGAAACAGTCCTCTGAAGCTTATGGTATTTATTTGTTGAGGATATTGTTCATTTTATAAACACAGCCCCCTCTCTGTAGTCCTTTAGAATAAAATTTCACAGGGCTCAGAACCAGGAATAATTGTGCATATTCTGAAAAACTGATGTTTTAACTCCTGGACACTGTGGCTCATGTTTCTTGGTGTTGGCTGCTAGAAGTCTGAGAGCCAACTCTGTGGTCCTCTAACAGTCCTCATAACCTCTAACGGTCCTCATAACATACTTTTTGTGCTCTATCTTCACTGTTCATTATCGTCTATTGTCCTAACCTTTATTTTATCTTCACCATAATTCCCTTGCTCATGAAAGTCCCTCTATACTGCACTTGTGTTTGTGAGTTTGGAGGAAAAAAGGTAAGATATATAGATACATAAATACATACATACTTTCAAAAGAAAGAAGGAAAACCTATAAAACCACTGAGATCATTTTCTCATCTATAAAATGAGATGGTCGAGTATTGTAATCACCTAATCTCTCCAGTTCTGATTTTATATAATTCTAATTTTTTGTTTCTCAAACTGGCTCAGCCTGTTTTCTCTTAATACCTTGAAGTGGGTTCTACTCCTCAATTTCTCCATCTGTAAAATGCAGTAATATTTTATTTTATACACGTTTTCTTACAGCTACATAAAACAATACGAGCTCTAGAATAGGCCTACTTATTTTTCTTTCCATAACTCATTACAGGCAACAGAAGCACATGTGGACTATACTGTGACACACTCAAATATCACTTTGAATCACTTTCTGGCAAGCTGCCATTCTCTCCTTTCCAACCCCACCACCCCAGTGTTGGCTTCATATTAACCTAAAGAAATCTATTCCTTTACAAGTCCCTTCCAAACTACCCATAAAATGTTAATTCTGGTGTTCTTTGCATCAAGAGTGTAATATAAGGAAATATCTTTACTTTTTAATGTGAATTAATACTATTTCAACACTGGCATACTAATTCAGTTGGAAGGACTATAAGGCAAAATGTAAAATTACCGCATGCCAGGCAGTGTTAGGGAAGCAGTATTGCCTAGCAGTTACAAGCACAGACTAGCATGTCAGACTGCCTATATTCCAATTCCAGCTCTGCCACTTACTAGCTCCTGACTTTACCAGTTGCCCAACATCTCTGTGCCACTATTTTTGCATCTGTGAAATAGGGGTAAGTTGAGATGTATAAGGATCAAATGAGTTAATAAAAATAAAGCAAAAAAACCAGTGCCTACCACCTAGAAGCACATGGTCAATGTTGACTATTATCATCATTCAGCCACAAAAGCTATGGAATTTAATGGATTAATAAGTCACTCACACAACAAATTGAGCTATAATTGTTCTTGCTACAAATACAACAAATTTCTTTTTAAATAGGCTTTTTGTTTCTTTTTTTGACAGTAGCAACTACTAATCAGTGAGGAATATAGAATATAAAACTATGAAAAAGTCATTTCAATTACATGCCAAATTTCCACTGGTAAAACAAAAAGCACCACAAGTCCCTAATATTTTTAAAGATTTATGGAAATATATGCATGACAATTATGTTAGAATTTCCCTATCTTCATTTTTAAAATATTTGCATTGGCCATTGTCTTTTGGAGGTTAAATAAAATATGAATGGAGGAGGATCAGAGTTTTTAAGACATTCTGAAAGCAATAAATAAATGTGGCTAAAGTGACCATCTGGTTAAGTCAATTCCTAATTCCTGGCCCAATTTACTGACATTTGCATCTCACGGATGCTTGTCCAGACTGCAGAACTAGTGAAACACGTGGCACTTCTCCTGAACTGTGCTTCATGGCTGATATTATAATATCTGACACAACTTATGTAATTAGAAAAATGTTAACTTAATTCATTACAACTAACCATAACCTTTTGTCTTTTAGTTTCCCAAATAAATACTATCTAACTTCTCTTTTCTCAGAAATGTTGAACTGGCTATTTGTGTCTAGTGGAAGTTATTCTTCTCTTTATTTTAGACTAAAGCTACAGCTTTGATTTTATGTGGCAATTTTTGAAAACAATTCTAAAACTCACATCATGAAACGTGAGTTATGTGCCCACAGAGAACTGCTTAAATTTCCTGAGGGAGCTTAATACTCACCCACGCCATATGGAGAGCAGTTTTTCAGTTCCCACTGCAGCACACCTACTGGAATATATTTAGTTTTGGTCTAACTTCAGCCTTCTCAATTGATTTAGAAGCTGATAATTTCTCAGTGACATCACTTTGTATCATTCATTAGAGTGTTTAAATCTGTTACATCATTCAGGCTTAACTTTCTTCTGGAAGCCAGAATGACTAATAACACACAAAGCAAACCCTTAACTGAGAAAAGCTATATTGGAGGCATTTCCCAACTTGTCACTGTCTCCCTGTTGAACAGTTCATTTACAAAATCTTTTTGGATGATTTGCTATAATAACCAGACCTCATTTTATGCCAGACTTTCAACTTACAATGTACCATAGCTAACTAGCATATAGATTGATTTTTTTTAATACCCTGCCAGAATCTGAAGAGATCAATCTTTGCTTTAGGGTTCCTAGAAAAGAGTAGTTACCTTATCTTTCTTCTACAACCAACAAAATTATTTTATTTTGACCTATTTAATTACTTCAGTCGTTGTAACACTTAGAGGCCATCCAGTCATTATTCAAATTATTCCAAATGATATCATGTCACAATCAAGTCACCCTGGGAGTAGATGGTGCTCTTCTACACATCCTCATTGCAGATTTCACTGTCAGATTTGCAGCCAGAAATATATATATATATATATATATATATATATATATATATATATATATATGTATGTATGTATGTATGTATATGTATATGTATATGTATATGTATATGTATATGTGTGTGTATATATATGGTTTCCAATAACATGCAGCTCATCACAATTGCTTATTTTACCATTTGCCATTCTGGCTTTTCCTAGCCTGGGTTAAACTCAGGTAATTGTCTTATGAGGTTAATATATCATGCATTTTTTGTGCTGTACCCTGTCTTTCTGACCTTTCTCTTTCTCCTCCCTGAAGAGTAAACTAGAATAGGTATGTAGAATGTCTCAAGTGACTGAAACAAAAGGCATTTCCCATTTTACTCACTTTAAAATAAAACATTTCTATCATTTATTCATTCTCTCAAAAATATTTAGTTTCTACTTCTTGCCAGGCACTATTCTAGAATGCACATCCTATAGCAGTTAATAGCTTGCACAAGACTCTGTCCTTGTGTATTGCCCATTTGAGTGGGGACGGAGGGAGAGGGACAGTAAACAAGCATGAACATAAGCATGCAATGCATCAGGCAGCTATAGGGCTTCAGAGGAAAACAAATCAGGCTAAAGGAAAAATCCATGCAGAGTGTGTAGCAGAGGTGGGAAAATTGCTGTTTGAACTAAGATGGTACAACATTTTGGGTAACCTACACAGTGTATAGAATACTCGTTAATCACATGCTCTCTGGATCCGGGCCACTTGGGTTGAATCCACTTGGGTTGTACTTATAATAGCTGTATGACTATTCTACTGTTCTATTGCTGCATAACAAATTACCCTAACACTCAGTGGTTTAAAACAATAACCACTTATTTTACTCATGAATCTGTGTGTCAGGAAATCTGATGGTACACCAGAAAATGTTCATCCATATACCAAGATGCTCAGAGCTTTGGCTGTGTGACTTGAACAGCTGGGAACTACAGCCATAACAAGTAGATGCTCACCAGGCATCAATCCTATACATGGTCCCTCTGCTTGGCTCTCTTCAGCCTCCTCCCAGCCTGATGACCTCAAAGTCGTCAGACTTTTACATGTGTTTCAGGCATCTAAGAGCAAGTATTCCAAAAGACAAAAGATATAAGTTGCCAAACTCTTGAGTCCTGGATCCAAACACTGGCAAAGCATCACTTCTGCCATGTTCTTTCAGTCAAAGCACACACAGAGTCCACCAGGTTCAAGGAGAGGGGACTCCTCTCAATGAGAGTGTGAAAGAATTGGTAGACATCTTTACTCTGCCATACTGTCCTTAGACCAGCTCCATGATTTCTTTACATCTCCATTTCCTCAGCTGTTAATATGAATAATAACATGGTCTACCTTATAGGTTTGTTAGAAGAATACATTAGTTAATAAAAGCAAAGTATCTGGAAAACAATAACAATTCAATAAGTATCAGCTGTTTTATCTTTTCAAGGCATTTAAAATATTTCTTTAGTATGAACACTGCATTTAAAATAACATTTTCCCCTTTAGACATAAATCAGCTGGACTTTAAAAATACATGATGGTAAAGAATCTACCTTCTGATATTGCTTTTAAAAACCTACAAACTTTGACTAGTTTTATAACGAATAACAATGGCTACTGCCCTTTCAAGTGCCCCACCCACTAAACACACAAACACATACATACACACAGACACACACACACCATATATTTTTATGCTATACCCTAGGAATGGGTTGGCAAATAAAGTCAGGTTCTTGGTCAGCTGGAAAGGTGATGGAGGAAAGAAAATGAAGACCATGGTGTTTTATTATTGGTAATGTGGTTCTCACTTTGGTTGCAGAAGGTAAGCTTATACAGGAATAGATATACCATAGGAAGTGTAGTTTTACATGGCCCTGAATGACTCTGTAAGAACATCTAAATAATGCCAGGCTACTACAGAATGGAATTCAAGCACCAGAGAAGCTGGGAGGCTGGCCCTTGAGCTTTCTCTCCTAGAGCAGACTGGGACCTGACCCAAGACCACTTTTCTTCCCACCTGCTCCTATGTCATATCAGTCCTATACATCTTCAGCTCCTACCCTCCTAGTTTGGACAACACTTCCACCCCCTGCTCCTTGTTAGTGACCCCTCAAAGTCTTTTGATGCCAATATGAAATGTACAGTACAATGTCACCACTGTCCTTTAATAACACGTGAGAAAATGACCCAGCGTACTCTTGTCATCACTTCAATAGCTCCTTCCTCTACCAGATGTTCTATTATGGGTTTCTTTGGTTTATCTCAGAGATCACCCTTTGAAACAGGCCCTCTGTGTTTAGGTACTTTCCCAGAAGGTGCAATGAATATGCCTGAGATATCCCTTCATCCCTCATCTTTATTCCTTGGGTTCCACATATGAGGTGATGACTAGGGTTATGGGTCCAGCTGAGAGTCAGTGGACACTGACCTGTTCATGGGGCTGAACTTGGGACCTTAATTACAACAGCAGTGAGTGAACTGAACACAGGTACTACTCATGGCAATATTTTTAATGACAGTTTGTAGCAGAGATTTTAAGGAACCCAAAAGTATGTACTGACTGAAGTAGAAAAAGTAGTCATCACTCAACTTTAAGCAAACAATTAACAACAAAAATAAATATATCTTCTTGTTACAGCCCAAAAGTAAATAAGTGAAGGTACTTTTTATAAGAAAACCGCAATGTGTTGAACTTACCATCATCATGGTTTTATATACTGACATCATAAAAAATTTCCTAACAGCTAAGCTAAAATCAAACTGCTGCTCTAATTGTAAACTTGCCAACGTTCAAAACAAATCAAACACATCAGGGAAAATCTGTATCTTCCCCACATCCTGCTTGTTTGTAATTCTAGGGGTAAGACAAAAATTAACTGTGTTTAGCAAGAATTTTTTGAAAAGAAAGAGCAGACAATAGTTATTAAGAAAAATTGTAAGATAAGTATAAAGCCTATCAAATTTATTTTTGAAAGACACATTGATTTACAGTTTGTTTAACTTTTTCTTTTCTCCTACAAACTGGCTGTGGAAACTCATTTAATAGATGAGAAAACAATGTACAGAATCAATCAATGTTCATTAAATTACATTTAACATCTGTTGAACATTCAGAAATTTGACAAATTGAGGAAGATTTTGGTATCTTCTTTCTCATCTCTGTTTGCAGGAAGCATACCATCCCTACATCCACACAATCTGCCAGACAAACAGGATTAGTCAACAGAAGAAGACAGTTAAGTTTTCATTTTGTGGGAGGTATTTGTGTACTTGTCAGATTGTCAAGAAGTAGAGATAGTTTAAATGTGCATTTGCCCAAAGCAAAGGAATGAACCATAGTATCTCAAAAGGTGGCTTATAACCACATGCTTCATCTATTCAAGTTCATTCTCCCACTATTTTCGATTAGTTGGAAAGCAAAAGAATTGTGGAGAATCCCAGAGATTATATAATTCAGTATTTCCATTATGTACTCCTGCATAATAACCACCTCCAAATTTAGTGGCTTACAGCAATGTATTATTTCTCCTGATTCTGAGCTTTCTTGTGTAGCTTTGTGCTCTCTGTGGTATGACTGAAATCACTCATGTGGCTACATTCAACTGGGAGTTAGCCTCCCTCCAATAGCCCCTCATAGTTGAATAGTCTAGCCCAAGTTTCTTTATAGCACAATACCTTACTTTAAAGAGGGAGTATTCCAAGATGACAAGTTCCAGTGTGTAAGCAGCCATCTAGCTTTTGCTCGGATAATGCTTGCCAACGTACCATTGGCCAGAGCACATCACATGGCTGAGCTCAGCATCGATAAGCAAGAGGATTATATAGGGCATAAATGCTGGGAGATGTGATCCCTAGGGAGCACCAATGTAGTAATCTACACCATCTATTTCTCCATCCAATAGAAAATATCTCAAGTATATACATCAATTATCCTTGAACACTGTAGTCAAGATGGAACTTATTACCTAGCAAGACAGAAAGTGCTTCCTCTGCCTCCCTCTAACTTTCACCCATTAATTCTATTCTTGCTGTCTTCAGAAATATAGAAAAAACTGATTTGCTTTCTTCTAAAGATAACAACTTAAAAAAAAAAAAAAGAGGGTATCATGTTCCTCTATACTCTTCCAAGTCTCCATGTAATCTGCTTTCTGGCCTCTAGATTCTCAGTTTCTTCTTACCAATCCGGTCAAACTAGCAATGGCAATAGATAATCAGGTCTATTTAGAATAAACTTAGCTATTACCTTAAATTTCTCACAACAGGTATGCTGACTCATTCAGAATAGTTGTACTAATTTTTTAGAAAACAACTAATAAGAGTTTTCCAAGACAATTATAAAAGACAAATTAAAACACGGAGGAAAAGAGAAGGAACTCAAAATGGGAGGTAGGCTCTGATAGGTACATTTTCACACAGAATGATGGCATTGAGAACAAAGCTAGCCTTGAACCACTTGCTCCATTTCATGTGGAAGTCATTCAAATAAATGCACAGGACATACAGTGGTCCAGTAGGTTTTATGCTATCTTGAAGCAAGCCATAAAAGCAAGTTCAGAAAATGAGATCTCTTCAGTAATGGACCAGAGGACTCCAACCTTCATGAAAGGGTCCAAGTATGATTCTGATCCTATTCAGACATCCCCACATGAACACTCTAGGATGACTAGGATTTCAAGTCTTTTGCAATAAACTCCAAAGGCCAGAGGAAACTACTACCAGAATATTTCAGGATATCCTCAAACTCAAATTTGGACATTGCCTCTGGAGAATTTTCTGGATTTAGGATATCACTCAAACTGATTTGCTGGAGCAATTATAGATCAGACATATAGGTAACCTCACACTGGAACCAGCTAACAACACAAAGGACAGGCAGAATCTCTAATCCACCCTGCAGCTAAAACAGTAAGGCCCTGTGAATTCAAGGCCCTGCTGTGGTATTGGCAACTATGGGCAATTGACTGACGGAGTCTGGGCCTCTTCAGTAATAGCATAAAAGGACTTGGTAATATGCCCGTTTTCTTTAGCCTCACATCTTATTCAAATCTCTATCAGTACAGAACACCTCTCCTATCTCCTAATTTGATATTGTTATAAATTGACCTCCACGAAAATGGACTCTGAGACAGAGGTGAGCGACAAAAAATTTAATGGGAAAATTCTTGGGATTAATGCTTGTATGAGGACAGAGTAGGGAACAAAACAGGATTGGGCAAAGGCAGTTGCTTCAACAAAGCCTAAGTCAACTCAGCTGATCCCCTTAGAAAAATCTGAAGCTGGGATGACTCTTCTTATTCTGAATCGGAATGAGAAGCCCAGGCTTTTATACACCTGCACTGACATTCATAAGATGCAGGCTTCCCTAGGAAGGAACATGACCTTGGGAATGCAGATCTTCTCTGCCAAGGAACTTCCCCAAAAGGGCTGAGAGCTGAGAGGCATTTTCTGGTACTACTTCCAGCATCTGGGGAATAAGTGCTTCATTACTGAAGGAAAATTTGGGCAGCATATTCAGAACCCATTCTTGATATTTAATGCAATATTCTTTCCATGGCTACATGACATGATGTATAACTGCCCAAGACAAAGTATGAACTTTATACAATTTGACTCATATTCTATTTAGCCACAGTTTGAGACCAAGGTGTAATTGAGAATTCGGGGACCTTGAATTTCAAACTGACTCTGTTGTTTCATATCAAAAATTCATGTCAGTAAATCCATAAGATGCCCCTCTTTCTGAATTCCTAATGTTATTGTCTTTAACACAGATGTGTAACAAAAATACCATTGTCAAAATCCAGTTGCATTTGTTGAAAAGGCATACACAGAAAAGTTAACAAATTCAAAGAATAGTTTATTGATCTTGAAACTGCCTGGCTTTTTTATTATGATTTCATTAAATGTCAATATAAAAACAAAATATGGAGATAACATATGATTTCTCTATTGTATCTTTATGACACATAAACAAATAAAAAACTGTCCATTGTTAGTTTAGTCTGCCAAATCAATCAAAGCAATTGTTTTGGCACCAGGAAGACTTTGTGTTACTATCAATTTATTAAAGATTTTTACCCCAAATTGGATCTACTGAAAAAGAAAACAAAAAAATATAGCACATGCATACACACCCTACTCATCAGCAATACAATAGTTTCCCTGCTTATAACTAGCATTATCTAAAATCTGGAATTTGATTACTTCAAATTCCCTCAACACCCTCTACTTAAATTAACATATCAGAGCACCAGGTTGAAGTCTCTCAATTTCCTTGAAATTCAAAACCTGCTAGGCACATACAATCTGTGATTTATTTGGGGAAGAGAATTGATTTCTATGATTCTATTTCTCCAACATGCATTCCACTTTTATCTCATTCAGTTCAATTCAACAAACCCTTATAAAAGGGCTACTATGACCAAGATGCTATAGGAGATTCGGAAGTTAACCTGACACAGATTCTACCTCATAGTTGTATATGAGTATGTGTATATTCAGAATTATATAAGTTAGTTATAGTAGGTTGGAGCATGTGAAAGTGAACATTTTTTTCTATAAAAAGCAGCAATCAACAGTCATGGGGATATGACGAACAGCCCGGGGAATATAGTGAATAATGTTATAGTAACTATATGTGGTGTCACATGGGTACTTCATTTATCAGGGTGATCACTTTGGAAGGTATGTAAGTGTCTAATCATGATGTTGTATACCTGAAACTAATAGAATATTGTATGTAAACTGTAATTGAAAAATTTAAAAAGAAAACAGCAACTGCTTTTGGTTCGACCTAATGCAACATGAAAAACAATGTAATTATTTTTTTATGAAGAATTATAAACAAAATACTATGGGAACCCAGGAGAAAAAAATGTTAATTATATTAAGAGGAGTTAGAGAAGATTTTATGAAAGACCACCAACTTGTATACTTGATAGGTCACTTTCAGCAGGTTGGTAATGGCAAAAAAAAGCCAGCTTGTGTAAACGCTTAGAGACGGTCGAATTCAGTGTTTGGTTTGGAAGGACTGGAAAACAATGGCCTCGTATTTTATCTGGAATTTCCAAATGCTCTGTCTCTGGAAGTTTATTTCAACAAAAGTATTTAAGATTTGTTTGTTTTAATTTGGTTTTGTTTTTCTGACAGAAAAGAATGGAGCCTCCTAGAATCAAGTATGTATAACACTATGCCATGTTAGAGAGAAGATTTTCTTACCTTTGAATCACTATGAAAATAAAATCCTGCTGAAGCTGTCTAAACAGGCTGAGATTTTCCTTTTAGCTACCTGGAAAATGTAGAGTTGCTATTTCAGGGAAACAGATGATGAATCTCATAAAAGCCTATCTTTCATTTAAGTCAATAAAAATGTCCACCCACCTGTTCCACCCACACTAAACAATCAATAAGAATGAAATTTTGGCCTGCACAGACTGAAAATAGTTGGGCCAAAGCAAAGAAAGATACTAGAGAAGGATTAGATGTAAACTCTTAATTTCATTTAGAAAGTTTTCTTTACGCAAAAGCATTGGTATAAGTATTGTCACGCAAAATTGAGATTATTGAGTGTGTCCCTTCATTCCTAAAATATAAATCTGAATTTACTCTTTAATAACTGGCTACTTAAGGAGTGTTGGTTAGAGCTTTCTGTTCATTAGTGTTGGGTTTATCCTCAGTCTATTAGGGAATGCTACTCCAAGGCTCACAGACTACAGCTGAGGGAATAATAAAATGATACAAAGATAGATGATGTTATTCTCAGGAAAACAAGAAAAAGTATGTGTATGAAGTTGTTTAGATTTATCACAACTCTTTGTTTAATGTGGCAACTAGAACATTTAAAATTACATATGTGGTTCACATTACATTTCTGGCAGCACTGGTCTAAGAGACACATCTTAACTTCTCTAAGCCTCAGTTTCCACTTTTGTAAAAGGAGAAAATAACTATTGCCCCATCTCATTGATTTGTTGTCAAGATAAATGAACTAATGTATGGAAATCATTTTGTAAACTATTACATACTATATAAATAAAAGTGACTATCAAAAAGAATTCCTTATGAAAAAACCTACATAATAAATCAAAGTGGTGACTATAACTCTCGGCTGCTCTGGCATAGGATTTTAAAGTGCTAAGCAAAATTAAGAAATGTGGCGTTGCCATCTAAATTTTTCATTGCTTTCAATGCATATAAATTTGAAATAATAAGCAAGCCAAACTATCTGACAGGCTCCATGATGCATGAACCCCTCCAAGAGCAGGACAAAATTCTGTGAGCATGCTCAAGGGATGAAGTAAGCTATCATCCTACTATCAGAGGTCAGCCTGGCTTGGAATCACAAAGGCTGTGGTGGATTTATCTGGGCCTCAGAGTTTGTGGTCATTGTTGATTGTTAACACAATTTTCTAACCTACCTTAAAAATATAAAAACTGAGCCTAAATTAGAAAAAGCAAATATTCCTAAAGTAAGAATTGCTTCCTGTTTTCAACCTTTTTAAAGAATTGTATCTGACTTTCTTGGAAGTACAAGGTAGGGTTACAAGTACAAGAAATCTCAAGGACTATGAGGCTGAGATGAAGGAAGGAAGAAAGAATAAAGTCCACTTACATACACGTTAAAAAAAAAGTGCCTTGAGAATCTCACCATGCAGCACAACGTTAGGCCAATGGGCAGAGCTGCAAGGGAGCAAATTTAAAGTCTCCAAATAGCACCACCCTCAGAAGCA
The DNA here is from genome assembly GCF_057876585.1 of Rhinolophus sinicus. NCBI lineage: Eukaryota > Metazoa > Chordata > Mammalia > Chiroptera > Rhinolophidae > Rhinolophus > Rhinolophus sinicus. The sequence continues at coordinate 74,024,902 of NC_142504.1, read as the reverse complement.
GGGGACAGGGCATCATTAACTTTATCTACCATCCGGCTTCATATTCTGACATATTATCTCACCCTTGACAGTTTACACTTTGATAATATCGAAACAGTTGTAATTCTCCAAACACATCAAGCTTTGAATCCTGTATGCTTGCTATTCCTCTGTAGGAATCTGCTCACACTGTCCCCATTGCTGTTTCCCTGGCAACCTCCTACTCCTTCCTCAAAAGTCAGCTAGTGTCATCTCCTCTGGGAATCTAACTCATTCACATAACACTCAGACCTGTATTATAAAACTATCACCCTAGCATATAAACTGGTACAGCCACTATAAAAAGTAGTATGAGGGTCCTCAAGAAATAAAAAATTAAACTACCATATGACCCAGCAATTCCAGTTCTAGGAACATATCCAAAGGAAACAAAAATAATTATCTTGAAAACACATCTGCACTCCCTGATCACTGTAGCATTATTAACAATTGCCAAGGTGTAAAAACAACCTAAGTGTCCATCGATAGATGAATGTATAAAGAAAATACACAGGGAAATATTATTCAGCCGTTAAAAAGAAGGAAATCCTGTCATTTGTGACAATATGGATGAACCTGGAGGGCATTTTGATAAGTGAAATAAGCCAGACAGAGAAAGTCAAATACCACATGGTATCACTTACAGGTGGAATCCAAAACAAAAAGTCAAAGTCATAGAAACAAAGAGAGTAAAAGTGGTTTCTGGGGGCTGGGATGGGGGGTGGGGGCAGAAGAGGTTAGTAAAAGGGTACAAACTTTCAGTTATAAGATGAATAAGGTATGAGAATCTAATATATATCATAGTGACAATAATTGATAACATTGTATTGTAAAACTGAAACTTGCTAAGATTGTACAACCTAAACGAATGTTCTCACACAAAAAAAGTAAATATGTAAAGGGATGAATGAACTCAGTGGTGGAATCCTTTCATAATATATATATATATATATATATATATATATATATATATATATATATATATATATATATATCAAACCATCACATTGTACACTTCAGATATTAGGCTGGTGCAAACATGATTGCGTTTTAAAGGGTTAAAAATAATTGCAAAAACTGCAATTACTTTTGCCCTAATCTAATATCTCACAATTTTATTGGTCAATTACACCTCAATAAGCTTGAAAAAATAACCTAACCTCCCGATATCAGAATTGCCTGTTTTTGTATGTGGCTTTTAACTTGACTGAGATCTTTTAACCATATCATTTAATCTAGTCTAATGTGTTGTAAGGAAACTTTTTTCCTTGCCCCTCATGTGTTCATAAAGCAGGACTTCCACTAGAGTGACATACCTGGCTTTTCTCCACCACTCTTCACCTCCCTCCTCCTGACTGGTAGGTGAGTTAGAAGAAACCAGCCATGCAAAGCTTTTCTCCTATCTCATTCTCTTTTCTTCAAGATCTGCATGTGAGATGAGAGAGTATATATGGTCTTCTCTCTACTAAATAATAGCAGGGGTCCATAGTCTATGGTTCCCAAGACCTTCCTGTTGTATTAGGGGAGGGTTGTATTAGCAAATGACTTGGCTGATCTCAGCCATAATATCCAAATAACTTTATAGTTATTATGAAACATTATTTTGTATCCGGCTATCAGACCTCCATGTCCATATCAATTGGTTCTAAACACAGGTAGGGGTAAAAGGAATATTATTTATTAGTCTCCTAAAACTCCTATATAATCACTGTATATTTAAGAAATAAATGAATCTCAATGCAATAGTAGAGCCATAAATGGGGGCGGGGGGAATTCAAGCTAGGAAGACATAAGCAGCTAAAGCAAAACACCTGAAAAATGCAGACAGCCTGGATGTCATAGCAACAAAATCCTCCAGAAGATCTTTGTTATTGATTTATATGCCTGTCCCCTTACCTCCTCCTCTTTATGGCAGGGGCTGGGTGTCCCCTATTGTTTTGTGTATGTCTCCAAAATTAGCATCCAATAGTGGGGATATAAATAGTTGTTTAATTAATAATTAATTCCCTGCACATATTTATGGGTTTATCCTGGGAGGAGGAGAGCATAAAGTTAGAGTCTGCTCATGACAGCCAGGTTCAGAGATCAAGTATAAAATGTTGTGTATAATATGAAACAAGCCAGGAAATTACATCCTATGAAAGGAGGTCCTGACTAAGCCTTGACATTGAAGGTGAGACACGGGCTTTTAAACTTCTAAAATCCTAAAGGCAAATGTGTCATTAATATTAGATACACATAGAACAGAGGTTAGATATGGGTTTAGCAGTTGAACTGCCTGCGTCAAATCCTTTTAAGCTTCAGGTTCCTCATTTATGAAAAGAGGTTAATGAAACTACTGACTTCACAGGATTTTCTGAGAGATTCAAATAACTCAATTCATGTAAAGACTCATTAGTTCATACTTATTATATAGGAAGTACTAGATTCCTTGTAGGAGCTAGAGCATTAATAGCAGCAGTAGCTTAATTTGGACATTCACACTTCGAAGAACACAGATGTAGGAGGAAAAAATATAATTGCAAGGAAAGGCCTTTAACATGATAGAGGTAGATCTCTCTATTAGCTAGATGGAAAATTTGCAAGTTTTACCCTACCATAGACTAAATTGAGCAATGATTCTTGTTTCACAATTTACATAGCTTATTTTGGCTTGTTTGTTTTGCTTTTTTTTTTTTTTTTACGTTTCTATCACAATTCTGACAATTTAAATTTTTCTCCATCAGAAACTCGGGCATTCAATTAGGAGTGCCTCAGGGCTGCCATTTCCATCCTTTCCTCCAGATGCTAACCTCAGGTCAGAAATGTGCAAGTCTATTAAGCTGAGTTGGAGTTGGAGCTAACTGTAATTAAATATTAAATTTTAATTAACAATCACTCCCTTTATCTATTTACTAAAAACAAGACTAACTGATATTTTTCCTAATTTTCTCCTCTCTTTCACATCCCACACATAATTTCTAACTGACTCAGGTTCCCCATGAAAGGAATTTCACGTGCAGAGTTCAGTTATTCATAAACTCAAAATGGAGAATGCTTGATTTTTTTAATCTATCCTATATTAAGTGTATCTAAGTATTTTTTGATTTGCTTGGAAAAAAAACAATTCCCTTTCCCAAAGCCAATGCTTGAGTTGGTACCTGTACCTTACAAAGTAGTCACCAACACTTAAAAGTCCTGAAAGCTGCTATCTGTAAGATGTCTCCTTAAATTGTAAACACCTGCTTTCTTAATCCCCCTCCTCATATCTCCTAGGCAACCTATAAGTAAAAGTTTAACAGATTTAGTAAAATAAAAGCTTGCTTCCAAATTTACATTATATCTTCCCACACACCTAAGAAAAATGAAATAAAGGTTTCATATTCGATGAGCTAAAGCTGGCATTTTAACCAAATGCTTTCCCATCTATATTCTAAAAAGGAGAAAATGCCAAAATTTCAAGTTCATATATTTAAACAGTTTTAACTATTTTGAAAGATCAACCAATGTATGCAATATCACTACATTAACCTAAGTTTAGTAAAACTACTACTAAAAAAAAAAAAATAGTACAAACTAGTTTGCCTAAGCATTGTCCTCCTTTGTCCATTTGCCAAGTTTGGAATGACTTCCTCTATCTTGATCAGTTTCCTATTGCAAATACAACTACAGATTTTAAGGATACTTCTTCATAAATAAGCCCTAACATCTGTGCTTGGTATAGCAAACTATTATTGCAATCTCAGTATACTTTATTACGTGTCTGTAATTTGCCATTAAGACTCCATTAGAACAAACAACACTGTTACCTATTGAAATTTCTTACCACAGACTGAAAATCTAAAGTCATAACCAATTTTACTAATAATTCCCCTACAAACCTAAAAACTTAAAGGTCAGGTGTATTTTATTTTCTCCAAGCTAATCTTTTAAAAATAAGTCACAGATCTATTCCCCATCTGCAATTTAATTACCCTCTGGAGAATAGCAGTTTACAGTTAGAGGGTGTCATTTAGCAGTCTTTGGGGAATTGGAACTTCTTTCATTTGCATTGCTTCTTTGTAACAAGAATTCAGACAGACTGCCTTTTCTTCCCCAGAAAAAGGTCACAGTCTATCATTAGAAACTTGAATGAGAAATGGTAGCATGGATATTTTTTATGATAAAAGTTAGAGACATTGAAAACAAATAACATATTGACATTTAAAGCATTCATTCTTAAAATAGAGGGCACTACAGTGTGTCATTAGCACCTTCCTCATTATTGGGATTTCACCTATTTACAGAATCTCTGGGATGAAGGGACAATAAAGGTCATCCTGTCCAACTACCACCTGATGCCTCGAAAATATTCTTTTCTCTGTGGTACGGTCTGACCTATATTCTAATAAATTACTTTTATAGCCAGTGAAGAGCCAAGTCTTTGCAATTTATATTGAATCTTCAATTATGCATTCGCTGTTATCAGTTTTATTTTACTTGAACCCTTGAAAACAGTATTTTTTAAATTTTATAATATTCACTTTTAATTCTTTCAATTCCTTTCTCTACTGGGTATTAATTTCTTGTTATTTTTTAAGTGCCTTTAATATAATATCTTGAAATGCAGTTAAGTCAAATAAGTATGTGTTCTATTTCCTTGTTTATTAGAAAACTTATTAAAATATATACTATTCAGATCTTTCATTGACATGTTTTCAAAAATAAATGTTTCCATTGTGCCCACAAAAATTATTTCAGTAACATTTATATGAAATGTGAATGACACTTAGCAAATAATTACCATGAAATTTATTGCCATGATGATTACAGACTCATTTCATGCATCCCCTTCTCTTTATGGTTCTCCTTTTACCACCAAACATAAACAATTGATAAGTGTCGTGAATGATTTTAAACAGAAACTTTTTCCCCCAGGGGGTAAAATGGCAATAATTCTAGGATTAGAGAGGTTGTCCTACATTTAAAATTCAATTTAATAATCTAGAGCCTCACACACAATGACCATTTATGTCTAAGTACCAACCCATCATCACCAGCATCCTCAGAAGCTGAAAGCATCTTAGGTTTTTCATTGATTTGACAAATTTGTTTTGATCCTACTCAATTCCAGATGCTGTGCTAGGCATTTAGGTTACAAAGGCAAATTAAACGTACAGTCCAACATCAAGGAAATCATTCAAATAGAGGAAGACTGATACTCACAATAAGGAAAATACGAGGGATATGCATAAGTGACTACGGGGGCCTGGAGCAGTTGTGCCCACCCGCAACTAGGAGCAAAAAGAGAAAACTGACTCCACTGTACTGAAATTGAAAGGATGAACTCAAGTCACCAAGAAAAAGTTGAGATGAGGTGTTTTCATTCTATCTGGTAATTGTGGGTCTCTTTTAGAGCTGGAAATAATGTTCAATAACACCTGGTTCTACCAACTTTTTCATTTTGCAGATGAGAAATTCAGTATTTTTTGGAGCCATTGATTTCCCCATTAATCATTATTATATATTTTTACAGACTGTTAGAAGCAAGTATTAGTTGATTTTTACAGACAAGGACATTAAGGCATATGTATAGGAAGTAATTAACCAAAAGCTCCCACAAAAATATGTGATGAATGTGACTAGATACCTCAAGTCAGTTGTCTCTCACCCAACTCTTCATGCTAGGACAAAGGATATTATTTTTATTACAAAAATAAAGCTCTGCGCTGATAATTTGGAGTCCCGACACTAAGTTTGATGACTTTGAAAAGGCTCTTATATTTCCTCCTTTATAAAATGAGTCAGTGGCACAAGGCATCCTAAAATTCAAGGGCCTTGTTGTCAAAATTGTGCCAGTTCACAATACTGCATTACAAAATAGCTGTTTGGTAAAGATTCTAAAAATCTGTCCAAAATCATCTGAGATTAAACAACCCCTTTCATTAAGTTTTTGCTCCCTAAAACTTTTAATTCCATGCTTCTTATTAGTTCATATTTATCGATTTTTTTTTCTTTTTCAAAATCCCCTAAGTTGCCTGAGCTGTGATTAAGCATTTTGAAGATTCCCAACAAATATATCCCATAATGAAAAAGCACTCTGAACATACTCATAGCAATGGAACTTACAAGCATGAAAACCACAGTATTTATAATATTTATAACTTGAAGCCATAACAATCCAGATTCAGAGGGAAGTAAAAGCAACCCAAAAGTGAAGGCAAATGATTAAATATTAATGTGATGAGGTTTTAAATTACAGGCTAAATATTCACCAAAGAACTTTTTCTTCTAAATTTGTAGAAAAGTCATATTTAAGGTCATGTTAAGACAGATTATCTTGACAAAAACCCTAATTTCATGTATTATTTCCTTACATATTTTTAACCAACCCCTCCTTTTTATCTATTCAGTAAATATCCTTTAATTTCCAATATTCAATAGTAAAACAAAACAGCAAAATTCAACAGAATTATTTGTTTTGTTGTTTATATATTAGATTGGTTGGCAGGTAGGAAGCTTTGCGTTTGTTTGTTCTTATACATAATTTGTTTTCTCCAATAATATAATAGAAGGCTAAAGATATTTTTTAAAAGGTTATCATTTGATGAAATCTTTAATACCTCCTGGTATGTCAGCATTTAATTAATGTCCAGTTCTTTCATATGTTCTCAACCAATTCAGTTTTCAATACAGTGATTGATTTTGATTTAAAGTATTAGTCTTTTCTATATTTGTTTTACCTACTTTTTAAAGTCTTGTTTTCCTTGGAATATCTTTCAGATTGTGTCCCACAGAAAACAATACTCATGAACTATAATAAAAATTCTTCTATAAATTTATTTCTTTTACATTCATATTATCCCTGAAACCAATTACAGTCAAGTCGGGGGTACGATTAATATGGGGATAAGCCAATCTCTGGAAACCTTAATAGTAAAAACATTTCCATATGCTGAGTCACTACAATAATAAGAATGATGTATTAGAACTGGTATTATAATACTATGTATTGATTGCATTTATTATATTTAGTTCAATTTATATAATTTTCACCATTCATCAACATAAAAATGAATGTCTGTTTCAAATTTCCTTTTAATTCTTTCTGCTTCAGAAATTTCTGATCTCTCCACTATTCCTTATCTTTCCAAATGGAAATTATGAAAAACCACATTTTCATACCCATTTCACTATTTATATTTACTTACATCTATCTCTAAAATATATCACTACACTTGACTAAGTATTATGTTTTAAAAAAATGTTAAAAGCAAATGCACAAGCTTTCTTGTCCTTCAAGAATTGGATATATAAAAAACTTGAAGAGGCAAGGCATACCTTAATGAGACAGTTACTTAATTTAAAAACTGTAAATGGTAATATTTAAAAGGAATATGACAGGAGATCTGGTTCAAGATGGCAAAATAGGAAGTTTGTGAACACACCTCCTCCCATGGACACATCGTACCTACAGCTACATATGGAAAAATTCCCTCTGAAAGAAACCCAGAAACTAGCCAAGCGATATCTCAACATCAAGGGAATGAGGAAAACTGCATATCAAAATGGGTAGGAGAGGCTGAGACACAACCTTGCCATAAACTTCACCCCCAGCACAGCAACACACAACAGGGAGGGAATTCACAAGTCCCAGCTTCTCCTTGAAGAATGAATGGTTTGGACCCCACATCTAGTGCCTCAGCTTTTAAGATCTGCTATCACTTCTTCCACTCTAAACAATTTAGATTCAGAATACTGTAGACTTCTTGCTCACTATTACTGCATCTAGACTTTGTTCCTCCGCCGTCACTTGTATTTTTCTTGTTTTAAAGCATGTATTCATCATTCTAAGTCCCTCTACTCCCTGGCTTAATGCTAGTGGGTCCAAGAAATTATTAACTTCCCAGGCCTGAATTACATAATCTTTTTTGGATGACTTTATGTTGACCATTGCCTTAAAATTGTTCTTAATAATTAGCTAGTCACTTGTATGATTCCTGCATCAGTCTTTCAGTGACTTGAGGGTAAAGACTGAGTCTTCTTCTTTGTATTTCTTGACACATAATATACTTCCTGACTTGGAACATTGGAGACGGTTATAAATATTTGCTAAATGAATGACTCACTAAATCACACACCACTCTCTTCCCACTCTCCTCACAGGTGACAGGGTTCAGGATAAGCTACCCAAAATATGTCACCTCGGCACATTGAATATTTCAAGCTGAAAGAATATGAGAAATGACAGGCACAGGAAGGATCCTGACCTTTTCCTGGAGCAGGTCATAAGTGAGAGGTGTCCACCCTGCACCCTACGTCCGTATCTCTAAAGACAAAGGGACATAAAGATCTCTGAATGAACAGGGCTTGCTGTTTCCCCAGTGTACTGAATTTATCTCAGATACTTTTCTATCCTATCACATTTTCCATGATTCTTCATCAAACCTAGCACAAAAACACTCAGATTTAACTGCGTTTTTGATTCTTCATTTCCTTATGAAAGCTCTCAGATCACATAAAACTTATATTGAATAAATATGTATGCTTTCTTCTTGTTAATTAGGGGCCTCAGCTGAGAACTTAGAAGGGTAAAGGACAAAGGTATTTTTCCTCTCATACACAGGCATTATCTAACTTCCCTCCTTCCTCAGGAACTTTACAGCCCCTGACTATCAGTCCTCCATCCATTCCCTCATCATTTTCCCTTTACAAAACATCATCTTTTCTGACCTGGATTTATTCAATCCTCTCCTAATTTTCCAGTATTTCCTTTCATCTGCAAAGAACTTAGCTCAGTGCCATGAACTTAAGAGGCACTCAAGAAGTCCAAATGATAATGAGTAGTAGAGTGGGCTGAGGCTCCCAGACAGCGTCCGAAGTCCTAGGGCTGACCTCTTCTGCAGCACACCTTAGTGAATCGTCTTTGCTGCTATGAGTAGAAGTCTCTTAACCAATTAGACCTTTCTTATTGAATATCTGTTTTCTTTCTTCTCCCTTCCTCTCTCCCTTTTCCTTGGGATTTCCAGAGAATTAAGCAAACAGCAGCCAAGTCCCACTGTGGCTAAAAACAGCATTGATGTGCAGTTATAAACTTGATGGCTCCATTTTCTTTGTGTCTTCAGAGAGCTTAACAATCACAACATGTGCTAAATTGTATCATTTACTCAATCCTTATCGCTCCATATCCTTATCATGGTTCACTGTGGGGTGAACCATAGCAAATACTTCAATGCACCAATGAAGTTGGGCCTTGTCATGTGACTTGCTTTCACTGATAGAATGTGAGTAGAAGTGAAACTATCAATTCCCAGCTGTAAGTATCACATGTTTCTGTTTGCCCTTTTGAGTTTATGAGATCCTCCATGAAAAGAACAAGTCTTGGGTAGCCACTGACCTCAGAACTCAACTTACAGCCTGAGACAGAACCACACTAGGTGACCTGCAAAGCAAAAAGCAAGAAAGAAATCATTGTTATTTTAAGACAATGAAATTTAGGGTTTGTTTTTTATGTTGCATTACTGCTATAGGAATCTGATTGATACATGTTTGATGAATGTTCTCTAAATATCTGCTGTATAAACCATTGGGGTTAAGCCAGTAAAATACAGTATAAGGAAGGGCAGAATCCTGTTTGTAATACAGATGTTCAACCTATTAAGATTTTAGAAATAGCTCAAAAAGGAATGGTCCGTATTTTGTGGTTCACTTGGGTTTTATGATGATTTGGATTGGTTATTGTTATTGCTACTTACCAGGGTTGGATCGATCATTCTCTTCTATTAATTGAAGTGGCTAAGATCCTGTCTGCCATCTTTCTCTTCCTGAATGCCTTTACTCTAATCATTATTATAGCCTTTTTTATGTGAATGCTCAGCTCAAATGATACCCATAAATTTCAGCTACATTATATCTTCACTGTTCAAGTTAGGCTTTCTAAGATTTGTGAAAATCCATAAAGAATATGATTAACATTAAAAATACATGATGTATAGTGATGAAGTAAGCATGGAAAAATATCTACATTTTTAGGCAAAGCAGGTAAAAAATTGACTAAAAGCATTTTGAGGTTAAAAAATATTCTAGGTTCTAATCCCTGACATCAATTTTTTCATTCTTATTTTTATTCCAAGACCAAATATAGGTTCAGATGCTGCATAAATTTAGGACTCAGGTAGCTTGGGGATTAAGGAGCAGATAGGAAACTCAGAGTACAAAATTGGAATCCTTATTCAGCCTCTGATTTACTATATAATGCTTAAAATATTGCTCTTTCATTTCTACCATGAATTGATTTGGCAAAACATTCCAGTCAGCAATGTTTAAGCTATTTTGGAAACAATCTATTCAGGGCATCTTAGATATCTCAGAGGTAGTTGAAAAACTCTCAAAATATTGAGGGGGAAAAAAACAACTGTGTTTAGTTCAACTTAATTTATGATTTAAACAGGAAAACAAAAAAAAATGAATCATTGAGTTTATGTGAGGTAGGAAATTGTAGTAGGAACAACCCAAATTTTAGAAACAGTTATGGATCTCCTCTCAATTTCAAAGGCTGAATGACATTTGGTAAGCTACTCAACCTTGTTGAACCTTGGTTTCCTCATCTGGAAAACACAATAACGAATGTACCTGAGGGCTTCTGTGAAAGTGGAAGTAAAAGTGTATGTACATCATGTAAAAGCACAGGTCTGGCATAGTTAGAGTCCAAAAGAAGAAAACTATTATATATTACTAGTGTAGTGAAATCAGAACGATAATAAGGTGTCCAAAATTTGAAGCTTGGGTGTTATGAGAAATAAAGCTACTTAAAGAGGTAAGTAAATAAGATTTATGTGGCTTTTAGGACAGTTCTTGAGTTTATCTTTGTGACAGCTGGGGAACAGGAAAGAAGACAGACAGAAAGTCCTTGTTTGAAACACCTTCTTAAGGAATCAAGAAGAACAAAATAAATAAAACATACAGGGTCTCCGATTTTAAATGCTCTACAAACATTGGTGCTATCACAAACCAAAGTTACCAGGATCACTTGGCCTATTCAACAATCACCTCCTTATTCAACCACATGCTCCAAGCTCAGTTCTACCTGATTCTCACTGCTAAACTAAAAGAATAGTATCCTCTCTCATAATACCAATTATTATAACACTTATTCTATGCCAGGTACTGGGCTACCTATCTGATTTCTTTTTAGACTCCCAACCATGCTGAAAGGATGCTAGAATTCCTATATTAAAGATGAAGAAATGGCCTATCAGAAAGGTGAAGGTTTCCTTGTGTTACACAGCAAATAAGGAACAAGCAGGGATTAAAATCAAAGTTAGCCCAACTCCAAAATTTATGTTTGTTCCACGAGGCTGTGACTTTAATGGTAAAGTCACAGTATGCTAGAGTTTGGGGTTGGAAGGAAGCTGAGACCTCCCGTAATCCAAGCCTGCTTTTAGAAATGAAGAAAATGAAGTCGAGGTCAAACACCCAAGTGACTTGCCCAAATTCACAAAATAGGAAGGGACAAAACCAAGATTAGAATTATTTCCACATTATTTTTCTGTATCCTTCAGTAAAATTAACTACTGTAAAGGAAGACATAGCAAGCCAGATCATGCTCTGTTTCCATGATTCACAGTTCTTAGTCAGCTCTCTCTCTTTCCCTCTCTCTCTCTCTCTCTCTCTCTCTCTCTCTCTCTCTCTCTCTCTCTTTTTCTCAATGTGAGAAGAACTGAACTTTGCTACTTCCAAGTTATACCACTGAAACTTTATAAATAAAGTCAAAACTTGACTATAAAATTTCTCCTATAGTACTGTTGTGAACATTTTTTGAAAACCTGCATTTACTTATTCAGTGGACTGTGACAAAATTTCAAGCAGTCCTCACAGTTTTTATAAACTCATGCTTGGAAGACAGGAGTTTGAGCTCAATGAGGTGCAAAAAGTCAATCTATATTCTCATCTTGAATACATCATTATTGTAAAGAAGCAGAGATCTGAGTGGGTGGCAAGCACGTTGTTGACGGTAAAAGCACCAGCTTCCACCGTTTTTCTTTACCACGCAGGAAGTCAGCTTGTATGGGCTTCACCTAGTGTAATGATCCTGGTGATTTTTCCCATTCACAGTCACCTCTTGCAGACTGAAGCATGGTCTGACGTCATGCTGACTGCTTCAATTTGCCAACATAACTCAAGAGGTTGTGCTCTCAGGCAAGGGGCCAATATGGAGGCTTTTTTTTTTTTTTCTTGGTTATTTTGTACTGCTCTGGATGCATCATTTTGCAAAGTAACAGCCAAGGTCAAAAACGTTGCCTCCATGTTGAGCCACAACAAAACATGTTTTAAAAGTCGCTTGTGTCTGACTTCATAACACTTCAATGTTGATATCTATGAAGCATATTCTTAATTCTTCTACTATATCCAATTCAATTTTTTTCAGGAGCTTTTGTACATGCTGACTCCATTTCACTTTGTTTTGTTTCATTTTAGTTGCTAGTTGCTATGGATTAAACGTTTGTATCTATCCCACACCCCAAATTCATATGTTGAAGCCCTAATACCCAATGTGATAGTATTTGGAGGTGGGGCCTTTGGAAGGTGATTAGGGTTATATTTGGTCATGAAGGTGGAAGCTCATGATCAGATTATTGTCCTTATAAAAAGAGAAAGAGTCATGACAGCTCACTCTCTCTCCATGAGTACACACTGAAGAAGGGCCATGTGAGGACAGAGAAATGGCAGCCATCTGCGACAGGAAGAGGGCTCTCACCAGACACAAAATCTTCTGGTAACTTTGATCTTGGACTTTCTGCCTCTGAAACTGAGAAATAAATTTATGTTGTTTAAGCCACCCAGTCTATGGCCTTTTTGTTGTTGTTTTTTTACAGCAGCCTGAGCAGACTAAGATACTAGCCAAATTCACAAAGGAGAGTTTTAAAGAGAATTCTAAATTCTAGATGTCACTGAACATAATATTTATAGATTAGGAAATAATTTCCAGGCATAAATAGTCTCATGAAATATTTTAAACCTTTTGGGATATGAGTGTCCCTATTCAGTGAATAGAGAAAGTTGTGGGATCCTGGAGATCCCTTTGCTCTGGCTGTGGCAACGAATCAATGAGGCAGAATGAATGGGAGTAGTGAACAGGTTTTGACTCTTTGACAATTTTCAAGCCACGTGACAGTTCCAAGTAGACTCAATTAACTAGGTTCTTTAAATGAAGGCTACAGAGGAAGCACAGCAAGGCTTCTACTTCTTCGAATGATGTTTCAAAAGGCATTTTTTTCCCACAGCAGGATGAGCACATAAGCATAATTTTAGACTCTAATCCCAGACATTGTGTGGATTAAAACAAAGGAAACATGAAAAAGTGTCTCTGATAGTAAGGTCTTGATGCACCTTTAAATGAATTTTACTGAATAATACATCAACTGTCTAAGAACTCACATCTTAAGCTATTTTTAAAGATACATTGTCAAGCGCAACGCATCAAAAAACAGTAGTGATGTTCCCAGACTTTTTAAAGGCTGGTTATTTTAAAAAGTTTCAAAAGTTTCTGGACAAGTTCAGAAGAGAATTCTTGAGCTATTTGTTGAGCATCATAAGAACATTCTTGCTTTCAGATCTCTGAAGTTCAAAGACATAAGCCTGTGCCAGGATGACCATGGCTGATATAGCTGCCACAGAAGTGCCTCTGAGAGAATTGTACCGAGAGGTAAGTATGTAAAGGAAGAAACGCAGGCATAGTCAATTGACAGACTATAAGCCCTAAACACACACAGATGGTGATGTTAAAGAGAGGTCCTAGAATGTAACTGTGTATATTTGGAAAGAGTTGAAGGCAGAAACTCAGTGGTCTTAAAATAGCTCTGAAAAATAATCAAAAGCATTTACAGATTCGAAATTGGAAATTGGTAGCTGAAGGGTTTTGAAAAGAGATTTGACAGAAATTTATAAAGCTCTATAAAATGGTCTGGGTATACAAGATTACATACACTTAGGGAAATACGGAATATCAAATGAAATTATGTTTCACATTATAGAGATGCAGTCATGAGCAAAAGACTCTTTCTAGGGTCCCTTCAAATGCCCATCATACAAAAGTTTTTCTTAAGTGTCCTTTGCCTGTCTGTGTACCCCACTTCATGAAGTGCTCCTTATATGCTCCTGTTCTCCTATTTTTTATTATAGTTGCCCAAGGGTAAAACTAGACTATGAACTCCTTAATGAAGAGAATGTGTCTTAGACAGCTCTCTCTCCCCATTGCTAAGTAATGCTCCTGGCATGTAATATATGCTCAATTAATTTTTGTAAAACTTTAAAAATGGCTACCCCATGGCAAAGTCTTTCAAAAACATCCACAGATTCTTTGATTTTATTTTCACATTATCAAATGGAACATGAAAAGGGCCAAGATTCCTTTCTAAATACCTATAGTTTCTTGAAACCTATAGTTACCTGAAAATGGTTGAGTGCTCCAAATTGTCTCTGTATTATTGACTTCAGTGACTAATTATAATCAATTGCACATGAGATCATCTGTGGAGAGTAAATCCTAGAAACAAAATCCTTATCACACTCTGTCCATGTGGTACTGAATGCTTGGAGAGAGCTAGCACAGGCAATAATGATTCAGAGGTGCCATCAAAACAAATCCGTGAGGTAAGGGTATTTTCCCAGGGCCTCAATCAAGTGATAGCTCATTGATGCCCAAGATGGCCTCCTACATCCTCAGGAAAGGAGCCTATCAATTGTCGATATTTGGAATAGATCGGAAAATGAAATGAAATCGAAGCAATGGAAACAGATGCACAGATTACATTTCCAATCTATGAACTGACAAAGCTTACTCTTATTTCTCCTCAGCCTCAGGATTGGATATAACAATAACTTATAACATTCCTTTAGCACTGGAAATTTAGCAAATGCTCTAATATATACCATTTCATTTGACCTTCATAACAATTTTGGGAGGTAAGTAGGGTAGCATCGTTTCCATTTTCAAATAAAAAATGGATGCCAGAGGAAGGAGAGGAATTAACCCAATGGCTAACTCTGCAGAGCCAGTGTCCTTTCCACTACCCCACTGTTGCCACTGCAGTTGGTCTCTGGGCACCTCACGCGCTTCAGCCAAGCTGCCTAGCCAAGCCATTTGTTATAAAAAGGATGAAATTAGCACCCAAATATAGTTTCTGGAATGGGAAGATTAATGGGATATGAATTAAAGAGTTAAGAAAACCATAGTTAAGATAAAAATAAAAATAATTATGAAAGCTCAGCAAATTCTCCATAACAGTCACCAAATCAACATCAACAAAAGAGATGTACATGATTCAATTCCTCAGTCACCACCATGACCAGGTCAGAGACAAAGAATATCTTTCAACAACATCATCTTTCTCCCTCCTTGACAGCTCTTCCGAGCATTCTTTAACCTAGCCATCCCCAATAAAATCAAGATCCCAGTTCCCCTTAGACATGCTCCATCTTCCCCATAACACTCACCCCTCAGACTGATAGTCAAGTCTACAATATTTTCCACCTACGGAGCCCCACTTGAAGAAGTAAATTCTTTGAGATAGACTTGAGACTTTGTCGAAGAGGATGGGGCCCAAGATGAAAATATGGCAACTATTCACCATCATGACTGAGGTAAGTACCACTTCAACCTCCTAGTGACTCTCAGAAGTGCGTTCAATACAGGTTATTTGACACATAATCAGGAGACTGCAATTTTTATTAGTATGCAGCTCATCACTATGATTATTAAACAAAGCTTCAAGGGCTATGATTATTTTATTTCTAAAAATTATCTGAACTTTGGATAACTAGAAGATAATCTAGATAGGAGTGAGCTCACCTACCAAATCTTTGTCATTGCTCACAGGTATAACTGCTAATAATGCACAATTTCATATCTCTGGTCTCACTGAATTCAAACAAGATAGCATTAAGTAAAGGTGTGACTTTCCCTTTCCTTTCAAATGATATTTGCATAAGATTTTTAAAATCAAGTAATAAGGGACTATAGCAAAGTTAGTGTCTTGCACCACCTCTACCCATTCTTACAGTTTCTCTCCTCAGACACAGCTACTTCTAACTATTTCTGAATGTGAAGGGAATACAGTGTGAGACGTAGTTCCTATGCTTCTTCCAAAGTTACTTTGTTCCCTTGGAATTTTCTGATTTTATTCCCTGTTCTCACCCTGGGTCCAGACCTCCTTCTTAAAGTAAGTTGTTTTCCTTTTCTCTCTATCCCAAGTGTGAAACATGCCCCTCCTTTTCTTTTTCCCTATCTCAGTTATGACAGGATGGTATTACCTACCCGATGGCTCTTTGATGAAAATGAAAAGAAAACAAAGGAGAAACAAGCAAGGAGAATACAAATAGCACAAAAGAGACGATTTCACTGGGTACAGACATCTGAATTTAACAATCTCAATAACAGCAGACAGACTTACTCCACTCCAAAATTCTCCAGGTCTGACATAAATACTCTCTCCCCAAGACTGGGGCACATTCCCAGTGTAACTTGGTTACATTCTTTTCTTTCCAGTTTCCAATCTCTAGTGATGAAAATAATGAAAAAGCAACCTAACTAAACATTTCATTCCTTTCAGTGTTCAACACCAGCTTCCTCATTCCCTGGTTCAAACACAGTTTATCCAATCTATGTTATTTGGACTAAATTCCCTGTTTCAGGGTGAAAGAGGTGACCCTTTTCAGAATAGTGTTGATTGACACTCCTGAATATAAGTAGAAATCATGTAGGGTCCAAAGTTACTAGTTTTTCCCCTCCTCAAAATTCTCAGTTAGATGGCTTAGCTCCTCCCCTAAGGAAGCAACCTAGCAAAATATCTAGTATCATTTTCCATGATCAGCATATAAGGATAAATTGATAATAAAACACATAGAATTCTCTCACATCTCCACAAAAAAGCAAACAAACAAAAATAGTAATAATGATGATGGTGGTGGTAATAATGATGATGGTTAAAATGTGTTGAGTGTTATTTATATAATCCTAAAAAACAAAACAAAAGTACTGCAAGAAATAATGCCTCCAGGATTTCATCAACGTACTGGTTACCCCACTTGTTCTTTTCATAACTCCTCTTTAGTAAGTAACTACATGAGACTACATGAGATTATAGAAAAGAGAGGCATAGCTGGAGCTATAGCATGTGTCAGGAGAAGGGAAACACTGCTACTTTCCCTATGGTAAGAAATCCCCTCCTTGGGCAACTGGGTTTCAACGCAGTCATTTTTTGTTTGTTTGTTTTTTTGATGGCAAACTAATGCACTGCATTGTTCCTCTCAGCCTTTTGAGAGATACTCCATCAGAACTGATTTTTATGAAAGCACAGTTACTTCGTAAGCCGCCCGTAGAATCAGGAGAGTTCTCTGTTTGCAGAAATCAAAAAGAAAAAAAAACAACTAAAAACTTTGCTTCAGTAGACATAATTCAAAAAATGGTTTTTCCATTCCTCAAACTGCTCACTTTTTCTTTCCAGTTCTGTGGCTCTATTTTTTCTCTTCCTATGGTACTTCTGTATTAACTTATAATGAAGATTTAAACTTTCTCATAGTTATATTTCACACATGAACAGCCTGGAGTAATAGAGAAGTCAGATAACCAGAAGCTGACTGTGAGTAAAACTTTAGTAATTAAGACTAACACAAAGTAGTCAGTTCATTCATCTTGTAGCCAAGTATTGCTATGTGTCTATTACAGAAGTCATTTTCCAGATATTATTTATTTGAAGAAATAATTATTGAACATTCAATAGCATTCAATATAGCGTGTAAATGACATATCCTGGAATTAACTTTCACAAAGTAATTCTAAAAAAAAACAGAAGTTCATCATTTTGAAATTTTCACTAATTGCAGCATAATTTATAAAAGTGAAATATAGAATGTACCTAAATATTCAACATTAGAGAAATGGCTAAATAAAAACTGGTCTATCTACTGAATGTGGAGCAAAATGCTTATGCTATAATGATTAGTGAAAAAGTAGTAGACATATTGTATCTATGCTATGATAGCAACTTTATGCCTACGAATATAGATTTGAAGGGAATGTAAAAAAATATATAATTTGTAAGCATAATACAATTGTAAAGAGAGCTATTTCCATTATTGTCATAATTTTATTTGTGCAATTGAAAAGTAATTAAAAGGAAAGTATATAATGTATTTATTAAGTGTCTACTTTTGTGAGGAAAAATAAGACATTAGATCTGCCCTCAGGAAATTTATGGATACAAGGAGGATTTAAAAATATAACACAAAAGCATGATACATAAGACAATATGTCATAAAAGAAAAGTGCTATGGAGGAAAAAGAAGAGTGCCTTTCTGTTTATTAATCAGCAAGAAAGTACAATTTTCAAGTTATAGTATTAGAAGGTGCAGATACTCTAGAAGAGTCATCATTTGTTTCTGCATCAATCAGAGAAGAGCCATGGCCTCACTTTATAGTATTTAAGAAAACAAAGATCTGACAATTAAGTTCGCGAACGTGCCACCATGCGCTTACGTTGGCAGCGCATGGTGGCAATGGAACAGAATTATACAAAGAGCTCAGTAAGATTTCATAACCTTGGTATACCAGTGTCTCACAGCTGTGTTTGTGTTGATGTGCGGTGGTGTCTTGCTGAGTGGCGTTCATTATTGTTGTTTTGTGTTTTTGTGGGCCATTGTAAGAATGTCTGAGCTTGACTTAGAGCAATGAACAAAAACTAAATTTCTTGTTAAACTTGGCAAGAGTGGAAGTGAAATCAGAGATGTGTTCGTCCAAATTTATGGAGATAATGTTATGAAGAAAATGGAAGTGTACAAATGGATTAAATGATTTTCTGAGGGGAGAGAACATGTCACTGATGAAGACAGGTCAGGGCCACTGGTAATGAGCAAAACTGACAAAAAACATTGCAAAAATTCATTGACTTGTACATTAAAATCATCAGCTGACTGTGACAAGCACAGCAGACCAAGTAAACATTGATAGAGAAACAGGAAAATCTTAACTGAAAATCTTGGCATGAGAAAGGTGTGTGCAAAAATGATCCCAAAGGAGTTCTTGAATCACAACAATGCACCAGTTCACACGGCACTGTCTGTGAAGGAGTTTTTAGCCAGTAAACAAGTAACTGTATTGGAATACCCTCTCTACTCCCCTGATCTGGCCACCAATGACTTCTTTCTTTACCCAAAGATAAAAGAAATATTGAAAGGAAGACATTTTGATGACATTCAGGACATCAAGGGTAATAAGACAACAGCTCTGATGGCCATTCCAGAAAACGAGTTCCAAAACTGCTTTGAAGGGTGGACTAGGTGCTGGCATCAGTGCATAGCTTCCCAAAGAGAGTACTTCGAAGGCCACCATAGTAATATTCAGCAATGAGGTATGCAGCACTTTTTCTAGGATGAGTTCGTGAATTTAATTGTCAGATTTCGTATAGTAAAAGACAAAATGAAAAAAAAATCAACACCTTTTGGAAGGTGCCTCTAACAGTTTCATTCTGATCAAGTCATTTTCAGTGGACCTCTCCACTCTTATCAACTGGACATGGCACACTCATCCATGTGCACTCTGGCACAGGGAGGGAGAGCTTTGTTCCCAGTAAGAGGGAGCCCTAGGAATAAATACCCAAACCTGTTATTGGCTGAACCCATCTGGAATTCAAGGTGCAAGGAAATCTGGTTGAAATTGTCCACACAATCAGCCTTGGGGCACAGAGGAAGCTAGAAAAGGGTGGAGAGTAATTATAGATGGGCAAACAAAAACTATCCAGCACAGGTATCTATAAAAAAAAACTTTCAGAAGTCATCAAACTTAATGGTAAAAAGTTGGAAGACTTTTCTTATGAGATCCAAAAGAAGGTAAGGATGATGGCTAACATGACCTCTATCAATTTATAGAGGTCTTAACCATTACAAGGAAATGCAACTATTGGAAAATAAGAAAGAAATCCACCATTACTCAAAATGAAATGATTGTGTATATCTGAAAACCAAAAGAATATACAAATAAATTACTAGAATTAATAAGTGGGGTTAGCAGGGCTATTGCTGTCAGGTTAACATACAGAAAATCAATTGCATTTCTATGTACCAGCAGCAAATAAAGAATAAAATATATTTTTAAATATATAACATTTATAATAACATAAAATATGAAATATTTAAGAACACAGCTCCTAAAAGATGTGCAATATTTCTATGCAGATAATTATAAAACCTTATTGACAGAAATTAAAGAACAAAATTAATGGAAAGGTATACAATGTACGCAGATCAAAGACCCAATATAGAGAAATGTTCTTTCTCTCAAATGTAATCTACAGATTTGATCCAACCCAAATAAAAATCACAAATTTTTTTTGGAACTTGACAGATTGTTCTAAAACATATGTAAAAATTTAAAGAAGCCAAGAATTGCCAATATTAAAAAAAGGAACAAGTTCTATTTAATAAAGCAAGTCTATCAGAATATCAACACATCATAATTTTAAAGTGACATTTTAGAGTACTATACTTTTAAGAGTACAGTATATACCCAAGAATAGACATATATATCAATGGAACAGAATTTAAAGCTCAGATGCAAACCCAGACATATATAGCCACATAATTTATGATTATTTTACAAAGTAGTGGGAGAAGAACCACCTTTTCAACAAGTGGTACTAGATCAACTGGATATCCATAGGGAAAGACTATACAGTTATAAAAATAATGAAAAAGAGTGAATTTGCAATATTGGCATAGTTTCAAGGTGAAAAAAGTAGACACAGTGTATCGGTGTGGTGTGTATACATAATGTTCAACATTAACCCAGCACCGGATAAGTTGGTCTTGAATAGCTCTCCAGATGGACTCATGCACTAAGTGGATGTTTGATCTCTGTTGGTTGTTTTTATTAGTACTCATCCAGCAAATTTTTCAGCTTGTCAGCTCTGATTACAGGATGAAAGCTTAACAACTTCTTTGACCAAATTGAATCTTGGCATTTACAGCTGTGATCCACTTTCCAATGATTATTTCAAAACCCATTAAAATGAAAAAAAAAAAAGGGTAATA
Organism: Rhinolophus sinicus; assembly: GCF_057876585.1. Classification (NCBI taxonomy): domain Eukaryota; kingdom Metazoa; phylum Chordata; class Mammalia; order Chiroptera; family Rhinolophidae; genus Rhinolophus; species Rhinolophus sinicus. The sequence continues at coordinate 74,003,842 of NC_142504.1, read as the reverse complement.
TTTACCTGAGACTGTGGACACAATATCATTTCTTGCTCTTAGATATACTGGATACTATACTTACAAAGACAAGTATACAGTAACAAGACTCATGCCCTGAACAAAAGAGTATGTTTCCCAAATAAATGATAACTTTATTCATGACTTGCATGAAATCATGATTCTTTCACCTGTATTTTTCTTATTTTCAGTTGAAATGTTAGCAATAACTGATAAAGTGTGTCAAAGTTTTTAGTCTCCCTTGGGTAGAAAATTAGACTTACCAATTCTTGTATTATTTTTGCCTTTGAAATATTTTTTTTCTATCTTTCAAGGTAAATCCTGCATAGTTACCTCAAAAAATGTAGCCTATTTGCCACTCCTTCAAGATCAAATTAAAAAGGCTTATGGTTAGCTGACTAATGAAACATCATTCTTTTAAAAACTGCTACTTGCATACTGTTTTAAGAAACACTGCTGAAAATTTGAAGAAGAAAACTCAGAAATTAAATATTTCTGCAATTCAGTACCTGATGCCCATGATAGCAATAGAAAGAAAGAAAGAAAGAAAGAAAGAAAGAAAGAAAGAAAGAAAGAAAGAAAGAAAGAAAGAAAGAAAGACGACAAAAAATAGCCACTTTGATCACTAGTTTTTACTTAAATTTTTCATTTTTGTCACCTAAATCAAATAAATTCATGAGTTTTTATTTATTAATACAAGACCTACACTTTCATTTAAATTGCAATAAATTACAAATTAGGGGCCATAAAAACACATAATTATAAAATATATTGAACCATGAAATGGTTAAAAAATATACTAAAAGAAAATAAAATATTTGGCTGCAATATCCCCCAAACAGTATACAGTAAATGAGAGAGAATTAGAGGTGCCTTTTCACAACTTTTAAAATTCTCTTGAACATGAAAGCCTGATGATGTAATTTTTCTTCAATATGAAAAAAAAATGACTTGCTTTCCAGGTTGAAAGGAAATAAGAAGTTAAAAACAGCATTATCCATATATATTTTATGTGGAATTTGCTATCTATAAAGTTTAGATGCAGACATTTTTTAAACTAATAAAAGTTGATCAAAAACAAACTAAAAAGCAATAATCTCAGCATGTGGGCAGATTCTTAGGACATGTTTAGATTAGAAATTTGAGAATTTACAACTACATGGTTGTTGGAATTTAATCCAATGTTCTTTTTACTCCATCTAAATGATATAAAACTTTTGGATAAAAAGTGAAAAATTCAACTCAAATAGATAAATGTCTTATTTACAAATGTAAATAAGACAATTACAAATATCTGAATTGTTCCAAATCCATCCTATTAAAATTTGCTTCATCCATTTACATTGTTCCACCTTACTATTAATATTGCATATCTAATTTTTCAAAAATTTTATTTCAGATTAAAAGAGTATGATCATGTCTATGTTACTGAACAGATGATATACTATAGGGGGGAAAAAGAAAGAAAGGAAAAAATCAATATGTAGGCAATAGACCAAGTTAGGAAATCAAGTTAGAAGACCAGGGCTCAGCAAAGTCAAAGTCTAGGATTGGGTTCTCAATGTGTAAAATGCATAATACCCCTCTCTTTTTTGCACAAGTTCTAAACCCACTGAGGTGTGAATAGAATGTAAATCACAATATCACTTTTACTACTGACATGAATATTTGGAGAATGTTTCTTAGTACTGAGAATTAAAACGGCTTGCCAATACTCTCTGTGAGTCTAAAATTTGAGAAAGCCAGTAGAAGAAAAGTCTGGGTGATCAGACTGCAAACACCTAGTCTGGAGTAGAAAGAGAAGAACAGAAAACGGAATCCCCAGTAACAAGATTAGCTCTGTCCAATCAAGAAACATACATCAATGATTGTCATTCACGTATCAGGAACCTCCCTCCTGATTTAGGGGGGGAAAAGGTCAAGAGATTTACTATTGGGAAATCCCTCCACGTGAAGACCTGAGAAATTGAGAAGTGTTATTTTCTCCTAAAATCTATAGCTGTTTGTCCTGTTAACCCATTTGGATTTAACTACCAAGCCTATGGTTCACCAGGAGACGAGTTACTCCTTTCTGACAGGAGGTCAGAAATCCATCATGGCAGTTCTGTACCACCTTCATGAGTCCTCTCTCCCAATACTCGCTATAGTTGTTTTGTAGGTTCTCCTGATAATGCTGGTAAATAGCACTGAATTTGCCCCAGAAGGTTCTAAAAATGATCACCAATTAAATTAACTCTAAGGTCATATAATGTTTCAATTTCTCATTCTAAGTTATGTCTGGCCACATCCAACATAAGTTATCAAAAGTTTTGCAAAGAGATTGAATAACAACATCAAAATATGTCATTTAAAGAATGCCAACACATATAGGAGCCATAAATTTGAATACAAATTACCTTCTATTGTAAATTTCCTAAAGAGACATTAATGCCCCAAACTAAATTTCCTTACAAGTTAAAGTTCACAGGATTTAAAGTCCAAAGTATTCATTCAAAATCAAATTGCCTTGCTTCTGTGAATTTAATGTCCAAAGTCATTATAATACAAAATAAAATTTTCTTGTCTTTATAAGTAAAAGTTCAAAGAAGCTAAAATCCAAAGTTCTCAAGTTAAAGTCCTATAATCATTATTTCAAAACTTTTTAGTCTTCTCAGTTACAGACAGAGGTGTCCTATATTCTGACCCTGAGTATGTTAGGGTTTCTTTAGTAGCTGCTTCCTGGGTTATTATTGTCCCCAAAAATGTGTGTGATTCCTTAGGACCTCAGAATCAAAATTAGTTTCTCATGCATCCATTTTTTAAAAAATCCAAAAAGTTAATGGACATATAAGATTATATGTCCCACACCCAATACCCACCAAATATAGAAAATAAAGCTTACTTTACCCTCTCAGAGCAGTTGACAGTTCAGAATCCTACCTTTGATGTTGCAAAACCCACTGGAGGCAGGAAGGTAAACGTAGAACATTTTCTTATTTCAGCCCAGCTAGGATGCTAAGCTTTTCTAGAATCCATGAGCTGAGAACAAACTCACTTAGGAAAAGGTGCCACCGGTAGGTTATAATGGCACTGTGCTTTCCTTATTTGAGAGAAACATGCACCTATACATACCATTTCCTCTCTCAGGCCATTGCATTGAAGCATCACTGCCTTTTTGTTTTGTTTTGTTTTCAAATTATGCAAATCTTCAATATTAGCAGCTTAACTCACCAAATCGTATTTGTGGTGCATTTTTCTATCTGCCATTTTGAAAACCTCTTAATATACGCTTCCCCTTTGATTCTAGTGTTTCTGGCACCTGGCACCTGCATTCTGTATTTAGGATGGGCTCTGTCAAATGACACACTATCTCTTTTGAAAAGGTATTTTCAGTTCTGGACCACTCTCACTGTTTCCATGGCTTCTTATGGTGGAAATGCTTAGGCCTAAAAATTGGTTTATTGTTATGTCCCTACTGTATTACCAGTACCTGGAAATATGTGCACCACACAGTAAGTGCTCAATTTCTATTGTACCAATGAATTAGGAATAATTTCAAATAGCCATATATGAACAAGATAAGCCATCTAGAATAGTGCCATAGGTTAAAATAAAAACACTCATCTAAATGGCAAATCAGACAAGTATATATATGTTTAAAAAAATCAACCTAAGCTGACTCATTCAGAATCCAGATAGATTATAAAAATCAAAATAAACACAAATATCATAGAACAAATGAGATATATAAAGTGCCTAAAATAAAAAAAAATATCTCTTCAGTTGGCAAGAAAACAGTAAATATGCTGGTGGTCATGGGAACATGCAATTTCTTAAGTGTGCCTTGCATTTTTTGTCTCAAGGATTTTTCTATACTGTTCCCTGTATCTATACCATTGCCTCCCCTTCCTACCTTATTTTTTCCCTGATTTACTCCATCTCCCTCATCATATCTCCTCCTATAGGAAGCCTATTATCCCCCAATACAGTTAAGGTGCCAATTCCTGTCATACCACTCTTCCTACTGTGAGTTCTCTACTGATAAGTCCATCACCACCCGATATTTATTTATTTATTTATTTATTTATTTATTTATTTATTTATTTATTTATTTATATTTAAGATATTTAAAGGAAAGATGATCATGTTTAATAGATATATTCTGGAAAGATCCAAGATGTTCAAGTAGATTATCACTGTGACTGCATCCTTCCTTGAATACATTTAAATTACAACTAAATTATAGAACAATCAACCTGGAGAACCATCTGAAGTCCAGCTGAACTGAAGTCCTATGTCTAAAAATATAAAGAAGAAGGCACATGGAGACTGGTAAGAGGGGCAGAGACATAGAATGGGGCCCAAACAAAATATCCGCAAAGACATTTTGGCTGTGAGGTTTCCCTCGAGGAGCAAGGGACCCCAGCTCCCCACATTGGACTCCCAAGGCTGGAGTACTAGTGCTGGGAAGAGGATCCACCACAATATCTGGCTGTCAAATACAGTGGGATTCTGGTCATTCAGGTGGAACAGAAGGCTTCGGGAAATCCAGGTGTCTTCTTAGAGGGCGCATGCACAGACTCACTCCCTCACAGGCACTCACCTTGGGCTCCAGTGAAGGGACAGTAACAGTGGAGCTACTGGAGACATATACAAGGACAGACTGAGGTGTGTGGCTTTGTGGGGGAAGACTGAAAGACAGTTGACATTTTCCCTGTCTGACGTCCTTCTCCTGTGCAGCCAACAGGTGGCACCATCTTTCCTGTGTTGAGCCCACCTCCACAACTGCCAAATCTGAATCTGATTAGCTTGGTGAGCTCTGCTGCTCCACCCTGCTGACTCATGGGGCTCTAGCCCCACCCAACTACCCCAATGTCAGAGGCACTTTTTTTGACAGCAGCCAGCCCCGCTCACATTGCACTCTTTTTTTTGAAAACTATCAGAGTCCAGCAGTTCTCCAGTGGATGGTGACTGGACTTGGTGTGCTCTGAGACTTTTCCTGAGTTTCTCCAGGTTCAGCACTGTCACCAAACCAGAATTTACATTAACCTGTTGACCACAACCCTTCCCACTCTAGTGATCCCCTGCGACCCTGTCTCACTCAACTTGAATACCACAAAAGACTCTATCAGTGGCTGAACCTTAAGGAGGCTGGCTAGTGGCAGCAGGCCTTGGGGTGTCCTGGCTTTTTGCCGAGCTACCCCCAGACCCTGTACTGGTGGCAGATGTCCTCAGTTCCTTGTGTGGCCTCTCCCACAGACCTCCATGTTTAGCACAGTCAGCGAACAACTGCGGATCACTTTGTAGATCCTCGTAGGTAGCCCCCACACAGTCAAAGGCAGTGAGTGACCAGGGCCTGCACTGGAGCTCCCCCAAGAGGGCCCAGCACCAACATACTTGGAGGTTGGCTTCAGACCACAGCAGAACACCAACCAATTAGCCCCACAAGTGGCACCCAAAGGGCAGTCTCAAGAGGCACCAGAGCCTGCTGAGTCAAATCCCACTCAGTGAGGTAAGTCCACCACAAGCAGCCTGTAAGCTGTGGACATACTCAGAACAAATAGCCAGTGAGCCTAAGAGTCAATCCCACTCATCGATGTGCCAATAGCAATCAAAGCTCAACTATAGCAGGAGGACACACACAAGGGACACACCTGAAGTACCCAGAGCTGGTGACCAGGGAGATTGTGCCACTGGGCCCCACAGGACACCTACTACATTAGGACACAGGGCTAAGACTGAGAGACATAGCAGATCTACCTAATACGTAGAAACAAACACAGAGAGGCAGCCAAAATAAGGAAACAGGGAAATGTGTCCCAAATGAAAGAACAGGAAAATAATCCAGAAAAAGAACTAAACAAAATACAGGCAAGCAACCTACCAGAGAGAGAGTTCAAAACAATAGTTAAAAGTATGCTCAAGGAACTTAGTGAGAACTTCAACAAAGAGATAACAAGCATAAAAAAGGACATAGAAACCATAAATAAGAATCAGTGAGAAGTGAAGAATATAGTAACTGAACTGAAGAATACCCTAGGAGGAATCACCAGCAGAGTAGATGAAGCAGAAGATCGAATCAGCGATTTGGAAGACACGGTAGCAGAAAACACTCAATCAGAACAGCAAAAAGAAAAATAATTCAAAAAAGTGAGAAGCATTTAAGAGACTTCTGGGACAGTATCAAGTGTAACAACATTGGCATCAAGGGGTAGCAGAAGGAGAGAGAGAAAGCAAGAGACAGAGATAATATTTGAAGAAATAATGACTGAAAACTTCCCTAACCTGGTGAAGAAAATAGACATATATGTCCAGGAAGCACAGAGTCCCAAACAGGATGAAACCAAACAGGCCCACACCTAGACACATTATAATTAAAATGGAAAAGGTTAAAGACAAAGAGAGAATCCTAAAAGCAGAAAGAGAAAGGTAACTAGTAACTCATAAGGGAGCTCCCTCCCATGTGACCGTCAGCTTATTTCTCAACAGAAACTTTGCAGGCAAGAAGGGATTGGCATGAAACATTCAAAGTGATGAAAAGCAAGGACCTACAACCAAGACTACTCTACCCAGCAAGGATATCATTTCAAATTGAAGGATGAGAAAGAGCTTCCCAAACAAGAAAACGCTAAAGAAGCTCATCACCACCAAACCAGTATTAAAAAGAATATTAGAGGGACTTCTTTAAGATGGAAAAATAAATCAAAATTATTAATAATAAAATGTCAATAACTACAGATCTATCAACAATTACTTTCAATGTAAATGAATTAAATGCCCCAATAAAAACACATCGGGTGCCTGAATGGATAAGAAAACAAAACCCTTACATATGCTGCCAGCAAGAGACTTACTTCAGATTGAAAGACACATACAGACAGAAAGTAGAGGGATGGAAAAAGATATTTCATGAAAATGGAAACAAACAAGCAAAAGCTGTGATTGCAATACTTATACCAGACAAAATAGACTTTAAAACAAAAGCTATAAGGAAAGACCATGAAGGTCCCAGTAATCCCAGTTCTGGGTATTTATTAGAAGAAACCCAAAACATTATTTTGGGGACATGTGCATCCATGTGTTCACTGCAGCATTGTTTACAATTGCTAATATGTGGAGTTAGCCTGGGTGTCCATCAATGGATGAATGAATAAAAAGAAGTTATATATATATATATATATATATAATTACATAATATATATAATTACATAATATATATATAATTACATAATATATATATAAAATATATATTTTTACGTAATTATATATGTGTATATATATATATTTATACGTATGTACATACGTACATACGTATAAATATATACAATGCAATATTGGTTGGCCATGAAGGGATTGGGCTCTTGCCATCTGCAGGGGCATGGATGGATCTGGAGGGTATTGTACTGAGTGGAGCATATCAGACAGAGAAAGACATATGAAATGTAATTTTGCTTATATGCGATTCTAAAAGCAAAATTAACAAACAAAACAGAAACAAACTCTTAGATAAGGAGAACATTTTGATGGTTGCCAGATGGGAGGGGGTTGGTGAAAACGAGGAAGGAATTAAAAAAAAAAAAATTGGTTGTTACAAAGTAGTTATGGGGATGTAGGGTATAGCATAAGGAATATTGTCAATAATATTGTAATAACTCTGTATGGTGTCAGATGGATACTTGATTTGTTGGGGTGAGAGATGGGAGGCAGTTGGGGGGCAGGGTGAAAAAGAAATACAAATTGGTAGTTACAAAATAGTCATGAGGATATAAACTAAAGCATAGGGAATATAGTTGATGATATGATAATAACTATGTATAGTAGTGAGTAGGTAGGTACGAGACTAGTCAGGAGGATCACTTCTTAAATTATATAAATGTCTAACCATTATATTGTAGACCTGAACTTAATGTAAAATAATGTCAACTGTATTTGAAATATTTAAGAAGGGTGGAAAAGTTGAAGGGGAAAGAGATCAAAATTTCTAGGCATAAAACAAATAAGTCATGGGGATGTAATGTACAGCATGGAGAATATAGTCAATAATAAGGTGATGGCATAGTATGGTGTCAGACGGTTGCTGGACTTATGGTGATTACTTCTTTAGGTATATAAATGTTGACTAACTACAGTGTACCCCTTAAACTAATATAATATTGTATGTTAGCTATATTTTTAATACAAATCTTAAATACACACACACACATATATGCAAGTTCTGTTAATTAAGTTTGCAAACTTGTTGCAACAATGTTGCTAAACTTTTTTGATATCAGAGGGATTATTCATTATGAATTTGTACCAATTGGACAAATAGTTAACCAAGTTGACTATTTGGAAGTGCTGAAAAGACTGCGTGAAAAAATTAGATGACCTGAACTTTTTGCCAAGAATTCATGGCTCTTGCATCACGACAATGTACCAGCTCACATGGCACTGTCTATGAGGGAGTTTTGGCCAGTAAACAAATAGCTATATTGGAACACTCTCCCTACTCAACTGATTTGGCCCCCAGTGACTTCTTTCTTTACTTGAAGATAAAGGAAATATTGAAAGGAAGACATTTTGATGACATTCAGGACATCAAAGGTAATATGACGACAGCTCTGATGGCCATTCCAGAAAAGAGTTCCAAAATTGCTTTGAAGGGTGGACTAGGCACTGGCATCAGTCCATAGCTTCCCAAAAGGAGTACTTTGAAGGTGACCATAGTGATATTCAGCAATGAGGTATGCAGCACTTTTTCTAGGATGAGTTCATGAACTTAATTGTCTGACCTTGTAGTCACACATTCTAAAATACTTTGCACAAAGAAGACCTAATTTATGTTCACATTTTTATACCAATTTGTCATTATAACCTATGGGACCACCATTGTCTATACTGTCCACCATTGACTGAAACGTTGGTATGCAGTGCATGGTTGTAATGTTCTAAATGACTATAATGTGGTAAAGGATTGTGAAATGAGATAGGAACATAACTAATGGGTCAGACATCCTTCATGAGAGGAAGACTATAAACATTCCACATGTTTTTTTTGTTTTTTTGTTTTTTTGTGTGTGTTTTTCCTGAAACTACAAATTGTGGTTGGTTCCCAGATTGATTCTGAATTTTGCAATCCCCCAGAGGATTAGTTCCTATTTGGAAAAATGAAACCGGGCTTTTTATTCTTCTATTCCTTTCTGCAGAAGGGATGTTAATTTTGAGTAGCTGTGCATTCTAAAGGGTTTGTCACTTCTCAGTGCATCTCTGTAAGGTACATTTTGTGATTAAAATACTTAGTTATCAGCTTCTGTCCTCTTTCCATTATTACCAGTACGCATTGCCCATTCTTTATCTTAGGTGGAAAATTCTGCGTTTTGTTCCTCAGGAGCTATGAAATATCTCATGTCACTCCTTAGTGAGAGATTCTTACTTTGAGAGACTGAGCACGAGCTGCAATGTTTTCTACAGGCTAGGTCTTATTTCCTGGAAGATGAATAGAATTGTTCTTAGAGCATTTTAAATATAACCTCTAATTATAGGTGCAGAAAAGGAGTAAAAATATTGTTTATTGATTAACTCTCAGGTCCTTACAGAGGGAAAGCTAATAACTTCTGATCTTTTTATTCCATAAAGTCAATTTATGGGGTCCTAGAAAACAAAGTTTAACTTTGTAAGACATTCTTTTGTTAACAGGCATTTCGTTTTATTTTTATTTTAAAATGATATTTTCAAAATTTTCATAAGCTCTTATAAAATATTAAAAGTATATACAAACATGGAGATTGGATATACATTTAGCTTTGGTGCAAATAATTTATTATAATGGACATCAATAATATTATGTCAATGATGCCAGTTATTTCTGCTAAGTTCCCTGAAATTGAAATAACATTAGGACAGCAGGCACATGGAATTTGTAAGAGCAGCATTTTGCTGTGTTTGCATTGGACTGAGTCCACAGTGATAATTTTGCAATTAGTACTACTTCTGTACAAAAAATAGAGAGAGAGGAATTTTGGAGTCTAATTACTAATTACTGTGCAAGATCATGCTTTGGATGTTTCATTAAATGTTTATGAAATTTGGTAGTGTGGGACAATTCTCTCACCTCCATATTCTTCTTAAATTGCCCACCAAGAGCAGTCCAGTTCAGGATAGCATTGCTGTCCCTTGAGCCAGCATTTCCTAACTTTTTTAATAATGAACATTTTCACATTCCTATATAATTTTTATCTAGGCCCACAGGAACCTTAAATTATCACTTGTGGATCAAAAAGGAGTTCTAGGGAAAACCTCACAGGGTGATATGATCATAAATTCCTAATTGTGGGTAGTCACACCCCAGGCATATAACTTTTTTTTATCTTTGCCTTAAGTAGGCACCGTCTACTGTTTTTGTGCATCTAGATTGACACACCTCTGAAATAAACATAACTACTCTCAAGGGAACATATAATCTATTAACTATCCTGTAATCCAACCCCTGTCTTACTTTCTCCCACTTTTATCCTTAGGTTCCCTCCTTAATTTCAAATGCATAAAAAAAAAGAAAGAAAAATATGCAAAACTGTCATTCTCTGGAGCATTTTAAGATCTTGCTTCCCAGCAATTGTCATCAGTTTGGTTCAAATAAATTCTTATAAAAATTCTCTACAGGTTTAGCTGTTTCTTACATCAACACACTTTCACTTGGTATATAAGCAATTTTAAGTAAAAATGCACATTTTTATTTTAAATGAACATATTATTATTTTAATGTACTTAACATTTCAAAATATGAAGAAAAATCTTTATTTCTTACCATTTAACAAATGACACACACGACTAAATTTATTTTAAGCTAATTATGTAAGAGACAGTATGAGTCAACCCAAATGTTTTTAAGTGGCATAGTAATGCTCATCTGGTCTATTGCCCATGTTCATAGTAGACTAAGACTGAGAAAAAGGCTAGACCCAGTTCTCACATGGGTAAATCAAACATGTTCTATTTATAGCAAAGGGTATTGACGACAGCAAGGGCAGTCAATATACACAGCAGAGTAGTCTGCAACATCCCCTACTGTAGGGTCCCCACCGGGAGCCCAGTTTTGCTGATAATATTTGGTTGAGTGAGAGTCATATCACACTTTCTGGAAGATCACTATCCCCCTCTAGGAAGATCAAAGCTGGAGATACAGTACTGCTGCAGGTACACTGAGTGTTAACTTGACCCACAGTTACCCCTTCTCTCTCAGGTTTATCAACATAGCACGTTCGACCGCAGAGTCCAGGACATAAACTATACTCAGGCATAAATGTAGTCAGCTGTGGCCTTATCAAAGGGTGTTTCTGAACTCAGTTCAGAGGAACTGAATCAAAAGTGAGTTCTTCATTCATCTCTAAGAATCCTGCTAACATTTAGGTTGGAAGCATATATTAAAATTTGCATTCATTGAAATTTGTTTCAATATAAACATGAATTAAAAATGAATTTTAAAATGCTTTAATTATTTGAAATGCTTGCCTTTATAAAACTTAACTGAATTATGTTTATATTGTTTGAGTTTTGATTATAAATAACAACATGAAAGATAAAGTCTCAAGATGCAATGAGCAAATAACACATTGAGGCTGGAAATAGGCTTCATTCCCAATCAATGAAATCATAAGAGGAATATAATCATTATTGTACATTTTGGGGGGTAAGTTCTTGCTACGCTACATAATAATTTATATTAGTTAGATGCCAAATTACAGATTTGTCACAAATTATTTTAAGTTATATTTTCAGATTTTTAGAATTTCATGCTCTTCATTAGATTCTTAAATATCAATGTCAAAATTCCTAGTGCTTTGTCACTGTAACCAATGAGTCCATTATGGATTAAGCAACATATGATTATACCAACTTTAAATTAAGTGATAAATTCCTATCCAATTGATAATTTCTATACATGTATATTGCTGGGTAAACATTAGGAGGTTTTCAAACTGATGCACTTTAAAAGGGAAAAAGTCAAATAACTAGTTTATTCAGTGGGATATGAAAACACTGCATTACCATTTTTTAGGATAAGCTCCTGGCTATTCTCTAATCAGAGGTGGTAAACACAATCCCAAACTATCCCAACAGTCTCCTAATCTATCAACTCTGTTTATAATCCTTTTCCATGCAGGCCAAGTTACATGACACATTAAGCAAACTCTGCTCAGGTCACTCCCCTTCCAAAAAAGTCAATAGTTCTCCTTTGTCTTCTCAAATTCCTTCATTCTTCTAATCCTCTCAGGTAGAAAGGATGCCCCCACCCTATCTGGTCTACTGACTTTTTCTTGCAGAAGTAGTTTAAAATGCACAATTGTTTGATTCTTTATTTCTTTTACTCTGTATGAATGCTGACCTAAATATTGTTTAATGACTCCCTTCTGTTCCTTTGCTCCTTTACTGAATTCTCTATTTGAAATATCTTTTTCTGATCATCTTTGCCTTTTGAACACCACGTGCTAAGGCACAGTGGCAAGAAACAACGGATGCATATGGGGGACTGCCAAGTAGGCAAAGTGGTTGCTTATGAGAAGGGTACAGTGATGCCAGAATTGCCAACAGTGGTTAAAATTTGAGGAGTCTTAACACCGTTCTAAAGACTTTCATCAAAAACTGAAAGCCATGAATGATTTTCAAGCAAAGGAGTGATATGATTAGATGTATGTTTCAGAAAAGTCATCTAGTGTAGTAAGAATAAAGTTAGGAAGACCACTTACGGAGATAACTTACAATAGAGCAGGAAATAAACAGCAAGTGTCTAAACCAAGGAGAGGGAGGCACTGTGGATGGAGGGAAGAGAGGAGTCCACAGATAATCTTAGTGGTGGGACCATTAACACCCACAAACAGAGTTCTGACCAGTGAGACTAGAAATGAAGAACAGCAAGTTGGGGTGGACACAAGCTCACGTTTGGGCATGTTGAATAGAATACATATATATTTAAAGAGATATGTGGGATGTGCAGTCAAATAGAAGGAATCAAGGAAGATGAAGGAAAATATAAAATAAAATGATATGAGACATTTTGCACAGTGATGATGATAATGATAATAAATGTGGAGCATGATTAACACTTAACTCTGATTTCTAGGGTTAAAAGGAAAATAAAAACTAAAATAAAAGATCAAGTTGTTTTGCAGCTGTTGAGTAAACAATGAGCAAGCCAGGTGCTGTTGAGGAAGTAAGAATTGTTCTTATAGAACACTACAGAAACACTTTGGAAAAGCTAAACATATTGACCTTCCTCATAAAGCTATTTATGGGACCCCAGATATCACTGGGAAGATATTTACACCTCAGCGTATCCATTAAAAATGCTATGATATCTCTTAGTGACACTTTTGGCCCTAACATAGCTTTATGTCTTCAGAGACACATTTAAAGGATGTAATTTCTACATTTAGCAACCTGCACATTTCCAATGAGTAGCTAAATATGTATTTGAACGGGGTTTTTCACCCCCAAATTTGTCTCTAATATATGGATAAAGTCTTTTGAGAATGACTCCCTCCGCTCGGCTATCCATTCATTATTTTCTCAGGGAGGCCTTTTTTGAACCTCCAGACTGGGTCAGCACCCCCCTGAAATGTTCCAATAAAACTGGTCACCACTTCTTAGCACTTGACATAGATATCATTGACCTTTATTTTACTTTTTTAATTAATATTGTTTCCCAACTAATCTATGAACTCCAGGGATCATATTAGTTTTGTTTGTTATTTTACCCTTCAGTATTTAGAACAGTGTCCAGCACATAGCAAGTATTCAATAGAGTTGTAGAGTAAATGTATAAAATAAAGAAAGAATGAATGAAAGAAATGAACCATTTAAAAAAGGTCTTTGACTAAGTAGTGTCTTCCCTTCACTAAAAGAAAATTTAGACATAACCTCCTATCTAATAAAGGCATTACTTACTGAGGCCAATCAGAGAATACTAGCTTTCCACAATAGCAAAGCAAGGAGAAAATTAAATAATTATTTAAATTTAAAATACATTTACCAGTCGTAACTTTGTATATTATGCTTTGCCTAGAGGTCTACACTGTGAGATTTTCATAAAGAAAATAGATATAATAGAATAATCACAGACACACAGACTTTTCATGTTTGGCAGGTTGTGGCAGGAGCCAGAGGTCCAGGATCATCTGTAAGTTACATTTGAAATCAAGTTGGAAAGAACCTTGAAGGACAAGAATCTGGTTTTTAATTAGGACATGCTGGTGGGGAGGAGGGGGATGATGAAGATTTGTAATACACAATTTACACCAATTAGAGCTAGGCTTTAGAAAGCTGATTCTGAAAGCAAAGAATGGCTAAAAATCACAGAAGTAAAACTCTGTTAGAAAATTATTGATAAAGTTCATATCAGAGGTAATTAGGGCCTGAAATAAGGTAGTGACCAAGACAAAGACAGAGGAAAAGTTTTTATTATTCTTCTGAATGCTGGAGTCATTAACTACAATGCTGATTAAGGAGTCAGAAGAGGTTTAGAGAGCTGAGTAATGAATTCTCTCCTAACTAAACCTCAGGGTTGGCTGCGTGAAAGATGTCTAGTAAGCAACTAGAAATGAGAGCCAGAACTCTGAAAAGGATCTGACCAGGAGATGAAGAGTGATAAGTCATGGATATGGATGAAATGGTCAGAGAAGGTGCTACAGAAACCAAGAAAAAGAAAAGGAAGGAGAGAATGAAGAGAATATACGTTTAGGAGTGAGAGGAAGAAGAATATAACATTGCTGTCAAAGAAATAGCAGCAATGACACGGAAGCCAGATATAAGGGGAGCTTCAAGAAAGAATGCCACATAGCATTTTAACTTGAAAATAAGTCAGACATAAAGACGGTGTTCCTCATGTGGGAGTATAGTTGATTTTAACAAATAATTGTTAAACTGAATTCTAAGAATCACAGTATAAATCTGACTCCTGGAGATGGCATTTTCCACGTGACCTTGCCCACTCTGAAGCCAACTATAATCAACTATGCTCATATGGTTGTAAATTATCGAACAATTACAACAGTAAAAAGAAAAGAACTAATAGAAATTCATATGAAAATTAATTGCTACCATGTGTATTGCCTAGATGTACTTCAGTATTCTTAACTGACCTATGACTCTTGGAGTAATTATCTGCAGATCTTCAAAACTGGTGAAAAAATAATCAAAAGCAAATAAAAAAAGCATGCTTCATATTTTGTGCTAGGAATAAAATAGGGTCTAATTCCCTATTTAAAAAATAATGGGCATTCTGCCCCCTGCAACTAAGATTGAACACGGCACCTTGAGCTGAGCTGCCTCCCTGATGGCTCAGTTGGTTGGAGCGCGGGCTCTCAACCACAAGGTTGCCAGTTCAATTCCTCGACTCCCGCAAGGGATGGTGGGCAGTGCCCCCTGCAACTAAAATTGAACACGGCACCTTGAGCTGAGCTGCCGCTGAGCTCCCAGATGGCTCAGTTGGTTGGAGCTTGTCCTCTCAACCACATGGTTGCCGGTTCGACTCCCGCAAGGGATGGTGGGCTGTGCCCCCTGCAACTAGCAACGGCAACTGGACCTGGAGCTGAGCTGCGCCCTCCACAACTAAGACTGAAAGAACAACAACTTGAAGCTGAACAGAACCCCCCACAACTAAGATTGAAAGGACAACAATTTGACCATTGTTCCCCAATAAAGTCCTGTTCCCCTTCCCCAATAAAAAAATAAAAATAAAAATAATAATGGGCATTATCATAGCAAAACAAAAAAAGTGTATGTGAGGGGGAGATGGAATTCTTTCTAGCCAAGTTAATATACTTTTCCCAGACATTCTCATCATTAGAAATATATCCCGTTTAAATTTCTTTTCTTTAGAAACAAACTACCTCATGTCTTTAAATTCCCTTATCCCCACCTGAGTATACAGAATGCTTGGTCCCAAACACAATGGATAGGGATTTTTTTTAATGACTCATTATCTTTTCAGCCAATTCTTGATGCTAAAGCAGTGGTCTGTCGTGTGGGTACCAGAGTCCCAGGCTTCCACAGACAAGCTTTAGGAGCCACCACAGCAGATAAAGGGGAGACCCATTAAGTGTGGCTCAGGACTCCTAGCACCACTCTGACTTTATATTTCCTGTATCAGTTCTGTGGTATTAAAAGTTTAAATGTCACTCTAGGGGGATATAATTCATATTGCTGAGTTACTTACACCACTGCTATGAATAGTAATCTAACAGGTCCTTAGGTATCCACTTTAGGACCCCAGATGTCCTCATGCTAATACCTCTCAGAACCAAAAGGCAGCTGAAGAGGAAGGAGGTCTTGGCTTCTACCACATACTTCAAAGGCTTGCCCACACAGGATTTGGACTTCCCAAAGAGCTTCCAAGCTAGGGTTGCCAGATTTAGCAAATAAAAATATAGAATGCTCAGTTAAATTTGAATTTCAGAAAAAGATAACAAATACATGTGTAGTATAGACTTATAGTATAGTATACCGATGTAATATTTGGGACATACTTTTACTAAAGGATTTTCCATTGTTTATCTGAAATCTCAATTTACCTGGGCATCCTACAGCTAATCTGGTGATCCCACTCAAGTCAAACTCCAGCATGTGGGTCTTCCATGGGAGGTAATTATATAACCCATGAGGGTCAAAATTCACCTTACATATGTGAGTATTTTACTGTCCAGGAAGTTCCATCGAGAGAGAGCCAGCAGATCAGCCTAGATGGTACTTTAGAAGTTCGGCACAGAAATCTATCCCTGCAGATGCCCTATTACCCAATTTGCTTGTAGCCTGTCTGATTTAGCCATGCCCTCATCCCAGTTACTGATTTAAATTTTACTGATCAGCCTAGAGTTGCCTTTTTCCAGGACACTCAGTTTCTCAGGATATCAGTACCAACTTGGCCAGGTTCAGAGCCATGAATGGACTTCTAAATTTTTTCACTTCTTCATAACTATTGCTTAGATATGAGCAGGACGTCTCAATTCCATGACCCAGAGTTCCTAATCTCCAAAGCTGGGACCACTTAAGAAACCTAAGACTTATCACTATTCCAGACCCTGAGACTAATCTTATCTATAGTCAAATAATTGTTTAAAACCCCAAAAGAAGCTCAGCATGATCTGCCTCAAGGCTGGCCACTCTTTAACGTTGTATTCTTCTCATGCATCACTTTCTCTGTGAGGACGTCCTAACCACACTATTTATAGTTGCAAACACATCTCTCCCAGGACGCTGTTATCTCCTTCTCTGTTTTTACCACCATTTAAAATGCCAAATATTTCATAATTTCAACTTGTTTAATTGCTGTCTCTCCTCCCTAGAAGGTAAGCTTCCAAAGTAGTCATTTTGCCTATTTCATTCAGTAATTAAAGCAGTACCTGGCAAAAGATAGACACTCAAAATTATGTTACCCCTCTTCTAGTAGCTAGATTACTAGAAGTTATTATCTTATTATTTTTTTGTTAGGTCTGTGCCTTCATTTCTTGCCCAATACCTCTGAAAATCCAACACTAGGGGCCTATCTTCCTTCCCTGACCAAAGATTTCCCAAAAATGTGCATCCTACCCTAGTCTCCAAAGCCACACAGCCAACTTGTGGGTACTTGCCACCAAGGCTTCTTCATCTGAACTTTTTTCCTACTGGAATCTCTCTTTAATGCCAAAGTCCAGATCTATCTATTCATTTTTTCCTTCTCTTGTACCCACTATAAAAGACAAACCTCCTTGTTTTCTTGAGATAAAAGGGGCAGCCTAGCAATGTAGAAAAAAAAATCTTCACTCCCACATAGTATAATACAATCTCCAATTTTCTAGTCTCTCAAGGCTCTTCTCTGTGTATGCGTATCAGCAGGTTGTTCTTCCTTGTCAGGATTTAGTCAGGTAGGAAAACTTCTAGAACTTCACATGATTTACTACTTTTTTTTTAAATTTTTCAGTTTAATTAATTTTGTTCAATATTATTTTATATTACTTTCAGGTGTACAGCATAGTGGTTAGACGTTTATATAATTTAGGAAGTGATCCCCCTGACTAGTACCCACCTGGCACTATATATAGTTATTACCATATTATTGATTATATGCTCTATATTTTATATCCCTGACTATTTTGTAATTACTAATTTGTATCTCTTAATCCCTTCACCTTTTCACCCTGTCCCCAACCCCTCTCCCACCTATCACCCCAATAGATCTAGTACCTGATGAGGTAGAAAAGGGTTAATAAAAGTGAACCTAAAGGGGGACTGCCCAGGCCGCATCCCCTCCCCAGGAATTGCCCAGGCTCATCCCCTAGAAATAAAACTAAGATGTCTAAACCCTCATAAAAAGAGGAGACAAGACCCAATGGTTTTAATTGGTTCTTCACACGTGTACAAACTGCCAAAACCTGCCCGTTAGTTGAACTCTAGCCTAATTACAATGCAATTAGAATGGAATTAACATTAAAGCTTGGCCCCTCCTTGGGTTTTTCTGTATGCATTCTGGGTAAGAGCAAGCGCAGAAATAAACTAGTTATATAACCAACATATGTCAATCAAATGACCTAGTCTATAGTCACATCTCTTGCCATAAGGAAATTTACCTACACTTTCCTATATAAGAAAAAGCTAACCTAATCTTAGGTGCAGTTCTCTGCCCTGGCAACGTCTAGGCCGACTTCTTTCTATTTAAATAAACTTACTCTCCTCATTTCAGGCTCAGTCTGTGAATTCTTTTCACCTTTTGTGAATGACCAGGGGTTAATTCCAATGACACAACAGTACCCATCTGACACCATACATAGATATTACAATATTATTGACTATATTCCTTATGCTATACCCCATATCCCCATAACTATAACAACCTATTTGTACTTCTTAATCCCTTCCCTTTTTCACCTATACCCCCACCCCCATCCTATCTGGCAACCATCAAAGTGTTCTCTGTATCTATGAGTTTGTTTCTATTTTGTTTGTTTATTTTGTTCTTTAGATTACACTTACAAGTAAAACCATACGACATTTGTCGTTCACTGTCTGACTTACTACACTCAGCACGATACCTTCTAGGTCCATCCATGTTGTCACAGATGGCAATATTTTGTTCTTTTTTATGACTGAGTTACATTCCGTTGTATATACCATGTTTCCCCGAAAATAACACCTAGTTGGACAATCAGCTGTCATACGTCTTTTGGAACAAAAATTAATATAAAACATTATATTATATTATATTATATTATATTATATTATATTATATTATATTATATTATATTCCCTTATTTTATATACTTATTTTACTTACAGTAAAATAAGACCAGGTCTTATGTTAGTTTTTGCTCCAAAAGACTCATTAGAGCTGATTGTCCGGCTAGGTCTTATTTTCAGGGAAACATAGTATGTACCATGATTCACTACTTTCAAAATACAGAAATAAATTTGTTGGGACAGTTTTTTCCTGCAGGCCCCCACTCAGAGCTCCATCCCCCTCCTCCTCCCATGCTTTATTTATCGGAGATGTCTCCGCGGGCACTATGGTTAGAGGCCTCCCTGTCAAAACAATGTTGAGCGATCACAGCTGCTAGGGACGGACCTCCCTGGCACCCCGGCTAGATTTCCCCTCAACCTGGAGGCCTAACCCTATAAAACAAAGCACCCAACCCCAGTAAGTGCTCAGTCTTTGGGAACAATCCCGCTGAGCCTGCCGGCGGAATAAAGCTGTGTTCTCCCTGATCTCTGCGTGCTGCTTGAGTCTCTCGGTCCTTGTCATTTTTTCCGCAACAAATTAACTTTAAAACATAGGCATCTTGACGGAACTATATATTGCACCTATATTTTTAGGGATAGTTAGTGTCCTAAGAGCCTATAGATAATCACCATTAGATGGTGTGATTTTGTGTTTTAAGAAATACATGAGGTCTGACAAGTTACTGAACTTGTTGCAATGATGTTGCTAAACTTTTTTTTAATATCAGAGGGATTATTCATTAGGAATTTGTACTAACTGAACAAACAGTTAACCAAGTTTACTATTTGGAAGTGCTGAAAAGGTTGCATAAAAAAATTAGACGACCTGAACTTTTTGCCAACAATTCATGGCTCTTGCATCATGACAATGCACCAGCTCACACGGCACTGTCTATGAAAGAGTTTTTAGCCAGTAAACAAATAACTGTATTGGAACACCCTCTGTACTCACCTGATCTGGCCCCCAATGACTTCTTTCATTAAAAGAAATATTGGAAGGAAGACATTTTAATTACATTCAGGGTATCAAGGGTAATATGATGACAGCTCTGATATACATTCCACAAAAATAATTCCAAAATTGCTTGGGAGGGTGGACTAGGCACTGGCGTCAGTGCATAGCTTCCCAAGGGGAGTGCTTCAAAGGTAACCCTAGTGATAGTCATCAATGAGGTATGTAGCACTTTTTCTAGGATGTGTTCACGAACTTAATTGGCTGACCTCTATGTTTGGTCTTTGTCCTCATTTCTAGTGCAGAGTTTTTTGCAAGTGATAAAGGTGTCTTTTTGTTATGTTAATGAAGTGATTTTTGGAATGCCCTAGGTCACCTAAAGATGAGAGCTAGTTGCCAGGGAAGCCAACCCTATGATTGAAAGTGTTGGAACTTTTAGTCTTACCCCTTTGTTGCGTCCCAAGCAGTGCGAGGAGCGTTGTGGGGAGTGAGGAGGGCATCACAGGGTTAAGAAAAGACAGTAGCCCTGAATGGAGTGAAGCGGGGCCAAGGGACCTGCAGCCTCAAGGACTGGGCTGGGTGCCATACACATTAGCTTTTATTAGTTAGGTGGGGAAGTAAAGGAGATAAAGCTTGCCAATCTCAAGATCTGTGAATCCTACACATCATAATAGGAAACTGATTCAAGCCAATCACCCTTGCCTGTAGGCAGCTGAGCCATAAGTCTCAGGATGTATGTACTTCCTCAAGGGACAAAACCTTTATGTATATGAATAGATGGAGAGCACATCATTGAATCACTTCCCTTGCGGGTTGTGGAAAGGAATGAAGCCACAGAGGCAGAGGCTTTCCTTAGCTGGGGGAAGGGGGAGTGCTTTGCCCACTTCTATGAACCCCGTGGATTCTCCTGTTGGTCCCCACTGCGCCTGGCTTGAGTTGTCCCCCACCACCCATGGGGAATCTTACTTGTCATTGGCTGACCAGTCATCTTTCTGGGGACAAACAGGGAGACATAAGGTGCAAACACAAAGGTGAAGCAAAGTCCCTGAAAGGAACTGTCTCACAGACTCTCCTTGCTTTAGGGGCAGGTATAAGGAGACAGATCGGTAGGCTGTTGCGTGGCAACACCCCTTGACCTCTGGGGAGGGAAAAAGTGTTGAAGATTGAATCGATCAATGGCGAATGTACAAAGATTTAACAAATCATGCCTATATAACTAAGCCTCCATAACAACCCAAAAGTACAGGCTTTGGAGAGATTCTGGGTTGGTGAACACATGGAGATTCTGGAAGATGGCATGCTCAGAGAGAGCATGGAAACTCTGAGCCCTTTTCCCATACCTTGTTCCATGCATGTCTTCCATCTAGCTGTTCCTGAGTTACATCCTTTTATACTAAACTGGTGATTTGGTAAGTCAAATGTTTCTCTGAGTTTTGAGCCACTCTAGCAAATTAATAAAACCCAAAGAGGGGGTTATAGGAACCTCTGACTTATAACCAGTCAGTCAGAAGTACAGGTGACAACCTGGTCTTGCAACTCACATCTGAACAATGTTGGGGGGGTGGATGGAAACAGTATTGTGAGACTGAACCCTTACTTAACCTGTGGGATCTGCTGCTATCTCTAGGTAAATAGAGTCAGAATTGAGTTGAATTATCAGACACCCATCTGGTATCCAGCGAATTGGTAGATGTGTGTGGTGAAACATACTCCACCCTCCTCACATTGGAAATTGGGGTCAGAATCACCCTTTAGATTAATAAAAGCAAAAATTATTATAGTATCATATCTTAACTGACTTTCTCATCCTTCTGGATTTTTTGTTTCTCAGGACAATTGTACTGATAGCTTTGTATTGAGAATACGACCTCTCTTGTCCTTCATCTATGTATCTGTGAACATACTAATTGTGTAGTATTAGGCAAAAAAATCTTATGGATGGGTTTTTGTGAGGTTTTTCAGTATCAGAAAACCCTTTGGCTGTGAGAGAGAGATTAAAAGAATCATATTGGGTCATTTTGTAAAGTGATATGTATTAAAATTAAAATATATTCTAGAACATCTATATTGAGACACTCTAGAACTTTTAGTAAATAACATGTGCTTAATCTTCAGAAGTTGTAACATACAAATGTGGGTGGCAAACTTTCCTAGACCATTAGCTCTTATGGTACCCACTCCAGTTAGTTTCAACAATCAATATCAAAATGTCTAATGGCATAAATTGCCAAGAAACTAGAGTCTAATTTTCATGAAAACAAAAATTTGTAAAGTCTTGTTCACTGCAATATTACCAGTGCCTACAAGAGAGTAGTCACTCAATAAACACTTGTGAGGCAAAAGAATACTATTCTTGGTAGATAAGCATATTTTGGTTACAAGTGATTTCAGGTTTCCAAAATGCCAAACTTCGGAAACTTCTTTAAATATTTCCAAGAAAACTTTGGAGTGTGACTTGTGTTGCTTAAGAGCATCTTTGCCTCAATATAATCATTCCTTTGTGTGCATTACTTGGGTTTCCATAATTGTCAAGTCAACCTGTATAACTACAAAATAAATTTTGATTAATGTAGAATTACTAGGAAACAAAACCTCTAGAGATATTAACATTTTTCTGAGATTCTCTAGTTTATTATTACTTCCATCAAACTCTCTACACAAAATTAAGTTAGACAAATGAAAAGAAACATGATGACACGTTTTCCATACCAAAATGAAAGCAATGACTAGCCAACAGACAATTTCTATTCTTCCTAGATTTATCTAAAACATTGACAGTGGAAATAGATATTTAACAATAACTCAATTTAAATACATATTTGATTTCATTTAGATACCAGAAAAATAAACATGACAATAGGATATTGCTATAGTGAAAGAATATATAATTATAAATATAATACTATAGCTCTCCCAGAATGCCTAGAATTGTAACCTTTAATACAGCATACTGTGTTTCCCCGAAAATAAGACCTAGCCAGACAATCAGCTCTAATGCGTCTTTTGGAGCAAAAATTAATATAAGATGCAGTCTTATTTTACTATAATATTAGACCAGGTCTATGATATGATATGATGATGATATGATATGATATGATATGATATGATATGATATGATATGATGCAATACAATATAATATAATATCAGGTCTTATATTGAATGGTTTCTTCTGCTCAGAGTTACATCAAAATCTAGGCATTTAGATGACTGTCCAACTAGCAAACTGTTTAATGAATATTATTCTCTAATAATACAAGTGAATAACTCAAACTTTCCTGTTTTGTCTATAGTTTATGTACTCGAGTTAAAAATAACAGAGATTTTAATGTCTCTAATTACAAACATGATATTATGAAAATCATGGAGTTTGTTTTATGCTTTTAGATCTTCCATGTCTGTTTTACAAAGAATTTCCAAGGTCTTCTGAATGTAATTAATAATTTGATCACTAGGCATATTCTACCCTCCCAGAGAACTCAAATGGTAGAGTCTAATCAATTTGGGGAATCTATAATTGCCTTTACATCAGTCATTCTAAAACTGTGCCATCCAATATAGTAGCCACTAGCCACAGTGGCTATTTAAATTTAAATTAATTAAAAGTAAATAAAACTATAAATTCAGCTCATGATTTTGGTTCCAGGTAAAAAGGAGTAAGCATGCTTCATCCTTTCTTTCACACTAAATACAACTATACAACCCAGAAAGAATGTATGGGGCAATTATTTGAAGACTCAGAAAAGTAAATACTAGCAGGCATATTAAGGAAGAACACCAGAATTTGAAGAACCACAGAATCAGTGGTGAATTTACCATTCTTCTTCTTCCGTAGCCTGTGACTTGAATTCAAGGCAGCCCAAAATCCAGAAGTAAGCACGGTGGCACAGACAGACAAAACTCCAGCAGAAGCACTCCAGACATGGCTCAAGACTAGGAAAGGGACCTCTCAATGCTCAGGTTGGGGAGAAATTTATTTTCCCCATTCTGCCATGTCCCAGCATCTAGGCAATCCCACAGCAGAACTGATAGTAACAGCTATGAGACCCTGCAAGGCTCAAAATTCCTAGGGAAGGGAATGTTCTTCCCTATTCTGTGAAGCTGAAGTTGAAAGAGGGTAAGGACAAAATCTTGTTGCTTTTTGTCTCTCTCTGTCCTCCTTCTTATTGAGTCAGAATGAAGTACATGATAGAGATGGGTCACCGAAGCCCCAAGTTTCTAGACAGAAAACTAAAGAGGGGTCTCAGAAAGTCAAAAAGCACCTGGGAAATGATAGAGATGGAGAAACTTGGAAAAACAACTCCATAAAGTTGTTTATGAACTTCTGAGCTCACCTCTGACCTGCACCTGTGTGATTCTAATCCTGATTAGCATACCAAAGACAGAGAACTGAAGTAACTACAGACCACTGCCTAAGCTGCAGACTAACCACTGGATAGTGCATACCCAAGACATATCCAAAAAGTATTACAAAGGCTTTGAAAACTAAACTGACATTGAAACCATAGCCTGCAGAAGATAGGAAGAAATTTGTGGCCTGAATCTAACTAGATCAATTGCTTGCTAAAACAAAGTAGCTACATTCTCCATAGAATTTAAATGACTCAGTCTTTCATAATATAATATTCAAGGTGTCTATTATATAATACAAAATTACTTGACATAAGATGAACCAAGAAAAATATCAACTCACATAAGAAAAGAAAATCAATAAAAAGCAATGCCAAGATTACACAATTGTTGGATTACATGACAAAGACTGAAATACTCAAACTAACAATTGTGAACACTTCTGCAACAAATGTTAAAATAATAAAAAAAAAAAAGCTTGCAAATAAATAATAAGATATATAGAAGAGCAAATTGAAAAAACAAAACTAATATAAAAATAGATTGGACTCAATAGCAGAATGGAGATGACAGAGCAAAAGTCAACTTGAAGATGGAGTAATAGAAATCATCCAATCTGAACAACAACAACAAAAAGAATAAAGAAAAAAGCAATGAATAGAGCCTCAGGGACTGTGGGACAGTAGCTAAATACCTCATGCCATATCATCATATTTGAGGAAATAATGGCTAAGATTTCCCCAAATTTGGCTAGAGACATAAATCTATAGATACAAGAGCAAACCCCAAGCAGGATGAGAAAAAAAAAAAAAAAAATCATGTCCATACACAGCAAAATCAAACTGGTGAAAATTAAAGATAAAAACAAAAACAAACAAACAAACAAAAGCAGACAGAGGAAAACAGCACATTAACTATATGGGAACAATGATTCGAATGGCTGTATATTTCTCATCAAAAATCATAGAAGCCAGAAAAAAGTGGCATAACATTTTTACAGTACTGAATGTCATTAAACATTGAAATCTATACTTAATGAAAATATTCTTCAGGAATGATGGTGAATACATTCTCAGATGAAGAAATACTAAGACAATTCTTAGCCAGCAGATTTTCTCTAAAATAAATACTAACTGAAGCTTTCAGACAGAAGGAAATGATACTAGAAGATATATATAACAAGAAAAAAAGAATAGCAAGAAAAAAATAGTAAATACTTTGGTAAACATAATAGACCATTCTCTTCTTGAATTTTTAAAAATATGTTTGACAATTGAAAACAAAAATTGTAAAATTAATTTATGGGGTTTACAGTACAGATATAATATGTAAGACAACTATATCATAAGGCGGGAGGCAAAGGGATCTAAAAGGTGGCAAGATTTTTACATCCAATTGAAGTGGCAAAATATCAATTGAATTATCTATGAAAAGATAATTATGTATTTTGGAATTCCTAGAGCTACCACTAACAGAATATATACAAAATGATATAGTAAAATGTCACAATAGATAAATTAAAACAGAATACTAAAAAATATTCAAATAACCCAAGGGTGGCCAGAAAGGAGAAAAGGTGAACAAAAAAACAAAGGGAACAAGCAGAAAAGAGACAACAAAATGGCTGACTTAAATCTAAACATATTAATAAATACATTAAATGTAAAAGATACGAATTGTCAGTATAAATTGTCACGTCCCTCAGGACAAGAGCAGTGGGAAGAGAGAAGGGCAGCACAAGGTTAAGAAAGACAGTAGACAAGAGTAGAGTGCAAGCAGGCCAAGGGACTCAAGTCTAAAGGACTGAGCCCCGAATCGGGCCAACGCATGGCATTTATTAGTTAGGTGTGGAAGTAAAAGAGGTAAAGCTTGTCAATCTCAAGATCTGTGAATCCCATACATTACAATAGGAAACTGATTTAAGCCAATCACCTTTACCTGCAGGCAGCGGAACCCTAAGTCTCAGAATAAGTACTTCCCCAAGGGACAAAATCTTTATGCATATGAATAGATGGAGAGCACATCGTTGAGTCACTTCCCTTGCAATTTTGTGGGAAGGAATGCAGCCACAGAGGCAGAGGCTCTCCTTAGCTGGGGGAAGACAGGGGCCTGTGCCCACCTCTACCGACCCCGTGAGTTCCCCAGATGGTCCTCACGTGGCTCTGCCTGGCTTGGGTTGTCCCCCCCATGGGGAATCTTACCCGTCATTGACTAGCCAGCCATCTTTTGGGGCCAAACAGGGAGACATAAAGTGTAAGCACAAAGGTGAAGCAAAGTCCCTGAAAGGATCCGTCTCACAGACTCTCCTTTCTTTAGGGGCAGGTGCGAGGAGACAGATGGGTAGGCTGCTGCGTGGCAACAATGAATAAAATATATTGACTCAACTCTAGGCTGTCCACAGTACTCTCACTTCAGATATAATAATATAGATAGGTTGCAAACACTAATCAACAAAAAGTTGGAATGGCTATATTAATATCAGACAAAGTCAACCTCATATCAAAGAAAACTTCCAGGGATAAAAAAAATATATTATCTATTGATAAAAGAATCACTGCACAAGAAGGCATAGCAATTCTAAATGTTTATCCATCTTACACTAGAGTTTCAGAATACATGAAAAAATGAAAGGAGATATATGCAAATGCATGATTATAGTTAGATAATTTGACACTCCCTTCTCAGTAACAATATAAATAATAGACAGAAACTCAGAAGAACTGAACAATGTCATCAACCTACTGAATACAATAGACATTATTAGAACATTTCACCCAAAAGCACAGTTTTTTTCAATATATATAGAACTTTCACCAAAATATGTCCTGATTCATAAAACAAATATTAGGACATTTAAAAGAATTGAAATTATGGAAAGTATATGCTCAAACCAGAATGAAACTATACTGAAAATCATTATCAGAAAGATAATAGGAAAGCTACAGACACTTGGAAATTAAACAGCACTTCTAAATAATCCATGGGTCAAAAAGATTTCTTAAAGAAAGTTTTAAGATATTTTATACTGAATAAAACTGAAAAAATACCACAATAAAATTTATGGGATGAAGTAAATGTCTTTTAGAGGGGTATTTATAGTATTACATCCTTATAAGAGAAAAGATAAAGTTCTCAAATCAATAACCTAAGGTTTCACCTTACAAAACTAGAAAAAGAAAAGCAAAATAAAATCGAATAAAGTGGAAGGAAATAATAAAGAACAAAAATCAATAAAATTAAAAACAGGAAACCAATAGAGAAAAATTGATGAAACCAAAAGCTGGTTCTTTGAAAAGGTCAATAAAATTAATGTACCCCTAGCAAGAAGAAAAGTAAAGAGAGAACACAAATTTATCAACATCAAAAATGAAATGAAAATTAAAGAAATATGATTACTATACACACAAATGTAATTTTGCCTTTCATTTGTTTAATGAACACCAGACTAATTTTCAGCCTTTCCATGGACTTATGTTCCTTCATCAAGGAAAGGGCAAGGATACAAATGTTAGAAAGATTGCTTTCAAGATGTATGGTTAGGGTACTGAATGGAATTTACCTGTGTCAACATTTTTTTTTATGTCAGAAACCTTTTCCAGGATTTTGACTGCAATTTTAAGTCAAACGTTAGCCAAAGTGCACTTATTCATTGGAACAACTCATTATGGCAATTTCAGGTCTTTACAAAGACATGAAGAAAGTTATGAGATAATTTAAAATATTCTCAAAGATTTCTCTTGCTTTGAAATGCCTCATCCCATTGACTTACCATGATTTATCAAAAAACCACTGAAATAATTTATTTGGGTTAAAACATTTTGTCCATAATTCTCCTATTAAAATCCAAATATGTCATTCAGGAATTCATGTAACACCACTTCTTTTTCAAATAAGCAAAGAAAGAAGAGAACTCTGAGAAAACAAAACACGGAAAAGATCATTTTAAGTCAGGCAATGTAAAATCTACAGTGGGATGCCCCCAATAAATCTAACATGAGCATGAGGTTTTTCTAATACGTAATTAAAAAAAAAAAAAAAAAAGTCCATCAGAGCAGGAGCAATCTAGAGGTACATTAGAAAAAAGTCAATCTGCTTTACAACTTCCTTAGAGCTTATTTTGCTAATGGATCTAGGCTGACCATTTTGCCATGTAGATAAAATACTGTCAAACTGGTCCTTATTTACAATTTGTAGTTTACGAACAACCTATATGACTGATATAAACTATCATGACTGTCTTGGATGCCATTTTTGTATCTAATTATAATATTGTATTACATATATAATATATATATATATATATATATATATATATATATATATATATACACACACACATATATATATATATGTGTGTGTGTATATATATATATATATTTAGTCTTCATCCCCATTTCTGGCACAGTGCTCCTAAAATCCCTTGGAATTTCCTAAGTGATTAAGGCAATAAAGTTGTATTTTTTTAATGTTATCACCTAATAATGGGAGTTGGTTGCCAGGACAGCCAACTATATGATTAGAGTGTTAGAACTTCCAGTCTCACTCCCTGACCTCCAGGGTAGGGAAAGGGGCTAAAGATTGAGTTCAATCACCAACGGCAATGATTTAATCAATCATGCCTCTGTAATGAAGCTTCTATAAAAATCCGAAAGGACAGGGTTCAGAGAGCTTCCAGGGGGAGATTCAAAGTGAGTGGCACACCTGGAGAGAGCAGCACACCTGGAGAGAGCATGGAAGCTTTGTGCCTTTTCCCCATACCTTGCCCTATGCATATCTTCCATTTGGCTATTACTGAGTTACATCTTTTTATAATAAATTGGTGAGGTAATAAGTAAAATGTTTCCCTGAGTTTTGTGAGCCACTCTAGCAAATTAATCAAAACCAAGAAGAAGGTCATGGGAACCTCTCTGATTTACAGCCAGTCAATCAGAGGTACATGTAACAAAGAACCTGGGCATCTGAAGTGGGGAGGTGGCAGTCTTGTAAAACTAAGCCCTTAACCTGGGGCATATGATACTACCTCTGGGTAAAGGGTGTCAGAATTGAGTTGAATTCTCAAAAACCCTGCTGGAGTCTGAGGATTGCTTTGTTGGTGGTGTGGGAACTACCTCCCCCATGTTGAAATTGGGTTCAGAGACATTTTATTAATGTTCTAATATATACTCAGAAAGTTAAGTATATGATACCTGTAGATCTCTTCTGGTAGGGGAAAAAATGATCATAAAATTGGAACAAAAACAAGATACAATTATAAAGGTTGTGAGTAGCAACTGAACTCTGAATTGAATTGTATTCAGCAAGAAAGAACCATTACATAACTCTAGCCCCAGAATCAATACGAAACTTTAAGAAAAGTGCCCATGTGTTTTTCAAATTCATGGAAAGCAGGGAAGCAATAATGGACAGGGTCAGACATTCCCTTTATGCATTTGCCATGCATATATCAACAAAAAATAGAGAAAGATTAACATGAGCCCATGGAAACAGACTATAAAAAGAAAGGAAGATACAAATAGATTAAGTAGTTCCAATAATTATAAATCTAACAATACGATTATAAATGATCCTGAAGAAGAAGCAAAGGGCAAAGGTAACTAATAAAGCAATTTATCTGTAAGGAAACTCTCTAACTGATGGAAAAAAAGCTGCATTACCCTCCCTGCCCCCAGAAAAAAGTGCAAAAGAAAACAAATGTTTGAAATCACTCAAGAATGAAGAAATATAAAATGAGCAAAGACTTGAAAAACCTGGTACAAACAATGGGTGGGAATGCATTTTAAGTGAGTTCCAAACTGAAGAAAAAGAAGGAATTGAACCAGTGCTTGAGGCAGTCTGTAAAATGTTAATAGATGCAGAGAGAAGGCAAAATGCTGCATTTTTCTTTTTCTCTAAAATTTTAAATTCTATTTCTGTCATTAGTTCCAGCAAGAAAAATTATCTTAAAACTGAGAAGCATGAAGAACATCTGAGAGAATGAAGGCCAAGCTAGGCAATGAATTGAGTAGAAGAGAATTCAACTACTTTAAAATAGCTTCTGCCTCTAGCCCAAATGAAATATGTTCCTACATACTAAAAGCATACACAGATTTGACTACACATCATGGAAAATGAAAGAGATGAAAGAAGACTGCTTGTTGTCATTTTCAAAATGAGAAAAAAAAATTGTTTAAATATAATTTGGTTTCAGTTTTATATCCCACATATTGGTGAAATCATATGGCTCTTGACTTTTTGTGTCTGACTTATTTTGCTTAGCATAATAATCTCAAGATCCATCCAAGTTATTGCAAATGGCACTATTTCATCTTTTCTTATGACAGAATAATATTCCAATGTGTATATATACCACATCTTCTTTATCCAATCATCTCTTGAAGGACACTTTGGTTGTTTCCATGACTTGACTACCATAAATAAAGCTGCAATGAACATGGGAACACATATATCTTTACAGATAAGTGTTTTCAGATTTTTGGGGTATATATCCAGTAAAGGGATTGCTGGATCATATGGTAATTCTATTTTTAATTTTTTGAGGAAACTCCACACTGCCTTCCATAGCAGTTGCACCAATCTGCATTCTCACCAACAGTGACAAACAAATACAGAAAAAAAAACTCATAGACATAGACAATAGTTTAGTGGTTACCAGAGGGTAAGTGGGGGAGGGAGGTGATAATAGACGAGAATGAACGAGATCAAACATATGGTGTTGAAAGGAGAAATGACTCTGGGTGGTGAACACACAATGTGATATACAGATGGTGTGTACAGAATTGTACACTTGAAACCTATGTAACTTTACTAACCATTGTCACCCTAATAAACTTTAATTTAAGAAAAAGATTAAAAATACAATTTGGTGAGATGGTGAATAATTTCCAAGAAAACTCTAGAATGGTTTGTCACATCAGAGGAAAGTTGTATCCAAAAGGAGTTTGCTCACTAACAGATCACAATAAACTAAATGCATTTGTTTGTGCAAAAATATTAAAGTTTTTCTTTAAAAAATATTAAGGTTTTCTTTAGAAGTCTGCATAAATACCTACTTTTAATAATTTAATTCTGAATTCAAATGCTACTTACTCATAGGAGCTTTCATGAACCACCCAGTCTAAAGTTTCCCTCCTCCCTGACTTAAGTGTTCTATTATCATTCACACTGTTTAATTTTCTATATAGCATTTATCTAAAAGTACCTTGCTTGTTTACATATCTGGCTCCTCCACTTTAAGAGCCCATAAGAACAAGGATTTTGTCTATTAATCATTATTGTATCCCCCATTGTCATGCCTGGCTTCAAATAGGCATGAAATAAGTATTTTTAAATGAAATAACAGAATCTCTGAACTGAAGGGACCTAAAAGTCACCCAGGTCACACACGATCCCTATCCTGACCCCCAACAAGTGATCACTGGAACTTTTTTCTTAAACTTCCAATGGCAGTTACTCACCTCACTTCAGTTACTTTGTTTCATCTTAGAACAGTTCCAATTGTGGGCAAGCTCTACTTATATTAAAATGAAATCTATCTACTTTTTGTTTTCATCCATGAGGGTCATCAGAACCCAGCTTTCCCAATAAGTCCACATATAACAACAGATTTAATCCCTCTTTTACACAACAGTCATTCAACATTTGCTTCTCCAGGCTAAAAAGTTCCAAACTAATCACTCCTGGAATTCTCTTTGCTTAGATAGGAGTCATCTTCAAATCATCTCAATACAACCTCTAGATCACCACATCCACCAGAGTTGGCTCTAAAGAGGAAATGAACTTGCCATCCCTGTACTAGATATTAATGCATCCTAAGATGACATACATTTTTTGTAAATCATTTAATAAGCTGGTTTTAGGAAGCCTACTACAGTCATTAAGTTACTTCCCCATGTGTTGCTACGAAGCAATGTCACCTCTCCTCTTTATTTATGCAGTGTTTCATTTTTGTTTTTGTTTCTATAATCAGATACATAGGCTTATGTTCAACTATACTCAACAAAAATACTATTTAATACATAAAGAAACCATTATTAGGCCCAATGTTTCAAAATTATGTTGAAATCAATATAATCTACCAACATAATATGGGAGAGGAGAGTAAGTATCAAAAATTAATAAATTATAGCTGTACACATAGAAAGAACTAAGGATTTCTGCTGATGTCAAACAAATTATGCATCAATAATGAGACATGGCTAAGAAACAAAAAATGAATGCAATCTTAGACCACATTAATAAAGTAATAATATCAAAATAAGTATCCTATTGTAATATCAGGCCGTATGTTCAGTTCTGACAACAACATCATAGCAGGATGTGTTAGGGATGCCAGCTATAATAAGATTTCCAGTCCAAATTTAGTAGAAGGAAGGAAATAATGACGATCAGAGCAGAAATAAATTAGAAACCAAAAAGACAATAGAAACAGTTAATGAAACTAAGAACTGGTTCTTTGAGAAGACAAATAAAATAGACAAACCTTTAGCTAGACTTACCAAGAAAAAAAGTTAGAAGACTCAAATAAAATTAGAAATGAAATAGAAAACATTTCAACTGATACCACCAATAAAAAGGATTATAAGACACTACTATGAAAAATTGCATGCCAAGAAATTGGGTTACCAAGAAGAAAAGGATAAATTCTTAGAAACATACAATTTACCAAGAGTGAACCATGAAGAAATAGAAAATCCGAATAGACTGATTACTACTAAAAAGATTTAATTAGTAATCAAAACCTTTCAACAAACAAAAGTCAAGGACCAGACATCCTCAGTGGTGAATTATACAAAACATCCAAAGAATTAATACTAATTCTGCCCCCAAAACAGAAGAGTTGAGAACACTTCCAAACTCATTTTACAAGGCCAGCCTTACCCTGACACCAAAATCAGACAAGGATATTACAAGAAAAGAAAATTAAAGGCCAATATCCCTGATGAACACCGATGTAAAATTATTCAATAAAACATTAACAGACCAAATTCAACAGTACATTAAAAGGATTATACACATGATCAAATGCAATTTAGTCCACAGATGCAAGTATGGGTCAACATCCAGAAATCAATCAATGTGACTCACCACATTAACAACATGAAGCATAAAAATCTTATGATCAGTTCAATAGATGCAGAAAAAACATTTGACAAAATTCAATATCCATTTATAATAAAAACTCTCAAAAAAAGGGGGTATAGAGGGAACATTCCGCAACTTAATAAAGTCCATATATGACAAGTCAACAGGTAATATATTATTCAGTGGAGAAAAGATAAAAGCTTTTCCTCTAAGGTCAGGAAACAGACAAGGATGCCCACTATCACCACTTTTATTCAACATAATATTGGACATCCTAGCCAGAGCAATTAGGCAAGAAAAATAAGTTTAAAAAATCCAAATTGGAAAAGAAGAAGTAAAATTGAATAGGAAATGCATACCTTTTTCCCAAAGTCTCCCAAGCTCTTAGCACCGTACCTGGTTTGTAGGCACTCAGTAAATATTTGATGAATTGAAAAACAAATGAAGCTCCATTTCCCAGAATGTTGGGCTAGGCAATACAGACTGACCCTTTTACTAAAGACTACTAGAAAACCTGAACACTTCAATAATATCTGCTTAGAGGCACTGGACAGCAACAAGACTGAAAAATTACAGGATAAGGATCTCTGGGAGGATATGCTTAGGAAAAAGCTAGGAAGAGTAAGGAAGTGATTGTTATGGTAGTCAGGGTATTGGTTACATTTGGGTTAGAGGAAGTTAGTGATTTGGAAGAAGCATGAGGGAGATTTTCAGGATACAGATAATATTCTTTTTTTGTTAACCTGGTTGTTTGCTGTGTGATAAACCATTATGCTGTATATCTTTTTATTATGCATTTATTTGCACATTTGTGCAAATATTTCACAACACCACAAAAAGTGTTTTTAAAACATACTCTTAAAGTATAAACGAATCCTGATAGTGTTAATCATTTGAAGTTACAAGTACTTTGGAAAGTATACAGGAATTGGAGTAGGAGACAGCATTTCATTTCAGCAAGTGGCTTCTCCTTGCTGCTTCAGAGAATAATATTAGTTGGTCACATTGTGACCAACGTGGGCCATTATATAAGACATTATGAGAAGGGACTATGAGGACACAGATACCTGAAGGTGTTACCTACACAAGGTCCATTTTTCTTTTTGCCTTATGTCTAAAAAGCTGAAAGAGAAAACATAATTCTCTTAGACAAAAGCAAAAAATACAAGCTTTCCAGACTGATCATTAGAGCTTCCCGCAGACATTCAGAATAGCCCTGGCTGGACAACGACAGATCTTAGAAAAGCAAAAGTTTCCAAGTTAATGCAACAGAGAGTTTTCTGTTCACATTCCAGTCGAAGAAGTTTTAGGTAAAGACAAGCACATGTGCAGGCAACTGTATATTTCTAATAAGCAAATCATGCCTAAAAATCCATTAGCCATTCTTCAGGCAGATCTTTGGGGAGACTTTCTGTTTGACTGCATTAAGGAAGAGGCTTGGAAAAGCTTATTAGAGAGCTTTACAAAATAATTTTGAAAAGCAGCTCTTCTACTGGACTATGGGAAAACTGACAAAACTGTGATTTTTCATTTTGATCACTTTTTAGTTTTGTTCATGATCAAGCTGCCATTTCAGAGCCAGTAAAGTCATTAGCAGCCTATGCTGTTCTCCTCTAAGTACTGTAGGGCATTTTTTACTTAAACTTAACTTTTCTCCAATGTAAGGTTTTGGACCCTATCTGAGACTAAAAGGCACACACTGCCCCCATCAGGTCAAATTATCCTGCAAAATTAGATTCTTTGGAAGAAGAAAAATAAACTTGAGTTCAGCAAGTGTGATAGGAAAGCAGACATGTTGTAAAGCCCTGGATCCTACTTACAGTTATTTCCATTTAATGAAATCTGGCTCTAAAGAAGCTTGTCTTAAATGAATTACTCTTTAAATAGATTGTTATTTAAATATTCAGTTCTCAGCATTGACTCTTTAATTCTAACATGATGAAACTGGTTGTCTCACCCCTCACTTCCAACCAAGGAAAGAAACCTGAGGGAAAAACTATCCTTTCTGTTCTCTCTCCATTCCTACAGCATCAATTGTTTAATTCTTAATAACATCAAGTTAATTCAGAATCATTAACCGTTTCCATAATAAGATCTATCCTATTACATGATGTTATGCTTCTCTGCAATTTTTAAGTAAGAACTATATGGTTTATTATTTTACTTCCATAAACCATCTTTGGGAAACATCTGGATTTTATTAATAAGTTATTGCAAGTGAATGAACACTGTGATGATGCTGAAGGTAATACTTACTCACTAGGAATATGTTGAGATCCTTCTAGGGAGAAAGCTAATGATGGTAAATGCTATTTCAGTGTTTGGAAATGCCTATTTATGTATGGCAACATGGTAATTCATTCTTGATATGGGTTAAACTGGCCATGCTCTGTATGGTGTGATCTTAAAGAAGTTATTTAAAAATATTCTCTACCTGCCTGTCTAGATATCATCAATTTACTTTTTAGAATAATATATTAACTCTAAAACCAAATCTGTGAGTAGTAACATATTAAACTTACTAAGCTATCTAATGTTCGATAGTCTCTGAAAAAAATATGCAAAATAGGTAAATTTTAATGTAATGAAGAAATACAGAAAGGGGGGAGAGAAAGATGAGCAGTATGCTATGGCAGTAGCACAACAATGTTTCATTTTGCCTGGAATGATTTGTCTGGAGAACTCAAAACTATTCTTCAAATTGTAACTCAAGTCAACTCAAATTGTAACTTCAATCTTTATTGAAACCTTTTCTTTCTGTTAAAATGGCACTTATTTATAATCTGTTTTTACACAGATTTTTCTTGAACTGCAACATATATAACAAAAATACATCATTTTAAAATTAAACACCCAATGATTTTTCATAAAGTGAAGACACTCATGGCCAGCACCCAGAACAAAACGTAATATTATCAGCAGGGAAAAGCCCTCCTTATGCCCCCTCCAAATCACTACCATCCCAAAGGTAAGCAGCATTCTGACTTCTAACACAATAGTTAGTTTTGCCTGTTTTTGAATTTTATTCAAATAGAATCCAACTTTAGGAGATACTACCAGTTTTCCCAAGTAGTTTTACCAATTTATACTCCAACCAGCAGAGTTCAAGAGTTCCAGTTGTTCCATATCTCTGTCAGCACTTGATATTTTTCATTTTTTTCTTTTTGTCAATCCTCTTGATTGCAGTGATATGTCATAATAATTTTTATTTGGATATTTGGGGTGACTAATGAGATAAAGCACTTTTCATATATTTCTTCATAATTTGGATATCCTTTTTTGAATTGCCCATGGAAGTCAATTTATTCATTGCATTTTTTTCTTTTTTTCTTATTGATTTGTAAGATTTCAAGACATAAATCTTATCATTACAAATATCCATTTGTATCCATTACAAATACCATCTCATTTTTGGTCTATTTTGTTGTATATAAAAGGTTACTTATTTTAATGTAATTTATTTTATCATGTTTTTCCTTTATCATTCATGCTTTTGATGTTCTGCTTGAAAAATACTTGCTTACTCCAAGGTCATGAATTTTTACACATTTTATTCAAAAACTGTACCTGTAAAATTTATGTCTATGATCTACCTAATACTGAGTTTTATATATGGTATGAGATAACTGTCAACTTTTTTTTCATTTCATTGAAATAATACAGAATCTTTTATGGGAGAAATCATCCTTTCCCAAATCTACTTCCATGACACCTTGTCAAAAACCAATTAACTGTTTTTATGTATGGGCCTGTTTCTATACTTCATTTTGTTCCATTGTACTATTTGCCTATCCTTCAACCAATATCATACTGTCTTATTTACTATAAACTTAGCCCTTTCCATTTCCATAATCTAAGTTTGTTACAGAAAACATTTGAGGTAGCTTACATGGACAGATAAAACAACACACAAAAGACAGTGAAGGTTCTAGTAGCATACAAATATCTATCAAGGAAACTACACACACATACACATACAAATCTATTTGAAAGCCTCAGAAAATACCAAAACAGCTAGGATCCAATATTCCAGGAAGGAAAAAATATTAAAGTTAACCTCTGGCATTTTACTGCTGCTTTTTCCTTTAAAGCATTTATTTATTTCTAAACAACACAAGCTGTGTTGGACGTGCCCTTCTAAAATAACTCAGCTAAGAAGTTTAAAAACTAAGTAAGACATTTGAGAGTCTCATGGAGCTGGGGAAGTAAGAAGTGGAATTCAGGGCTCATCAATGCAGATGGACCCTACTTATCATCCTAGACTTTGTCCGGACTCCTAAAAGACTATGCCATAGGTGTAAGGGCAAACCAGAATATATCATGCCTTAAAAAGACTAAAGCACAGTTTCAAATCAATTATCCCCTGGTTAGAATAAGGCGTTCTTCCTCTATTTAAACAGTCTGTCAGAAGTTAACATTTCAAAGAAATATATGAAGAATGCATGACAATAACAAATTGAAATTCTAAAAAAATGAAAAACTAAGCTTTAAACTATAATAAAAATTGTAACATGAGATAGAATACAGTGGAATACAGAATTAATGAGCTGGATGATAAGTCAGTATTAAATATCCTTACTGAGCCACTGAGAACAAGAAAAGAAAATAGAGAAAAGAGTATAATATATATAAAGGATGCCATGAGATATTCTAGCATACGTGTAAAGGAATCCCAGAAAGAGAACAATGATAAACAATCTGACTGAGGCAATATGTGAGGAAATAATAAACTCAAATTTTCCCAAAGTGATGAAATACATCAAATCAAATATTTAACAGGTGTGATAATCCACAACCTGGATAAATAATCATATAAATACTCCTGTGCATGTTAGAGTAAAATGGCTAAAAACTGAAGACAAATAATCTTATAGGCAATCAGGAAAAAAACACATATACTTTCAAAGGAGCAAAAAATATGATTTACAGGTGACTATTCAAGGGAAATGATGAAAGTGAATACACAGTGGAAGAATATCTTGAAAGCACTAAAAATTATAATGGCCAACGTATAATTGCACACCTAGCAAAAGAAAGGCAATATACCATGTTTCTAGACACAACCGAGAGATCGGCATTATACTTTAGAACAAAATTCTCACCACGGAGTATGTGGTTTTAAATGGTAACATTTGAATGAGGGTCACAACAAACTTTTGGAAAGGTTAGCTAACCCCTTTAGGAAAAATACGGCTTTAAAAAGAACAATTAAGCCTGAAGTCTAATTGGATATGTGTCAGGGACCATTGATCTGGGTCAGGGACATATATCATTATCCTCTGTATAACCAATATAGCACATATAACGTTCAAGCCCTAGAGAAAAAAGTGCACTCAGAAATATAGCTCTCCCCAGATCAATAAATTCTGACCCAAGTGCATTTTATGTACAATACAGCTCCCAGACCTTTGTGCTTATTCCACTGACTGAGTTCAGAAACATAATTGTCAACAGGGTCTTTGATTAAATTTAGAGTCAATACTTAAAAGTCATATTTAGGTTGGAAATGAATTGTACATTAAAATGTGTATTGAAATATACCATGTGGTATAATATCAATAATAGGTTTTTAAAAACTTCCTGATACCACATTTGTAAATCTTATATTTAAAACAATCAATTAGGTCATTTTTATAATTTATGTATTTTGTTTCTACATAGCAAGATGAGAAATAAAGTTTCAGTGTCCTGTTTGTAAGAACTTCTCCACAAATAAGATGTTAAGCAGTGAATGGTCATTATTTACAATCAGTGACATGACAAAAGAAATAAAATTATCTTTTTGACATTGTTTATTGAAGTGTTGGTAAGATTTTGATATCCTATGTAAGAACTTTGATCAGATGCAGATTTGTGAAAGTACAGATTTGTGACAAATCATCTTGCAGTGAATTTACATGTGATAATTGTATGCCTTTCATTAAACTGCTATATTTCAGTGTCAACATTGTTTATGTTTCCTGATTTAAACCAATGGTCAAGTATGGGTATGAATTAAACAATATGTGATTAAAAATAAAACTGAATGGTAATTCTGAGTAACAGAGTTATAAGCATGTTAATCTGATCTCCACTAATTTCCTCATGTGTTCAGTGGATAGAAATTAGGAGGCTTTTAAACTGACCTGTATGAAAGGAAAAATTCAAATAATCAGCTTCACTGATATAGGTAAATAGATTCCAATATCCCCTTTAGAATGAGCCCCTAGTAAATTATTAGCCATTTTTGGAAAATACTGACTTGAACTAATGCAACAGGCTCCAATACATTTTCTCTGCTTCCATCTCTAGTCTGTGCAATCCGTTCTACATAATACAACCAGCCACATTAAGATTCTTAAAGCTCAGCTCTGTCCAAATCACCCCTTTTACCAAAAATTTTCAATAACTTTTTTATTCTCCCAAACTTCTCCACATTCCACTTATGTGAACCCTATGCATTCGCCTAACTGGACTACTTGTTTTTTCTTATAGAGAAATCATGTTTTAAGAATATGATTGCCTACAGACAAAAGTATCCATTGGTAAAAATATAAATTGTGCACACCTAATGTATCCTCAAAATTATTAAAGCAAAACTGATATAATTACAAGGGAAACAGACAAATTTACAATCATTGTAGGATATTTTAACTCACCACTACTAGTAACAAAAAGAAGCAGATAAGAGTTAGTAAGCATATAGAGAGGATTAATAACATGATTTAAAAAGAACTAATTGACATACTTAGAGTATTGTTTCCAACAACTGCAGGATACACAGTGTTTTCAAGTACACACAGAGTATTTGCCAAAATTGACCACATATTTTTCTTAAAGTAATCTTAACAAATTTCAGATATTTGAAATCATATAAAATATTTTTTCTGACCAAAATAAACTTAAATTAAACATCAACAACAAAAATTAGTTAAAAATTCCTAAAGGTTTAGAAATTAAGCACCACTGAATAACTCATATGTCAAAGAAAAAATTGCAATAAAAATTTTTAATATTTTGAAATTAATGACATTAAAATAATATATATAAGTATCAATATTTGAGAAATTCTTCCAAAGCTTATTTAGTAGTAAATTTATAAGCCTTAAATAAATAAATAAGTAAAAAAGACTGAAGAATTAATGATCTAATATCCATCTCAAGAAATTAGAAAAATAGTAGCAAATTCATACCCCCCAAAAAACAAGAAAGGAAATAAACAAAAGCAGAAAACAATTAAATACAGAGAAAACATAAAGCAGAGAACATGAACCAAATAAAAGCTTGATTCTTTGAAAAGAATAAATAAAACTGTATAAGTTCCTAACAACATTAGTTAAAGTAAAAATTAGAAAAGACATAAACAATAACAGAGAAACTAAATACAATAGAAAGATAAGAAAAAGATTATACCAACATATGTGCTATGATCTGAATTTTGAGTTCCCCTTCAAATTTATATGTTAAATCCTAAATCCCCAAAATGATGGTATTTGGAAGTCAGGCCTTTGGGAGATGATTAGGTCATGAAAGTGGAGCCCTCGTGAATAGGATTGGTGTCTTATAAAAGAGGTTCCACAGAAATCCCTTGCTTCTCTGCCACATGAGGATACAAGATGTCTCTGGCCCGGAAGAGGGCCATCACTCAACCATATTGGCCTTCTTATCTCAGCCTTCCATCCTCCAGACAGGTAAAAAAATAATTTTTTTGTTTATAAGCTACACAGTCTGTGGTATTTTGTTAAAGCAGCCTGAACAGACTGAGACAATATGTAAAACTGTACATACAACAGATAAATTCCTAGAAAACACCACTTAATATAATGATGCAAGAAAAGGTAGAAAATGTGAATAATTTCATACCTAATAAAAAACCTGTATTTGTAATTAAAACCTTCCCACAATAAAAAACTCCAGGCTCACCTTCGCCAGAATTCTTTTAAGGCATAAATTAATACCAAACTTACATAAAATCTACCAGAAATTTTTAAAAAGAAAACATTTCCCACTCATTTTATGAGGTCAGCATAAAATTGATATAAAACCTGTCAAAAAAATTCAAAGACCAATCTCTCTTACAAATGTAAATGTAAAATCTTAAACAAAATATTGGCAGACCAAATTCAACAATCACAACCAAGTTGGATTGTTAATTATATTTTTTAATGGTGAGAAATCATATGATCACCATCAAAAATTGAAGAAAACACTTGATTAAATTAATCATCCGTTAAAAATTAAAAAAAAAAATGGTTGGCACTCTAGGAATATAGGAAACTTCTTAAATTGAATAAAGCTTAACTACAAAAACACGAATGACAAACATCATACACGTCCTTAATGTTACACTACTGAAAGCTTTCCACAGATCGAAAACAATACAAATAAGTATAGATATTGTGACTTCTATTAATCATTTTGGAAATGATTGCCAGTGTAAAAAGACAAAGAAAATATAAGTAAGAAATTAATCTGCCAGTATTCATGGGTAATATTATTATATATATTGAAAACCAAAGTAATCTACAAACTATTAGAACTAAATTTATTAGAACTAAAAAGCACATTTACCAAGGTTCCTTGGTCAAAGTTTATGTCAAACTAAAGTGTATTTCCATATGTCTGCAACAAACAATTAG
The DNA here is from genome assembly GCF_057876585.1 of Rhinolophus sinicus. Classification (NCBI taxonomy): domain Eukaryota; kingdom Metazoa; phylum Chordata; class Mammalia; order Chiroptera; family Rhinolophidae; genus Rhinolophus; species Rhinolophus sinicus. The sequence goes on along the minus strand of NC_142504.1, from coordinate 73,961,640 downwards.
AAAATGAAACAGTTTTTAAAATACTCTTTTAACAGCATCAAAAATCTCACATACCTGAGAGTAAATTAAACACAAGAAATGCAAAATCTCTACACAGAACACTTCAACTGCTGTTGAAAGAAATAGGTAGAATAAACCATGGTTATTGGTTGGAAGACAATATTATAAAGGTATCATTTTTTCTTTTAAATTGATCCATACATTCAATTCAATCCCAATTTTTGTGGAAATTGACAAGTCGATTCTAAACTTATATGGAAATGCAAAACTCCCCAGATACTCATGACAATCTTGAAGAATAAGAATACATCTTGAGTACTTATACTACCAGATAGCAAAAGCTATAGTAAATAACACAGTAAGGTATTGACAGAAGGATAAAAAAATAAACCAATGGAATAAGAAAGTTTCCATAAACAGACCCATCTATACATATTCAAATGAATACATGGCAAATGCTGAAAAAAAGTGCCAGGGTAATGTATTGAGGAAAATGTGACTAGTAAATAGTACTGGGTTAATCAGACATACATATGTATAAAAGAATGAATGGTGACCCCTACTTCCACCATACACAAAAATCAATATCAGATGAACTGCACACATAAATTTTACAGGTTGAAATATAAAGGTCCTACACAACCACAGTAAAATATCTTCACAACCTTGGGGTAGGCAAAGATTTTTTAATCAGGACATATATAAAGTTGGGAAATTGGACTTTATAAAATTAGAAACACCTGGTCATAAAAAGGCATCATTTAAAAAATGAAACGCAAGCCTCAGAGTAAGAGAAGTTATTTTCAATACATATACTAGACAATGGTTCTATATACACAAAATGAAAAGAACTCCCACAAGTCAATAAGAAAAAGGCAGACACTCAACTTTAAATGTGGGCATAATCCATTAACAGGGAACAAGGAATAGGAACAACAGAAGCAATCTCTCTCTCTCTCTCTCTCTCTCTCTCTCTCTCTCTCTCTCTCTCTCTCTCTCCCCCCACATATATATAGTATTAATATATTATGTATTAACATAATAATATGTGTATATAGCAAATAAGCATATGAATATATATTGTAATATATATTATATATTACATATATAATATATACTATAATATATATTATATATGTAATACATGTAATATAATATATATATTATAATATTACATATAATATATAATATATATTATATGTATTAATATATTAATATATGTATATAGCAAATAAGCATATGAAAGGGGGCACAACATCATTTTTCATCAGCTGAATGCAAATTCATAACATTAGATACCAATCTTTATCCATCAGAATAACTAAAATGAAAAAATAGACAATGCTAAGTGTTGGTGAGTACATGGAGTAGATGGAACATTCTAATATGAGAGTGTAAATTGGTGTTGAAACACTGGAAAATTTTAACAGTATCTACTCTATGATACTGCATGTTGCTCCTCAGATTACTCAACAGAAAAATACATGTATTTTCACCAAAAGACATGTACAAGTATGTTTATTGAGGCACTATTCATAAAAACCCCAAACTGAAAACAATTCCAATATCTATCAACAGTAGAAGGGATACTATATAGCAAAGAAATGGAACCAACTATTACCGTATGCAACAACATGCATGGATCTCATAGACATAATGTTGAATGAAAGAAGCAGACACAAAATAAGCACATGCTATATCACTTCATTTATATAAAGTTCAAAAACAGGTGAATAGACTCTACAGTAATAGAAATCAAGATAGTTGTTCACTTTGGGAAGGGGGCGGGTAGTGACTGTGAGGAACAACAAAGGAGACTTCTGCCGTTCTGGTAATATTCTATTTTCTGATTTGGAATTTTCACAGAGTGAACATTCATTGAGCTATATTCACATTATTTGGTACTTTTCTACATTTGTTATACTTTAAGTGAAAATAAAAGACAGACAAACATGTAAAGGTATTCAGTGAGCCAAGACTAAGATAGGCATACATAGATGATAGATTGATGATAGATATGCAGACAGATACACAAATTATCTGTATGTTATGCTTGATTTTTACTAAATAGAAAAAGAAGCATTGTCAATTACAGTATTTACATTATCCATATGATAAAATTTTACCAACTTTTTGGGGAGAAGTATAACTAGTCTTAAAATTAAAAAAGCTCGGGATCCTCATAAAAAGTACAGTGAGAAAAGCCATTAGTAGCACCCCAGCAATTTGTATTTGTCTCATTTTGTTAGACTATTTTTTCTATCAGTTGTCAGGAGAAGTAAATGAAATTACACCAAAGTGCAGAGGAAAACCAATTTTGTGAGAACCCCGGGCAAGCTGGTTTCTTTCTCCTTCCTGCTTTCCTGCACTTGTTGTGTATATCTATCATACCATTTACCTCACTCAATTTGCATCTCCCTTAACAATCAACACAGCATTTTGCACACATAGCCATAATCGATAAAAGTTTTATGACTGAATAAATAAATGAATGAATGAGACACTTGGCACCCAAAAGAGGGTAAAGAAGAAATAGCAACAACAAAAACTGTGTCTGCTTCACAATTTAGCAGTAGGCAAAAATCTCTGACATATAGTTTTCAACCTAGGACAGATATCACTGATAAACACCAATATAAATGACCTACGGTGACATTGAACTAGTATAGAGATTAAATGTCGTGTATTAATCTTGTGCAGAAACAAGTAATATAACTTTACAACACTTTTCTATATTTTCATCCTTTTTTAAAGTTTTTTATTCTACCCTGAAAATAGCTATTTAACAAGTCAGTATAAAATGCAAGATGCTATTTTATGTTATGCCAAAGTCAGAAGCAATTAAGGGAGAAACTGCGAGTCTACGTTGTTATTGCTCGATTTAATTTCAGATTTTGTTCTGCAAACCTTTTTTTTTTTCTTCCTGCTAGAGCTTTCATTTCAATTCTCTACTCTTTTCCACATTTTAGCCAAGTCATTGGCTCAGCTGGCAAATGACAGAGCTTTCTTGTAGCTGAAATTGCATTTGTCACTTTGGTATCAATGTGTCCTGTCTCTGAGGATTGGTGTAGTCTTGTCTCTAAGTGAAACTATCTGTCTTGAATTTCCCTTCTGAGTGAGATTTATGAGGGAGAGCATTTGAATTGCTCATCTCTCTCTAATTCAGTCGTCATTCTGACACTAAAATGTCTCAGAATCTTTTATTTTGCAAAAGAAACGTCCTTTCCTTTTTGCTCTTCAACTAGCCTTTTCTGCCTTTTGCCTATGAAATAGGTAGCATAAGACAGGGAGGAGGGTAACAGAGCATCCAGTCCCTCTCGGCGCAGCATCTTTCCTAGTTGTAGTCAGGTATATCAAGAACACTTCATTCATAGCTGATGCACAATCTTTCTCTCTCTTCTTATTCTTCAAATTTCATTTAAACATCTAACTCAAGTCTGAATGCTCTTAAAGATAATATGTTTAGTCCAATATCTTGTAAATAGTAATTAGCAATCAAACATTTGGTTAATTAGTTGTATAGAGACGAATAGTTCAAATATACAGATTTCATGGGGCAAGCCCAATACTTTTGTGACTAATATGTATAGTTAACAAATAAGAGAAATGTTATATATTCTTATTTCCTTTTTCCTCATTTCCAATTTCCAGGAATGGTCCCTTGAAGATAGAAGAAACTATCTTAGAAGAATAAAAAACAAATACTACTTTCTATTGTTTTATTACACCATTTCCTAATGCCTAAACCAATACTTGCTTTCTGTTCTTTCCAGTAGTGACTAAAATGTCTAATTAAAAGATATTTTGGATAAAGAAGATCTGGTATATACACATAATGGAATACTACTCTGCCATAAAAAAGATGAAATACTGTCAATTTGAAACATGGATGGATCTTGAGGTTATCATGCTAATCTAGTAAATCAGACAGAAAAAGTCAAGAACCATATGATTTCACTCATATGTGGAATACAAAACTGAAAGCAACAAAGGAACAAGACAAACAAACAAAGAAACAAAAACTCATAGAAACAGACAATAGTTTAGTAGTTACCAGCGGGTAAGGGGGGAGGGAGGATGGTAGGAGAAGGTGAACAGGGTCAAAATATGGTGATGCAAGGAGAAATAACTCTGGGTGGTGAGCATACAATGTGATATATAGTTGATATAGAATTGTACACTTGAAACCCATGTCATTTTACTAACCATTGTCACTCCAAAAAATTTAATTTAAAAAATTGTTAGACGGTAAAAAGAAAAAGATACTTTGGTATATGGGGAGAAAATGTATCCACTGAAAATTCATAATTGAAAAACAATTAAGTCCTGCACCAGGATCTAGATATCAGACAACCCAGGTTATAATCTTAGCAATGCTGCCTATACTCAGTGAGGCCTGTAGCAATCGGAATCCAGATAAAATGAACTATATGCTTTCTAAATTTTTTTCAAGTTCTGAAATTCAGTTATTTACTGAACTTTGTGAATTACCTAACCTTAAATAACTAACACAAGTTGCCAGATCAAAGACAAACTTTCTCCTTGACATTTTCACATAGAAGTCTTATGGCTATCTCAAAATTAGTATAACCAAAACAGAATTCTTGATTCTTCCAATGGTCCCTGACACCCACTCCTTCTAGCAACATAATACACCACCAGCATCTATCCAACTGTTTGAGCCAAAAACCTAGGATTTGTTCTCTCTTCCTCTTTACCCTCACCTCTTTATCCGATCCATCTCAAATTTAAAGCAGAGGAGTATTAACAATATCATTTGTCTGCAGATACAAGCCACTTTCTGTAACCCAAGTGTTGTCAGTAATAAATCTGATATTTTGATCTACATGTACTTGATTCCTGCATCTTGATCCAAACTTGGGCTGGGAGAAGGGGGGAAAGAAGCCATTTATTTATTCACCACGTCCACCACCATTCCAAATCCCAACAACTATTACCACCAACCTTCTTTCCTGCTGTCTTTCTTCAACCTCCATAGCAGGAGCTATCTAACTCTACTTGTGGCTTAGCACTGCTCCAGATTCTGGAGCCTAATGTGCCACATAAGAGGGAAAATATAAAGCACTGTGCCATAGTCCATCCTTAATGTGGCCTACCACCTGACTTCACCTTATAGTTCCAAAGTCTTCTCTCTTCTTATACAGTCCTTGAAACAAACCCTTGCCCTGAACCTAGTTGAGAGTGAGGATTCTTATGGGTTCTTATGGAACATGAAAAGTTAAAACATTGTACAACTTATGTTTGGGTGATAATTGTCCCAGCCCTCCTAAGTGTTTCATCTTATTTTTATGAAAATTCAACACTGTTCATCTCCAGTAAAATATTTTCTATGTTCAAATGTATCAAGGATACAAGGATTTGTTATTTGACAAACTCTGTCTAAAACAGGATATCCAGGTGATAATACATATTAAACTATACTTGATGAACTAATACTTAGAGAAAAGTCTGAGATTGTATCTCTATGAGTCATAGGAAATGAGGATTTCTATTTTCTATGAATATTCTCAGTGAGCTCATATGATCTGGGGGCAGCTGCTACAAAAAGAAACTAACTGTACAGTTCAAATCTGGGACACTGTAGTGGAAATCCCTCCCTGCATAACAAAGTAGGCAATCATAGAGAAAAACAAAGCTCAATGCATTATTCATAATTCTAATTCTGGATCACATACAACCATCATAAAAGCAGAGGATGCTTTCAGTTTATATTTAAAATAACTTAAACACCATATACCTATTTATAAAATGCCACATCAACTCTCAGATGCAGCATGGGGAGTTCCATAGTTTCATTTTCTGTAAAGATGCTTTAAAATGTTTATTGCTTTAAACCTTGAAAGGCACAGATAATAAAATCACTATAATAATCCTCACATGAAATAATAACTTAAACTATTTTCCTCAAAGCTCGTCATCCCTCTTGTTCATTAACTCTTAGTTCCAAACAGAACTCCCCCAAAGAAATGATGCATTCTAAATCCACTTCTGAAAGTACAGCTCTCCAAAGGACAAAAAGAGAACTTCTGGTCAAAATGGTGCAGTGCTCACCCCTTCATATGACTTCATCAAAATTACAACTAAACTGCAGAAAAACGACCCTTGAGAATCACCTGAAGACTACTAAACTAACAGAACTCCTATTATTAAGGATATAAAGAAGAAGCCATCGCCAAACTGCTACTGTGTTTTCCCAAAAATAGACCTAGCCGGACAATCCGCTCTAATGCGTCTTTTGGAGCAAAAATTAATATGAGACTTGGTCTTATTTTACTATAATATAAGACCTGGTCTTATATAATATAAGACCAAGTCTAACATAATATATATAATTAATACAACATAATATAATATAATACCCAATATAATATAATATTATATAATATAATATAATATAATACTGGGTCTTATATTAATTTTTGCTCCAAAAGATGTATTAGAGCTGATTGTCCAGCTAGGTCTTATTTTCAGGGAAACATGGTACGAGAGGTGGAGATGCAAAATGGGCTGATCCCACATCTGCGTGTAGTGGTTAAGAATTCTGAGGGATATCTTAACTGCAGAAGTCCTTCCTGAGGAGCAAGTGGTCCCAGACCTATACCAGGTTCCTCAGCCCAAAGCACCAGTGCCTTGAAGAGGAGTCCCCACAACTGCTGGCTGTGAAAATCAGCAGGGACTCAGTCCAGGTGAGACAAAGGGCTGCTGGTGTCCCAGGAATCCTCCTAAATGGCCCACACATAGAGCCACTCACTTATACACACTCACTTTTGGCTCCACTGAAAACAGCAGCTCAAAAGGTGCCAGGGATTATGGGGGAGGAACTGAATTATCTGGCTGCAGGGCAATGGATGCATAGGCAGCTCTTTCTGGTGCTGGGAACAACTGTTCATTTCTTGAGCCCTCCCACCACTCAGACTGCAGGTGCAGGTGGACACCACGTCTGAGTCTTCATTAACCAGCTAACACTACTCTAGCCTCGCCCTGATAATTCTCCAAGACCCCATCAACCCCAATTCATGCACCTAGCCTTCACCTCTTTTTGGCTCCACACAAGGAGCCAGCCTGGACCTGCACTGTAACTTTCTTAAACTCTTTCAAAGGTCATCAAACCCCAAGAAAGGAGCTGCTGGTCTCAGTGTGTCCTGTACCTCTTACTAAGCTGCCCCAAGCCCAGAACTAGTGGCAGCTGGCTTTGGTTTATAGCATAACTACTCCCAGGTGAGCCCAGCACAGAGCGTTACCAACAAAAGACCACTTTGTAGCAACTACCAGGTGGCCCCAGTTCAGACACAGGCAGCAGCTGGACTTGGTCTTCATCAGAGCTCCTCCCAAGAAACCCCAGAATCAATACACCAGGTGGCTGACTTCAGACCACAACAGAGCAGCACCCAATTAGCACCACAAATGACATACCCAGAGGGTGGACTTGCCAAGCACCTGAGTCCTCTAACGCAAATCCTGCTCCATAGGGTCAGCCCATACACAACAACTTATCTGCTGAAATTATGGCCAGTTCTCACAACTAGTCAGCTTGAGGGTCAATCTCACCCACTCATGTGCCAACAGCAATCAATGCTCAACTACAACAGGAGGGCACACACAACCCACACAAGGAACACCCCTGAAGTACCCAGCTCACATGAACAGGGAGACTATGCCACTGGGACCTACAGAACATCTACTACATAAGGCCATTCTTCCAAGACCAGGAGACATAGGATTTATTTCTAATACATAGAAACAAACACAGAGAGGCAGCCAAAATGGGGAGACAAAGAAACGTGTTCCAAATGAAAAAAACAGCACAAAACTTCAGAAAAAGAACTAAACAAAATAGAGGCAAGCAATCAACCAGATGTGGAGTTCAAAACACTGATTATAAGGATGCTCAATGACTTAGGGGAAGAATAGATTATTTCAGTGAGCACATCAGCGAAGAGATAGACTGTATTAAAAAGGAGATAGAAAACATAAGAGGAACCAATCAGAAATGAAGACTACAATAAATAAAATGAATAGATGGAATCAATTGCAGAGAGGAAGCAGAGGATTGAATCAGTGATTTGAAAGACAAGGTAGTGGAAAACACTCAATTGGAACAGCAAAAATAAAATAAATAAATAAATGGTAGTTTAAGGGACCTCTGGGACAACATCAAGTGTGTAGAGGAAGAGCCAGGAAAGCAGTTCCCAGGCTCTCAGCCCCACATATAAGGTCACTAGGAGAGCAGTTCCCAGGCTTTCAGCCTTGCTTACAATGCCATTGGTTTGTTCCCATGCCCACTTAGACCATCTGGATGCCCCCTCCTTATGTAACCAGCTAGTTGTAAGTCACCTTTGTTCTGCATGCTATTTAACTGTCAGGGTTGTCCCAGTGGGCACGGATGCCCTTGCATATGTGAATACCCTTGCACATGTGGGTGCCCTTGCATATGTGGATGCTGTTCCTGTGTCTCCACCAGCTGCCCTCGAGTATATACCTGTGGTATGAACTCTTTGCCTAAGGCTCCATTGTCTTTTTTCACCCTCCCCAAATCCAAGAATCTACCAGGAGTCGAGCTCCTGCATTATAAAATGTAACAACATTCACATCATGGAGGTACCAGAAGGACGAGAGAAAGAACAAGGAATTGAAAACCCATTTGAAGAAATAATAATGGAAAACTTCCCTAACCTGGTGAAGGAAATAGACATACAAGCTCAGGAAGCAGAGACTCCAAATCAAGATGAACCCAAAGAGGCCCACACCAAGACACATCATAATAAAAATGCCAAAGGTGAAAGACAAAGAGAGAATCTTAAAAACCAGCAAGAGAAAAGCACTCAGTTACCTACAAAAGAGCTCCCATAAGACTGTCAGGTGATTTCTCAACAGAAACTTTGCAGGCCAGACAGGAGTGGCACGAAATATTCAAAATAATGAAAAGAAAGGACCTGCAACCAAGATTACTCTATCCAGCAAGGCTATTGTTTAGAAACGAAGGAGAGATAAAGACCTTCCCAAACAAGAAAAAGCTGAATGAGTTCATCACCACCAAACCAGTATTATAAGAGATGTTAACCCAGAAGCTCGGGTGGCAGGAGGAGTGGCAGTTGCCAAGCAGCCCAGTTTCTGGAAGGCTTTCCATGCATGCCCACCATGCCCCCACAATTCCCAAAAGGAAGGACAGTTCCACCAAGGGGGCAGCAAAAGAGGAGTCCAAGAGAAGTTGGCAAGGTTGTCAGCTAAACCTGCTCCTGCAAAAGTGGAAATGAAGCCAAAAAAAGCAGCAAGAAAGGATAAATTTGCAGACAATAAAGTGCAAACAAAAGGAAAAAGGGGAGCAAAGGGAAAACAGGGCCAAGTGGCCAACAAAGAAACTAAAGATGATTTACCTGAAGAAAACAGAGAAACTGAAAATGAGGAGAATCCAGCCTCTGGTGAAGCAGGAGAGAAAGAAGGCAAGTCTGATTAATATCATATCATGTCTTATCAGTGGTCCTTGTCTCCCTTCTTGTACAATCCAGAGGAATATTTTTATCAACTATTTTGTAAATGCAAGTTTTTTAGTAGCTCTAGAAACATTTTTAAGAAGGAGGGAATTCCACCTCATCCCATTTTTTAAGTGTAAATCCTTTTTTTATAAAAAGTGAAATCATTTGCTGGTTGTTTATTTTTTGGTACAACCAGAAAATAGTGGGGTGTTGAATACGGGAGGCTTTGATTGTCTTGGGTATCAGCTTAACATTCCATAGATGGGGATAATTTTAATACCCTATAATACAAAGCATACTAATGACAATTTGGAGTCAATTGTCCATTTAATGACTTGAACATTCTAAAATTACTTCTCATGTTTTTGGTAGAATTGTTTCTTAAACAAAACCACTCCTTGATTTTGGCTCTCCTTGTCAGGATTTTGTACACTCTGTACTATCTTTGGTCATGGTAGTACAGTTTTTCTAGTAATTTTGTTAATATACTGTGAAAGATTGAAAATTTGAGTATGTAGTGTATATGATATTAAATTGTGAATCAATGGGACTGATGTAACAACATATCAACATTTGCAGGTATTGGTATTTAATATTCTATTAAGGAAAATTAGCCTCCAAATTTTAAGCTGGAAAGTCACTGAAAAAACTGTGTAGAAAAGATCCACAGCTACATGACGTTTTAGGTTTTTGGTATGTATGTTAAGAATTGTGTAAAATTTAAATGTCTGTGTACTTATCCTCAAAACAACCAATAAAATCTCAATTATGAAAGGAAGATGTTAAAGAGATTTGTTTAAGAAGAAAAATATATTAAAATATGAATGAGAAAATATTGCAAAGAAAATATTTTTCACAAAGGCAAACACATAATAAAAACAGTGAATCAACCAACATTAAGGCTAGTACAAAGGTTAATAGGAAAAAAAATAGGATGATCATGTGTAATTACAACAGGAAATTAAGGGATACATACAAACACACACACACACACACACACACACACACAAAGTAAAAGTAAGAACGAAAACATGAACGTGGAGGGGGTGAGTAAAACTGGTAGTGACAACAGAATGTGTTAAAACTTAAATGACAATCAACTTAAAATAGACTGGTATAAACATAGCTTGGTATATATGAAGCACATGGTAGTCATAAACCAAAACTATACAAGGGATATACAAGAAATAAAGAAAAAGGAATACAAACACAACACTACAGTGAATCAACAATATACAAGAGAAGAGAATAAGAAAGGAACAGAGAACTACGAAAACCATCAGAAAACAATAACATGGCAATAACTACATCCCTATCAATAACTACTTTAAATATAAATGGTTTAAATGCTCCAATCAAAAGATAAATAGATAAAGAAGTGGTACATATATATAATGGAATAGTACTTGGTCATGAAAAAGAATGAACACTTACAATTTGCAACTGCCTGGGTATACCGAGAGAGTATTGTGCTTAATGAAATAAGTCAGACAAAGACCATATGATTTCACCTATATGTGTAATCTAAAAAATAAAATAAATGAATGAACAAGACAAAAGCAAACTCATACAGAGAACAAACTGATAGTTGCTGGATAGGAGAAGGGTTGGGGTGCTGGGTGAAAAAGGTGAAGGAATTAAGAAGTACAAAATGGCGATTACACAATAGATATAGGGCTGTATAGCACAGTTTAGGGAACTCAGTAAAAAATATTGTAATAATTATACATGGTGTCAGGTAGGTGCAAGACTTATTCAGGGAATTATTTTGTAAGTTATATAAACATCTAACCATTATGTTATACTCCTGAAGCTAATACAATATTGAATGTCAACTCTAATTGGAATTTTTTTAATTGAAAACAAAAGTATATTTATATACTGGTATATAAATATTGAATCACTATGATGTACACCTGAAAAAAGGTACCAAAAGGACTAGATGTACAATGTGTTCATGTAGAGGTATAGTGTAATCCCCAAATAAAAATTCTATTTCTAAAATAAGGAGAGGTAATCAGAAATTCTAACATGTGTCCCTGCTGATAAAGCATCCTAGAAGTTGAGATTCACTATATAAAAACAATAGAGGGAATTGAGGGGAAAATGAGAAACTGGGACTACAAAGGCATTATTTGGGGGAAAACTGAAACATAAGGGCATTTAAAAGAAAAAGGAACTAGCCCTTGGGTTTTAAATTTTTTGAATGAGATACACTATAATTGAGAGCTTATAAAACCACATACCCTTATATTCTTGTTTAAATTTCTCCATCAATATTCTTCAAGTGTGTGTGCAAATATTTGGATTTTAGCTCTCCTGGAGAGTCACTTCTGAATGCAAACACAGATCGAGTGCCTTGAGTCCTTGGTATTATAACAGGAAGAGTTATCATTTTTACAGGTACAGGGATGTTTCTGAAGGGTGGGAGGAGGGGATATTGAAGAGAAAAAACCCATTGCCTTGTTTTTATTGTATATATTGTTTCCGGAAGTTGGAATTACTGACTATTCATCTACAAAGTAGCTACACGGGAAGTCCAAACTATGACTCATCCATTGCAGCTGAGATAGATAGATTTACCTATGGCAAAGATAGGACAGAGAGACCCACCATTTCAGGAAGGAAGGAAGGAAGGAAGGAAGGAAGGAAGGAAGGAAGGAAGGAAGGAAGGAAGGAAGGAAGGAAGGAAGGAAACAAAGCAAAAAGAAATAAGAGAGTGGTGTATTTTCCACATCCCTCAGTCTCTACACCCCATTTCCAAACAAATAAAACCCAGTATTTTATAACAGTAACCCTCCAATTGTCTCTCGATTTTAAAGCTTTTCTGATCTTTCAATGGAATTGATTTCCATAATAACCAGACTCCAGTTTACAGCTAGTTCATGCTTAGTGGTATTGCCTGAGTTATGTTTTCTATAACTCATCCATCCCAATCCTTTAAAGATACTCGACAAAAATGAAAATATGCCCTTTCTTAGTACCATAAGCTATTCCTGCAACAAGTCTATAAACAGAAAGAAAAATAAATAGGAGCTATCCTGTTTGATCAGAGCCTAATAATACATACATACCTGGTCTTTTGCTTAAGTCCCAGAAATAAAGGCAGACACACTATCGTAGGAAGGAAGAAATACACACAATCACACTTGTGCCCTTAACTAGCCATATAAGCTACAGGGTGTTCATGCCAAAACTCATCTGACCTGTGGCTACCTCCTCGCTCTGTGTGGGTTTTCCCCTCCCTTTCTCTCCTCTCTCCAGTTTTACTTGAAGAGGGACTCTGCCAGCACATTGTTAGAATTGAATTTATCTTCCTAGAAAACTCATTGTTTGTCTTGTTCCTTTGTTGTTTTCAGCCTTATATACCACGTATCAGTGAAATCATATGGTTCTAGACTTCTACTGTCTGATTTATTTCACTTAGCATAATAATCTCAAGATCTATCCATGTTGTCACAAATGGCACTATTTCATCTTTTCTTATGGCAGAATAGTATTCCATTGTGTATATATACCACAACTTCTTTATCCAATCATCTATCAAAGGACACTTTGGTTGTTTCCATGTCTTGGCCACTGTAAATAAAGGATAACTGACTCTGGGTGGTGAACACACAATGTGATATATAGATGATGTATTACAGAATTGTACACCTGAAATCTATGTAACTTTACTAACACTTGTCACCGCAATAAACTTTAATTTAAAAAAAAAACTCATTGTTTCCAGCTCATTCAATATCATCTACACCCTGATTTTAGCCCTCTTCTTATAGTTGATATCTGTTCATAAAACAAAGATATTTCTGGAGCTTTAAGAAAGGTCTTAGAGGAATAAAATCTGCTTTTTGGTTTAAAGAGCAATAATGTCCTATGATTCCATTCAACTACACAAACAAAAAAGAAAAAAAGAGAAAGAAACAAAACCCAAATTAATAGTGGCTTAAATAATAATAATGGTTTAAATAAATTTCTTTCTCTTAGACTGGGTTGGTGTGGCAGCTAATTGAGGTAGTCAAAAATTCACATTGCTTCTACATCTCCCTGACATTATCTCCAAGTGTGGCCCTTGCCCTAACAGCCAAATATGGAAGGTGGACCTCCCGCCATCACACATGTATTTTAAATCAGTGCAAGAAAGAAAATAAAAGACAAGCTTCTACCTCCCTCTACTTAAGGAGACTATCTTATATGCAAAGGATGGTAGGAAATTTTTAACAGCAATGTGCCAGCTAAAAGCTAGGGCTTATTTGCCTAAAAGGGAGAAGTGTACTTCCTGCTACATGCTTCTCTCCTCATTTTGTATAACTGAACATTGTCTACGCAATCATCTTCACATATCCTCATAGATTGCATGTGCTTTTTTCTCTGTGCTAAGTCTTCCAAATGCATTGTTTTATTTAATCCCACCCACCCACCCAATAAACCCATAAAGCTAGTACTATTGTTAATCCTATTTTACAAATGTTTAGAAAGTAGGTTCAGAGAAGTGAAATTTCCCAAGGACACATAGCTTATAAATAACATAAGATTTAAGCCCATGTTTGTATAATTCCAGAGCCTGAGCTCTTACCATGCAATGCCACTATTTCCTAAGGAGGTGCCCACCATAAATCACAACGATGATCAAATCAGGTGAGATGTCAGTAGTCAGTCTCCTACAGTACGTCAAAAGTACATAAATATTAACCTATTATATTAACCAATAACTATGCTTTTAAATTATGAACAGATGACCATGCTGCATGTACAACAGTGAGAACTGAAAACATATCATAATGAAATAAAACTTATGACAAAATTAACATTTAAAATCAATGATTATGATTGTGCTGTACAAAAATGATTTTAAGCATTAGTCTTTTCTTAATTATAGAACACTAGTAAGACATTTAGATAATTTGAAAAAAATAGTTTTCAGATTTCTCAAAGTCTCAACATTTTTATGTTTTTACATAGTTACAGCATCCAGATAAATTGGTATTATATTTTTTCTTTCTTTATTGAGGTATAATTGACATAAAACATTAGTTTTAGGTATGATTTTTTTTGTTTACTTTATATACTAAGCATGGTAGTCATGATTAATAAATAGTTACAGTAAATTCCTTTGGTTCATGCACTACAGGATATTTAACATTTAGCTTATTTCTAATATTTCACTATTCTAAATTGCTTTATAAAAAAGCATGAATAAGAAAACATTGCTAAACCAATTTCTCACAGCATTTCACTTATTTGTAACTTGTCTAGTTTCTATAATCATTATTGATAGCCAGCAACTTCCCTGATAGCATGTAGCCATTTCAATAGATCAGTTCACTAACATTTAGGTACACCTAAACCAGCAACTAATCATACGCAAAGATAAAAAACACACAGCCTTTGTGCTCAGAGAGCTCAGAGAATAGAGGTGGGTATAGACCTGAGAGATGTAAACTTCTGGCTTGAGTGTGTACAGAGTACAAAAAAAAAGGTATTCAGTTCAGCCTTGGCATCAAGAAAAACTGCCTGTAAGAGAACTTCTTTACACACACATAGTTATGTACATGAAAAGATAAACATCATAAACCCAGCCCTCCAATAATATGCCATTTTGGCCCTATAGTTCCAAATCAAGCCTTCCTGTGCTCCTCCATGTCCCCATCTAATTCCCTACTACTCTCTCATTGCCTAAGGTGTTCTTGACAAGAGCAGGGACATGGAATCTGAGAACATCTAGATGTGTTGTACTGAATATCTCAAGGTCACAGAAAATCTGGGCCACAAATCTATTGATGCGCAATAGGAGGGAAAATAGTATGCCTCTTCCGATGTGAATGGCATATTGGAGAGAAATCAATACCTCAGAAATGGTGTCTGGAGCCTGGTATTCCAATCTAGAAAGGGGATTAAGGAAGCTGAGTCAAGGAAAAAGAGTCTGGCATAGGTCAATCATGGAAAAATAAGTGTCTCTCAACCTGCATCAATGAGAATCAAGTAATCAAGTTCAATCAGAAGTACTTCCCAGGTTAGCTTAGCTGTGTTGGGCAGGACCACCAGCATATGTGAGAAATAATTAAAACTGCCTTCAGGTCTGGCTTTGGTAGAACAATTTTAGTAACTTAGTGAAACATAAATCTCTTCAAAAGAATTTTAGGATTTTATACTCTGGAGTTAGAACTGAAGAATAAAATCCACTCATATTTATGAAGGGTTACATTTTTTCTTTTTCTTTTTTTTTTTTTTTTTTTTTTTTTTTTTTTTTTTTTTGATGGGTTACATATTAATTTGAACAAATTTTTTGTCAAGGACAATTAAAAGTCATAGGGGAAAAAAACAGAGAATGGAAAGGTATCAGAAACTTAAAGTAAGAGAAAGGAAGAATCCAGTAATGGAGGAAAATGGGGCAAAAAAATGGGTGAATGGAGTCTCCAGAAACAAAATTCATCTGCTTCATTATTATATATCTTTTAAATTCAAGCAAATTGCAACATTACTGCCTATGCTATAAAGTCCCAGACAAATTCCAAAATCATATTATTCCAGGTACTTTCTAGGAGCAATTCAAGAATTCTTGAAAGCTCCATAGATTCATTAGCTATGAGTGCATTGGAAGCTTACTAGAAACATTTATAATCAGGCTCTTTTCTTTTATGTCTAATGGCATTAGACAATAACCAAATGCTATGTCTTTTTCTCAAATACAGTATGTTGTATACACAGCAACTTTTCAAAGCATCTTGTCACAGATAATTCTCAAAATAACTTCTTGATATAAGTAGGTAGAGCAAGAACTATTAACTCCGTACTTGACCCAAATGATAACCATTTATATTAGTTAGTATAGGCTAGGTTAGGCTATGATAACAAATGCTTCCCAAATTTCAAAGGCTTAACTGAAAAAAGATTTGTTATTTCGCACATGCTCAAAGTCTGTGACATGACTAAACAAATCAACAAGTGTAATAGATTAAAAATGTCCACAAAACTTTCATAGGTCCTCCCATTAGGAGGTAGAATCTATTTTCCTATCCTTTGAATCTTGAATCTATGATGTTCTTATTATTTGCTTTAACCAGTAGAAAGCTATGAAAGTATTCCTGTTTGAGTTCTGAGCTAGGCCTCTAGGGGATATACAGCTTCCTTTTGTTCTCTTTGAATGCTGCCACCATGTGAACAAGTCCAGATTAGCCTCCTGCAGAAGAAGAGATGACGTAGAAAGAGGGCTTCAGGGGCCATTCTAGCTACAGCCCCAGATAAGGAGTGCAGCCACAGTATAATAGATGGTCTAGTCTCAGAGAAGCTGGCTTGCACCAGGAGAACAATTCACCAGCCAATATTCATGCAAAGTAATAAATAATTTCTGTTTTAAGCCATTAAAATGTGGGGTATTTTGTTACTCAGCAACAGCCAACTACAACTGTCCTCCCTCCATATGCAGGCTTAGAAATCCAGGCTAACTCAAACTTTTGGCACCTCCATATAAACACATGCCTCCATGATAGCCACAGCAGAGAAAGAAACCACTAAGAAGACATGCCCTGGCAATTAAATACTTTTTTCCCCGGAAGGGACCTATGTCACCTCTTCTCACAATCCATTAGCTCTAACCATTCATATGACTGTCTAACTGCAAGAGATGGTAAGGAATTTTCATCTTCCTCTAGGTCCATAAGAAGAGGAGAACCAAATATGAATAAGATGTAGATTTATTATACCCGCATGTAAATGGGCTATTAATTTAGAATTTAATTGTGCTTTGGAATTGATAGGTTAGAATTCAAAGTTCTTTAACACAGTTTTCCCGAAAATAAGACCTAGCCAGACAATCTGCTCTAATGCATCTTTTGGAGCAAAAATTAATATAAGACCTGGTATTATATAACATTATATTATATTATATTATATTATATTATATTATATTATATTATATTATATTAAAGACCCGGTCTTATATTATAGTAAAGTAAGACCAGGTCTTATATTAATTTTTGCTCCAAAAGACACATTAGAGCTGATTGTCCAGCTAGGTCTTATTTTCAGGAAAACATGGTATTAATTCCATTTATGATTATTTTTGGTGTTTTTCAATTGGCTTATCAATTAAGCTAACATTGTCCATGCTGTTATACCGGGCTGAATTCAATACTGAATTGAGATTATCCCAGAAGCTTCCTAGTAGCTAGCCAAGCTATGTATGAGCCTGCATTAACTTTCATAGGCCATTAGAATTTAATAAATCACTGCTTCATAAACAATGGTATAAGGTTTCAGGCCACCAGGATTCAATTTCTAAATTACTACATGCATGCTATAATATATAAATCCAAAAAACCTTACCTTCTTAACATCCTCTAAAGCAGAAAGGTATGAATAAATCTCTTCCTTTAATTGTTTTATAATAGAATACATTTAATCCCATTACAAACAAACAAGAGAAACAAGAATTACAAGGACTTATTCCACCCTCAACATAGTGTAATGTTGTCAGAGCTCTAGACTGACTCTCAGTTGCTCAAGTAAGCCTTAATAAACAACTTTATCTCGAACAAGCCATATAAGCCATGACCTTGTGGAGCTCAAAGGATATTAATTATCTTGCTCCTCAAATGTCTTTAATAAGTATGTGTTTAACTTCAGATTCAGGCAAGTCAAGGTTGAGCTGGGCAGGAAGTCTTGGAAGGAGCCTCTAAGGAGGGGCAGCATCTTCCTTTAGTATAGCACAATCAGAAAGACCTTTAGCAGATTGTTTTTACTTAAAAAGATTGGGCACAATACTTGTTTCCTATTGATGCTGTTACAAATCACCACAAATTTAAGGGCTTCAAAACAACATGAACAAATTATGTTACAGTTTTGGAGGTCAGTTTCTAGAGGTTGCTCACATTTCTTGGTTTGTCTTTCCTTCTTCCATCTTTTGGTTGAGTCTTTCTCACATCACATCACTGTGACATTGATCTTTCTGCCTCCCTATTTCATATTTAAGGACTCTTATTATTATACTGGTTTACTTGGATAATCTAGGATAATCTCACCATCTCAAAATTCTTAACTTAATCACATCTGCAAAATCCCTTTGCCAAGTAAGGTAACATTCAGAGTGTCTTAATCCCTTCAGACTATTATAACAATTGGCTTATCAATTAAGCTAACAAAAAAATCATAGACTTGCTGGCTTAAATAACAAACATTTATTTCTTATAGTTCTGGAGTGTGAGAAGTCCAAGATCAAGGTATTGGTAGATCTGGTGTCTGGTGAGAGACACTTCCTGGTTCATAGACAGCTATCTTCTCACTGTGTCCTCACATGGCAGAAGGGCAGGGGAGCTCTCTTGGGCCTATTTTATAAGGGCACTAATCCCATTTATGAGGGCTCCATCCCCATGACCTAATTACTTCTTAAAAGCCCCACTTCCTAATGTTTAATACATATTGGGAGTTAGGATTTCAACATGTGAATTTTAAGAGGACAAGAACATTCAGTCTATAGAACAGCGATAAGGATGTTGGCAATTTGTGAGGACCATTATTCTGTTTATGATAACGCTACTTCCAGCAGCTCAGGGTGGCTAACATAACTAAGGTTCTCGTCCACATGTCAGTTATCTTGGCCTGAATCAGTCGTTATAGGAAGTAAATTAAACTATACTTCAATGAAGCAATTTCCAGGAGGGAAATTATAGTGATACTAAAAAGTAAGGATAAAGTTATGTCTCTGATTTCAGCTTTATTACATTTTCCATTCTTGCTACTGCACTTTGTAAAAGAGGTTTTTAATCAGCCTGAGTCTACTGTTTCCTTGCAAACCAAATGGAACTGTTTTCCCTTATAAAATCAAATCTAATAAAATTTCTTCATGAATCTGCTCTGTGGGGAAATAGTGCTTCAAAGCCTTAAGAGTGTGAATGTAACAGTCTAAGTAGAAGCTTGCAGTAGAAAATTATGGATCATCTTTTGAGCACGAATTTTGAAATATTTTAATAAGGATGTAGCGTAGTAGCTGATCTAGAAAGATGTCCAGCAATGGGGTGGTAGATGATGAAAACGGGATAACTTAGGGGTCTCAGAGAATTAGGAGGTTACAGTTACAAGCCTATATGACCCAAGGCAAATGGCCAATACTAAGGGTCATACGTCATTCATCTTGTTCAATTAATGTTTTTACCTATTATGTGCCAGCCGTGGTGCTAGCCACTGGGGATATGATGGCATTCATTGCTGGATTTATGGAGCTCACAATCTACTGATGGAGAGAGGCATACATCAAATAATTGAAGTAATGTATAATATAAATGTGGATAAGAAATATGAATGAAAGGTGCAAGCTGTTGTGATAGCATAAGAAAGGGGAACGGAGCTTTGTCTGGGAGAGGGAGTATCTGGGGAAGAGAAATTTGAGCTTATAGCTAAAGAAAGAGTTGGTGTTAGTGAGAGAAGTGACTGGAAAGGCATCCTAGCAGAGGGAGCAGAATGAGCAAAGGCTTTGCATCTAAAAACATGACCTGGCACAAGACTGTTGATGGTGGGATGAAGCAGAATGGAAGAGCCTATAAGTTAAGAAGAGATACATTCATAGGACTGAGGCAAGGCCTGAGGAAGTAGACCCAAGTGCAGAAAATGGCAAGTGGTCCTCTCTGGTAACCAAAACATAATATACAGGAAGTAGGAGGGACTAGTTAGCCCCATGGGTGGAGCTCAAAACCAGGGAATAGGAAGTATTTGATACTCAGAGAAGCAGCATCAGGAAAATATCAGATATTAGCAGAAACACCCACTCCCAGGCTTCAAGAAGGACTTGATGTTAACTCCTTGAATACGTACGTACCTGTTAAACTATATCACCTTTGGTTCAAGAGACAAAAACAATGCTGGGGATGTGGATGCTGATAGACTACAGCCATGGGGAATGTAGGGCAGGAAAGGAGCATCAGGGAACAGGGGAGTCCTGACAAGGTCATGTCTTCTTTGGAAAATGAAGCATGATGACTATTGTCTTAGAAATCATCATGAGATCATCACTGTATTAGTTTGCTAGAGCTGCCTTAACAAAATAGCCCAGGCTGGGTGTCTTAAACAACAGAAATTTATTTTCTGACAGTTCTGGAGGCTTGAAGTCTGAGTTCAAGTTGTTGGCAGGCTTGGCTTCTTGTGATGCCTTTCTCCTTGGCTTGCAGATGATACCTTCTCACTTGGTCCTTACATGGTCTTTCCAGTGTGCTCAAGAATTCCTTGTGTCTGTTTGTGTATCCTAATCACCTTTTTATAAGAACACTATTTAGAATGGATTAGGTTCCACCCTAACAGCTTCATTTTAACTTAATCACCTCTTGTAAGACCCTATCTCCAAATAGTCACATTCTGAGGTACTGGGTTTGGGGCTTCAACATACAAATTTGGTGGATCACAATTTAGCCCATAACAGTAATCATGAAGAGAAAATGTGGTGAATGGTGTACAGAAACACTAAAGTGACTGGAGCAAGTGTTTAACCTCTTTCGTCTTCATTGAGTGGTTATAACAACATGCATCCATGGGCTTTGTTATATAATATAGAGTTCTTCATGTATGTTACACATAGCACAGAGTCACCTCTCATTAATAGATAGCTAGTAGTTTGTTTTTGTTTTCGTTTTTTCAATCCTCCTAACTCATTAATCATACAAGAACAATGGGCCCAGAACAGAGCTTAGGTATTCTGATTCCCACTATATTCTTCCCACAAATGACATACACACTCACTTAATGAAGAACAATGAACTAACACACTGCAGTGTTGCTGACAGACAACAGCAAAAGCTGAACCAGAAATGCAAGTTTGCTTCTACAGTGCAATACACCAGCCCATTCTTCCTTTATGGCTTTCCTGGTTTTCCAGGTTGCTTTTAAAAACGTCTGACACTATAAAGATATTTTAAATATTTCCTAATTTTTAATACTTTATAGTTTTGTTGTTTACATTATGATCTTGAAAGATGTGTGAGTTTTATGCAGGGAAGTGATATGACCAGACATGCATAGTAGAGCACCATTCTGATAAGGTGGGATTAAGGAAGATCAATTAGGAAATTGTGGCAGCAGTCTAGGCACAAAAATGTGATGGTGCCTACCACATTGGGGGCAGTCAGAATGGAGAGAAATAATATATTTAAGAGTCAATGACAATTGACTCAATTGTACTTAGAATCATTTGTACTTAGTGATTGATTGACAGACGGGGCAGGAGTGAGGGAAAAGTAAGATTTAATGATGACACAATGCTTTGGGTTTTTTTATAGGCAACAAAAGGCATCATTTATTGAGGGAATATAGGATTAATAGTGGTTTGGGGAGATTCTATTATGAGCTCAGGTTTAGACAAAGTTTGAAAAGAAGGAAAATGAAAAGGCACATTAGCAGTTAGATACATAGTTCTGGAACTAATGTAAAATCTAGGATAGAGATCTAAATTAATTATTATACTGATAGTAATTACAGACATAGAAATAGATTAAATTATCTTAGAGGAGATTGTAAAATGAAAAGCAAAAAGCTTGTAGGACAGAACCCTAAAGAATATCAAAATAGGTAGTAAAGGAAGCAATCAAAGTGATAAGGTGGGTCCCTTGGGGAATGTGCATCTAAGAAAAGAAAGAGTCACAAAAATAATGTAAAAGTCACATCCCTTGGGGAATGTGCATCACAGAAAAGAAAGAGCCACAAAATTAATGTAAAATTCAGAGTGTAATAATGGCACGTGATTCAGAACATAAAACCTTTATATTCAACCTGCCATTAGTTGAGTCAAGACTTTAGGTGCATGTCACACTGTGGAGAGCTAGTGGAACCCTTTATGGTCCTGTAGTCTAGATAGAAGATGATCTGAATAGCTGGAAAGAAAGGAAAATGTGAGGTGACAGAAAAAACAGGTGGCAAGGGTGACTGCTTGCCACTCAGACGAGAAGAAAAGTCCTGCAGGGGACAGGAGGGAAGGGCACCCTGGGGTGGTACAGTGTGAACAGAGGAGGTGCCCAGGAAATGGAGGGTTGAAGCAGCTGGCAGAAGTGGGAAGGTGAGAAAGGGTCCAGGCAGGGACCCCCTGAGACAAGTGGCAGGAGGAGAAGGAGAGCAAAACACCCCCAGTTCCCTTCAGCATTGGGGTGCCTCTGGTCACCATATGCTCACCTACTCAGTTTAAACTAAGGGGAGTGGGGTTGCAGAGGTCAGTGGGGCCCCAGGCCAGGGTCTGATGCCCCTCCTGTCCATCTGCTTTCCCAAGATAAACCTGGAACTTCTGGGTCCCTTTTTCTTTTGTGATGAGAATATCAGCGCAGGGGCAACATCAGTGTGTGGTCTCACTGGCCGCAGCCTGGAGAACACACCAACTTGCCCTTTGTTAGAAACACTGCACAGAATGCCCAAGGGTGACCAGTGAAGAAAAAAAAAAGACTTTATAGTCAATTCTACCTCCATAATTGACAGTTTAGTAATCTCATTTAAGTCCACTAAGCTTTCAAAGAGTTACAAATCAGGAAAATCACCATTCTAACCAAATGATAATTCTAAATGCAGACTTCTACTCACTTTCTGCAAATATTTTAATAGTAAAATGCTGTCAGCTCACACATCAAGCTAGGAAAAATATAAAATTCAGAATACTGATTTTCTGTATAGACTGTAATAGATTAACTTGGTAGAATTACACATATTTTATTTTTTATTTGCTTTCTACCCTTGATTGCTGTGGCACAAATTCCAAATTAAACATTTTAAGTAGTATTCAGTAATTTGATTCACTACTAACCATATGCAAATTGGGTTTAATATATTTAAAAATGCTGAAAAACTGATTTGTTTATCTGAAAACTCAACTATTGTAAAGAAGTTCCCTTCATCATTTTTGAAGCAACTTGTAGTATTTTCTCATTAGAAAAATTATCAATCTCAGCATTATAGCCCCCTTTATCCCTTTGCAAAGTTCAAATACTTATTAATTGCTCATTGACTCTATATTCTTAGATAATTTTTGTTTTAATCCTGTCTCTGTACAGTGCGATTGCACATCTTGGGCATTGCAGAAGCATTTGAGAAATTGTAAGTGAAAATATCACAACATTTCTAGTTGATTTGTTTTGACCCAGGAAGTAAATACAGAACTTTCTGCATTTATACTAATCTCACTGTTCTTTGGGTCTTTTCATGTTTTCTCATCCCTGAGGTTTAGTTGACATCATAAATCTGCTCTTCTTCCACCTGTCTTTGCCATTTTCTCCTTTTTCTTTCAGAGAAAACCAATTCAAAATCTTTCTGCTTTTCCCCTCCCTGTCTGAAGATTGACAAGAAACAATAATTATACTGTCTTTTGCCAGAGGGTTCAATATAAAACAAATAAAGGTAGACATTACATTAGTTTTATAAAATGCCAGCAATGGAAGTTTTTCTTATACTTAACACTCAATAAAAGGAAGGATGATTTTGACACATCTCTATATACAAGAAAAAACAA
This sequence comes from Rhinolophus sinicus, assembly GCF_057876585.1. NCBI lineage: Eukaryota > Metazoa > Chordata > Mammalia > Chiroptera > Rhinolophidae > Rhinolophus > Rhinolophus sinicus. The sequence goes on along the minus strand of NC_142504.1, from coordinate 73,937,679 downwards.
GCTGCCTTACTGTACAAAATACATAATATTTTCCAATATTCTTATTATCCTATTGTATATTTTTTAAGATGTTAATGAATGTTTTTGGAAGAATGACCTCTGTTTTATTACCTATGTTAAATTCTGTTTTTACCTATTTGAGATTTATGAACCCACTAAGGGAAAGAGAATTTGTAGACATTCTAAAATAGAAGGAGGCCATACTCAGGTTTATCTCATTTTCATTCATCTCCCAAATATTTGAGTTCCCTGTGAATCAGCCTTCCACTCACTTCTCTTCATTTTACATTCTCTATGTGATCTCATCCAGCTCCATAGATTAAATGAAATCTGTAAACTTCAGGTCCTTGGCAAGATCAAATCTGAAAACCCTCCCATTTCAAACCTCTAGAAATACTGGGTAGAATGTTCAAAAATTATTTTAAATGTATGACTAAGGTTATAAGAGATAAAGAATACCAGAAATGAAAAAGACATGAAATAGCAGAAGTAAGCAAGTGAGTTAATCATGTATCTGCCTTAAAGAAAAATTTTTTAAATCTAAATAGGAGAACTAAAAAGAAAGCCTCAAGTATAAAAATAAAAGTACAGCAGAATAATGACAAGATATTTACATATCCACATTCATATATGGATTTTTTTTTTTTTTTTTAAGGAGGGCACAGCCCACAGTGGTCCATGCAGGGATCGAACTGGCAACCAGCACCACGCTCTAACCAACTGAGCAAACCGGCCAGCCCTGGGAATTATTAATAGATCTTCTATGCAGCTGATAGATTAAGCAGGCCAAAATTAGTACAGAAATAAAAATTTGAGTACAAACTTTACATATGTATAATTCTATATTTAACAATTAAAAAATATGTATTTTAAGTGAATAAATTTTTATAAAAATTGACAGGATACTAGCCTTAAACCAAGTTTCTATGAATATTGAAGGGACTGTTTTATACAAACCAAATTATGTTGTCACAAAGAAATAAAAATGGAATGCGGTAAAAAGGGGGAAAAATCTTCACATGTTGAAAATGCAGTCATACTGCGAAAGACAATAAAAAAGAAATCATAGTAGAAGTTATAAAATATTTAGAACTGAAAGACAGTATATATTTTAAAATAGTGGCATAAATTGACTTTTCTGGTAATGGGGCAGATAAGAATTATTAAAACCTTACTGCTACATAACACATTTACATGCTCAAAAGAAAACATTGAAAATAAAATAACTGGGTGGTGAAAACACAATGTGATATATAGATGATGTATTACAGAATTGTACACTTGAAACCTATGTAACTTTACTAACAATTGTCACCCCAATAAACTTTAATTTAAAAAAAACAAAAAACAGAAAAAGAAAATTACTTTTTAAATAAATGGATGAGATTGCAAGAAATAAAAGAGAAATATATAAAGCCAGGTACAAAGCCAGAACATGGGTCCAGGGAAGTAAATAAACACTGAAACCATCAGTTTTCTTAAGAGTATATATGTATAAATGCCCCTCAATGATCTAGAGTTTCAAGCCCAGACAGCCTGGTAGAGACATACCAAATAAAATTGGCATTCAGATGAACTATTCTCTCAGAGAAAAGGTAAGATAGAAAATTAATAAGATAAAATAAAGTCCAGAGGAAGACAAGGAAACTTCACTACGTAGGCCTTTCTCTGCACGGAAGTTTAAGTAAACAAAAAAAAAAGGCTTCCCTTAGAATCCATGAAAAGTGGTAGGCCCACCTACAAATGTTTTAGGCCTAAATCTCTGTTATCTAGTGAGTCTAAAATTCATAAGCTAATAATTGTAATAAAAGTATTTAAGGCTATGAATGTTCCACAAAGTACCAATTTAACCACAGCATACAAATGTTGATAAACAGTACTTTCGGCAAATAGACATATGAAAAAATGCTCAACATCACTAATCATCAGAGAATAGAGACCACAATGAGATATCACCTCACCCCAGTTAGAATGGCTATCATCAACAAGACAAATAGTAACAAGTGTTGGAGAGGCTGTGGAGAAAAAGGAACCCTCATACACTGTTGGTGGGAATGCAGACTGGTGCAGCCGTTATGGAAGGCAGTGTGGAGGTTCCTCAAAAAATTACGAATAGAATTACCATATGACCCAGCAATCACTCTCCTGGGTATCTACCCAAAAAATCTGAAAAAATTTATCCATAAAGACACGTGTGCTCCAATGTTCATTGCAGCTTTATTTATGGTGGCCAAGACATGGACACAACCAAAATGTCCTTCGATAGATGAATGGATGAAGAAGTTGTGGTATATACACACAATGGAATACTATTTGTCGGTAAGAAAAGATGAAATAGGAACATTTGTGACAACATGGGTGGATCTTGAGATTATAATGCTAAGCGAAATGAGTCAGACAGAAAAAGCAGAGAACCATATGATTTCACTGATATGTGGTATATAAACCAAAAACAATAAAAGAACAAGACAAACAAATGAGAAACCAAAACTCATAGACACAGACAATAGTTTAGTGGTTACCAGAGGGTAAGGGGGGAGGGAGGTGCTAGATTAGGGTAAAGGGGATCAAATATATGGTGATGGAAAGAGAACTGACTCTGGATGGTGAACATACAATGGGATTTATAGATGATGTAATACAGAATTGTACACGTGAAATCTATGTAACTTTACTAACAATTGTCACCCCAATAAACTTCAATTAAAAAACAAAACAAAACAAAAAACAGTACTTTCACTTCTGTTCTAAGTGTTTTCTCATTTTCATTTAAATTTTTTTGTAAACATTTCTTAATTTTCAAACATAAGTAAAGTTTCTAATTATCATTTTGTTATTTGTTTCAAATTCAATTGCACTGCCATCATAAAATGTATGCCATTCAGAAATTCTAAGATTTGGGTGTCCCAAGACTTTCTTGGTACACCACCAATCATTCAGAATACATTTTTTTATTTTGTCAACATATTGGCTTAAATTTTATCTGGTAAAATCTTTGGAACTGCAGATCAGACTTTCTTTTTCTTTTATGATACGTTGTCTTCAATTTTCTCAGTTATAACATTATCACTGAATGGTGTGCTTTAAGATTCATTCAGAATGCCATAGCCAATGGATGGCATTCTCCTAGTCTGACTTGGCATGACACAGCAGGGAACTCTATAAAAACCTAGAGGTCAATGCTTTCCTAATTTTCTGCTCAAAATAAGGCTGTCAGTTGAGGAATCTGACCACTACATGAGAGGCTGTGGTGTGAGGGTCTGCAACTAGTTGATGTTTGGGGCTTGATGTATACACATGGATATGACATCCCTGCTCTGTGTTTCTTTTTCTATCTGCCAGAATGGACTATACACTGGGCTCTGGAGCCAATCATCTTAGGCTACATTTCCCTGTTGTGATAAATTTCAGTGGCGTACAACATTTAAGGTTTATTTCCCACTCTAATTTTATGTTTTTTGAGGGTTGGCTGCAGCTTTGCTGCCCAAGTCCCCATTCCAGGATCTCAGCTGACAGACAGTCCCTATCTGGGAAACAGCAGCATCTTGGCAGAGGGAAGGAGGTTGGGGTGAATCCATGAAAGCTTTTAAAACATCTGCTCAAAATGGCTCATGTTATTTTCACTCATTTCAAAGGATAGAATTGATGTGATCAATGTGGAAAGAATTATAACCCTCCAACTGAAAAGAGCTGAGAGGGCAACAAATATTTGCACAATGAAACAATCAGCTGATTTCTCAACAGAAACTTTGCAGGCCAGAAAGGATTGGCATAAAATATTCAAACTGATGAAAAGTAAGGATCTGAAATCAAGATTACTCTTCCCAGCAACACTAACATTTAGAATCAAAGGACAGATAAAGAGCTTCCTAGACAACAAAAAACAAGGAGTTCATGATCATCAAACCAGTATTACAAAGCAAATTAGAGAGACTTCTTTAAGACAATAACAACAAAAAAGAATAAAATAGCAATAACTACATATCCATCAACAATTACTTTAACTGTAAATAGATTAAATGCTCCAGTCAAAAGATAGGGTGTCTGAATAATAAGAAAACAATGTCCTTACATATGCTGCCTACAAGACACTCACTTCAGATCAAAAGTCACACATATACTGAAAGTAAGGGATGGTAAAAAGTGTTTCATGAAAATGGAAACAAACAAACAAAAAATCTGAGTATCCATACTTTTACCAGACAAAATAGATTATTAAAAAAAGACTACAACAAGAGACAAAGAAGAACCCAGTAATCCCACTTCTGGGTATTTATCAAAAAAAAAACCAAAACTCTACTTCGAGGGGATATGTAAAAAATAAATAAATAAATAAATAAATATATATATATATATATATATATATATATATATATATATATATATAATGTTTATTATAGCATTGTTTACAATGGCCAAGATATGGAGGCCGCCTGGGTACCCATTAATAGATGAAAAGATAAAGAGCAGGTGGTACATATATAAATGGAATATTGCTCAGCCATGGAAGGGAATGGGTTCTTGCCATCTGCGGCGGCTTGGATGGACCTGAAGAGTTTATTGCTGAGTAGAGTTTGTCAGACAGAAAATGACAAATGTGATTTCACTTGTATGTGAAATCTAAAGAACAAACCAAACCAAACAGAAACAAACTCATTGATACAACATTTTTATGGTTGCCAGGTGGGAGGGGGGTTAAGGGTATGGGTGAAAAGGAGGAAGGGATTAAGAAGTACAAACTGGTAGTTACCAAATAGTCATGGGGGTGTAGAGTAAAGCTTAGGGAATATAGTAAATAATATGGTAATAACAATGTAGTGCCACATGGGTACTAGAATAGTCAGGTAATCACTTCTTTAATCATATAAATGTCTAACCACTATGCTGTATACCGGAAATTAATATAAAATAATATTGAATGTCAGCTGTAACTGAAAAATTAAAAAGGGGGGAAAAGGAGAAGGAGAATAAGAGGTTCAAATTCCCAGGTATAAAACAAATAAGTCATGGGGATGTAATGTACAGCATAGGGAATATAGTCAATAATATTATGATAGTGTGGTATGTTATCAGATGGTTGCTAGACTTACTATGATGATTACTTCTTTAGGTATATAAATGTTCAATAACTATGCTGTACACCTGAAACTAATATAATATTGCATATTATATTAGCTATATTTCAGTAAATATAGCTAATAAAATTAGCTATATTTGAATAAAAAATTTTTTAAATAAGAGAAAAACAAACAAAAAAATAGGTAAATTACCTCTCTCTGAGACAAGAAGTAGCAAGAATCTTATCACAAGCTTAAAGTTGAAGGCAGAAAGATAACATCACAAACATATGGAGGCAAAAGCAATTAACTTAAGGTAATGAGTGAGACTGGGTTGCACAGACATAAGTGTTTACCAATTTCTTCATTAAAGAAAAATTTTACGTAAACTATTATTTGTTTGTCTTTAGCAAGAGCAAAAATCACAACTGTGCCCAGAACTTTGAACCATATAACTGGAAACAGTTAGAACAAGGGCCCACACACAAAGAATTAAGTTCTTAACATTTATTTTGTTAGCATTAGGTAAGTTTATTAATAATAATGATTATCCCTACTCAAGTGAAACATTAGCATCAGATAAATATGTATTGGTATCCATTTTAGTATTTTGGAATTAATATTTGTTTTTACCATTGCTTTGAAATATTTTTAAATAATTTCTAAGTTAAAATTTATAAATCAAAAGCCAGGGGGAATAATTCTTTCCTGTTTTTGGTTCACTCTACAAAGAGAGGAGAGGATGTGGGAAATTTAGCAAGTAATTATAATAGAATGTGAAGATAGCCTGTGACAACAGACCTATAGAAGTTGTACCCAAACCAGTGAGGGATTGGGGATGGGAGTGACCAAGGAACTTACGTCTAAACCAAGATCTGAAGCAGAGGTAAGAGTTACTCTGCCATAGAAGGGGAAATAAAAAACTGACATTCCAAGTCTAAAGGGACAGAGTGAGAAGGAAAAGCAAGAAAATGATATGACAAGTTTGTTTGTAGTAATTGTGGCAATTTGGATCCTAACATACCACACCAGAGGTGCCTCCTGTATCATAAGGGATACTGAGATATTGTGGTTGAAAATATCTAGAAGTGGGAGACCCATTCCTCTGCCTGAAAGGAGATCCAGTTCCTACCTTTGGACCTGAAAAGTATCACAGTGTTAGAGAAGCACAGTTCCTGAAACTCCCTGGGTAGTGTCACAGAAAGACCAAGACTGAGAGTCAGAATCCAGTGCTGCCATTTAGTAGCTGACTATAAGCAAGTTACTCAGCCACTCTGGGCTTCAGCTCCCTCAATAGCAAATATCACCTCCCGGAGTTCTGTTGAGGATTAAATGAAATTGTGCGTGGAAAACAGAGTGCCCTACTCTTAGGTGCTCAATAATTGTTTGTGCCTTCCCCATCTCACCTCTTATATCTTCAGTGCAGATGACCTCTGAGAGCAAATGCTTAGCTTCCCATCCACTTCACACACACACACACACACACACACACACACACACACACACACGCACAGAGTTTAGCTTCTATTCAAGAAGAATTCCTCAATAATCCTCACTAGCACTGCTGTGTCATTTCTACTGGAGCCACAGGTCCAGCAATGTGAGAAAGCACGTTAGCTGTTTCTGTACCACCTTTTTCTGTTGAGAGTCCTGATGTAGGAAGGTATAGATGTGGGATTGGGCACAGGCCCTGCCAAGAAATACAAGAAGTCCTGTCCACACTACATCTGCCTCTCTGATCTCTACTAAAGGAGACAAAAAAGTCAAAGTAAGATGCTTTCTATTTTGTTTTGGCGTTTTTGAAATAAAAGACTTTCATAAAATTTTCCTGTCTAAAAATATCTAAGCAAACTGATCAAGCTTACAAATCTGAAAGAACATTTATGCAGTTGTGTTCTAAAAATCTAAGCTTTTCAAACACATTAAAATCTATTGGTCCCAGAGATGATTTCACCAACCCCTCCTCAACATAAATTATATATGCTCTGCTGCTTCAAAGTCTCTTTAGCTTTAGCGCAGCGTTTCTTTCCTTTAAAAATGCAAGAGATCAAAAAAGAGTTGGAAATATCATCGGAGGCCCATATGAAACAAAAGAGATGCTGCTAAAGAAATAGAAGTGCACTCAACCGAAGGAGAGAATGTAAACCTTCAGGGAATGAGCTAGCACAACCCTAGGAATCTCTTCAGGAAACCAAATAATAAGCGAGGGAAGTTAATAATGAATGAGCAAATAAATTGGAATTGGATACCCTAAACTCTACAAAAGCAAGAGCCCTCCTCCTGACTTTGGTTCTATTTTTCATTTATTTAGATCAAGGGCAGGGTATATCCTAGGCTGATGCTAGAAAGTATATGGTTTTCAGAAATTCCACTCTGTGAGAAGTTATGAGACATGATTCAATATATAGGGGTTAGATTTTAATAAAGTAAAAATTAAGAGCTTATCCAAAAGCACACTTCAATTTAGGACTTGGATTTTCCTGCAGCAGAATGACATCTCAGAGGAATCTCAGAGAGGAATAGAGCATATTCTCAGCCAAGGGAGAGCTAAGTCGACCACTACTATTTATACCTAAACATGTAATTGTAATATTTGCTGCTGCTGAAGCCCTCAATACTCTGCCAATAGATCACCTACCTATGTTTGGGAAAATTCAAATAGAACATTATTCCGCCATGGATGGGTGGGTAGCACCATGGTAATAACTCTTTAGTAAACCCATCATTGGAAAAGCCCACCAACAATCCTTCAAAGTACATAAAATGTTTATAAGTATCCTTATTTTCAGATGAAGAAAATTGAATCTCAGAATTTAAAGAACTTGCTTAAGGCTACACCTTTAAATTTAGTGACAGAATTAGAATCTTTGATCCCAAACCTTTGGACCTTGTCCTTACACTTGACAACATCCCCCACACAATACATTTTTCCTTCATTTAAATTGGATTAAACAATTAGACACAGCTTGAATAAAAATGTATATCAAATAAATTAAGCCTCTGTTCACTAAAATCCAGAGCGTGGGCATTTACACTACCATTTAAAGCATGTTAATATAAAACATTTCAGCCTACACTACTTTACAGTATATTATGTGGGTATAATATATTAATATCCTCATTTTGTAAATTGGACAACTGCAATTCAGAGAGCTCATCTTCTCTAAGGGACACAGCTATTGAGTTGCAGATACAGGACTAGACCCCGGCTTTCTAAGTTCAAGAAGAGTTTGTTTTCCTATCATGCTTTCTTTTCAGAGTGCCTGGTACATTATCTGCCACAGCATAAAGTTTAGGAAATATTTTCTCTATTTACAATGGCCACCTCATAATGCTCAAATTATATTCTGAGGGAAGGTCTGTCAGCACTTGAGCTCTTCCTCGAATCAGCACAATGTAGAGTCCTCTGGCTGGATCAGAAACTTGACTTAGGATCAGGATGTCCTGTGACAACTGAATCATCTATTGCTACAAGTCTCTTACCTGCCCTGAACTTGTGATCTACTGTCTGTTTTGGTAGATGATGTTTGTCATCTCTTTCATCGCTGTCCTGCTTTCTGCCGTAGCTCTTAAGTTATGCTTCCTCCAAATGTGTCTTCCTGCTCTGACTCCTAACTTGCTCCTCAACTTTAAGCTGCCACATTAGCTCCTTATTCTCTCAGTCTCAGCATTTCTACTAGGGCTGCAGAGACACTGGCACCCAGCTCCCAGCAACTCCTGCTCTTTCTTTATGTAACAGAAGAGCAAAAAGAAAGAACCAAGTCTGCAGACGTCTTGGCTTAGGCAGCTGAAACTTCTTCCCTCATTTAAACATAGTTAACTTTCCATTTGACTCTCAGGAAATTGAAACATCCCTCCTTTGATATCTGAAGTCATTACTTATGCCATCGAATAACAAAAAAGTTCACCTACAGAAGTTCAGTGAAATTGCCTTAATGAATATTTAGCAATATAAAACTTTTGCAAACTGCCTCAGTAAGAGTTTTTCCAGATTGATAATATATGAGGTGTGATGAAACAATACAGTGAATGTTTAAATTTAAAAAATTATTATAGTAAAAGACACATTGCCATTACTCCCCCTGAAAATACTCCCTCTCACTTTGAACACACTTATCCCATCATTCTTGCCACTTTCTGAAGCAGTTCTGGAAGTCCTCCTTTCGTGAGTGTCTTTAGTTGTGCTGTCATGGCTGCCTCAATGTCCTGAATCATTTTGACTTTGGGGAAGAGCAAGAAGCGCCAAATGATGAATAAGGTGGATAAGGACGCACTGTAATGTGTTTTTGTTTTTTTATCTGCTTATCTATTTTATTTCCATTAGAAAAAATTAACTATATAAAATTTTAATCCACTTTTTTCTCCTTTATCTCTACCATTCAAACTTAAATCTTTAATTTTACTCAAGTAAAAGCAGAATCATGTGTCTGACATGAGAACTAAATATTTCACACCATTAAATTAATAGGATTTAACTAAATTAGGTGTACCTTTTATTATTTTTCAGGAATAGTAACTCCTTTATCCTGCGTATTATTTCCCTTTACTTTTATTTATTAGAGTAACTATGCAATGAAAGGGTGTTCTTTTCTCACATCCAGTAATATGAGTGTGCATAAGTGTACTTCATAACATCAGTAACTGGATTCATCATCTAATCTTTAATTTATATTCAATTCCCCTTATTATATGGTGTTTCCATAATACTTCAGATATTTTAGTGAGTCTTACACTTTCCAACATTGATTATGAAAATTAAGATGTTCATTTAAAAACATTATTAATATTCCAGACTAAATAACCCCAGGCCCCCTTAGAGTGATGCTATTGTAAAAGGGCCTTGGACAACTACTGCTTCAATCTCAACACAGCCCCCTTTGGGCAAAGCAGCAACCTGGTAAGCAGCTCTCACAGGAAAATTACTCTTGAAATGCTGTTGGTAGATTTCATTGACAATACCGAAGTCATTTATGTCAGCCGGCAAGACAGTTGTTCTTACCACATTAGTGAAGTCACAGCCTGCAGCTTTCAGAATTTCACCCATGTTTGTAAGAGCTTGTTTAGCTTCCTCTGCTATCTGTCCTGGCACAAGCTGTCCACTTGAAGTGTCCATGTCTAGCTGGCCTGAAATGTAAATGATCCCTATGACTAACACAGCTTGACTGCAAGGATCAATGGTCCGTGGGGCTTTCACATTGCTGGTCACCCTTCTGATCAAGGATGACATAGATAATCTTTTCCCTTTGAGGCCCCTCTGAAAGAACAATCCAGTACACGAACCCTGCTCATGACTACTCCCACACCGTAATTTTTTTTATTTGACAGAAATTATCGAATACCAGAAGTGATGTGTGACATGGAGCGTTGTCATGATGATGATTTATGGCACACTTTAAAATACACCTTCTCTCAACAATAGCTCACACCCGACCAACTGCACCAAACAGGTGGAAACTTGTCACATGCTGTTACTAAGGTTCATTGTGCTGCCTCCCGTGTTGAAGATCCCTGCCTGTCTGTAGATAGCACTCGGCAGCAGCATTCACTGTATTTTGTGATCACAACGGAAAGGCTCCGTTCTGGTACGGCAATTTCTGTCAAATAAAAACATTAGAGTGTGTCCTCATCCACCTTATTCACTGGATCTGGCACTGTGCAACTTTTTGCTCTTCCCCATAGTCAAAATTACCATGAAAGGTAAACATTTTGAATCAATTCAGGACATCGAGGCAGCCATGACAGCGCAACTAAAGACACTCGTGAATGAGGACTTCCAGAACTGCTTCAGAAAATGACAAGAAGGATGGGAGAAGTGTGTTCAAAGTGAGGGGGAGTATTCTGAGGGAGATTAATGGCAATGTGTCCTTTACCGTAATAAATTTTTTAAATTTAAACATTCACCGTATTTTCTGCTCACACCTTGTATTTGTTAAGCTACAGACCAGAACATTTCAGACAAATTTTCCACAAGATTTAGAATAACAATTTGACATCATCTTTATCTGGAAGTCATAATTTGAGGGACAACTGTTGGCTTTCTTTCTTCTTTTTCTTCCTTCTTTCCTTCCTTCTTTTGGGGGGTGGGGGGGGTGGGGGGAAAGTCTTTGTTTCAGTTTCTATGACAATTACCCTGCTTATCTATTTTACTTTCCAAACATTCACTTTAAAATGGTAGCATGTCTTTTCTTTATTTACCAATGTTCATAGGAGATCTATTTTTTTTAGTCTCTACATTCTTCCCTCTATCCTGTCTGTAGGTCCTGTGATAGCCCATTAGCCCAGATTATCCTAAACAGTTGTCAAATTCCACTACCAAATACTGTGATTCTACACTCCGCATGGAATCTTTGATTTTAAAATCTCTGTCTGGAAAAAAAAAAGCTCATAAAACACATTAATATAATAGAAGCACAAATGCAGGGGAGAAATTAAGGGCAGATACAAAAATCAAAATAAAACTAGTTTCATTTGTTTGTTTTCTCAGTTTCCAAATCTTTTCTTCCAAATCTCTGTAACTTCTTCCTTCTCTACAAAAGACTTTAATTAAAGTCCAATCTTGGTAGAGTTCCCACAGATATTATTCCAAATACTTGGTTAGAAAGACATGGTTTGCTTTCAACTTACTTGTAAATAAGATTTCAAGAATTTCTTTGCACTCAATACTCCCTACTGAGAAACTGATCTTCAAAAGCTTGAAAAGGGTTTCATTATGAAACTGAAAGATCTTCCTTTATTTAGGTGAAACTCACAAGTGTTACAAACATCAAGGACCTAACCATTTTCAATTTTTCCCAAAGTGATGTTTGAGAAAACCTCTTAACGGGAAAAAATAATTTTTTTAAATGTAAATCAAAAAGGTGTCATTTTCATTAATTAAAGAAATAGGTTTTTAAGTAAAATCTAGTTTGGTAAAAATATAACGAAATTCATTTCCTCATACATTACTAGTGCCAGTCTAAAATTTTGTAAGTACTTTTCATATAATAATACACTTCATCCTCACAAATCCATAAATCGTACAGATAAGGAAACTGAGGTGAAGTTAATTAACATGCTTAAGGTCCCATACCTAGAATGCTGGTGAAACAGAATTTAAGCCTAGGCTATCTGGTTCCAGGGTCTGGGCTTTTAACCATGATGATGCCAACTTCTTTTAGGAAACTCGTTTGACAAAATAAATGAAGAATAAAAATATCCATGCATTTTGAACTTGCAATCTCAATTTTAGGAAGTTATATTGGGATAAGTATACAAACTTGTTGATATTTATATTCCTGAAGATGTTTGTCTCAGCATCATATATAAGAGTAAAAAACAGAAATAATCTGAATATTCAGCAATAGTGCAATAAATTGTGAAATTTCCACTTATGGCAATACTAAGGAGTCTTTGAAAATTATATCTTTGGATGCAGAGTAGCAATCTGAAAAAAACTTTCAGAAAACAGTTATAGAATTTTATTTTTACACTGATAACAATAATAAATTATGTTTATGAAAAATAACCTGACATATTTTTAACTGACGTAATGTGTGTTAAATGAAAATCTGTTATTTGCTTCTACTTGCTATATGGGCAACTATAGCTTACTTCACAGAAAAACTGCACTTCTGGAAGCATAGTATAAAACACATATCTTATATTAAATCTTCTCATACACATACAAATGCAACAAGAAGTGATTTCAATATTAAACAAGAGGCAGATTATCTAAGAAAATCTTGAGCCCAATTGTAACTTTTAAAAAATCCTCCTAAGAATACAATATTTTTGATGAAAGCATAATTGTCACCTCTTTGGATGGCATTTCACATGATGTATCATGAGTTGATAAAATATTTAAACCCTTAAACCAGTCAAATCCCCAATCTAAAAATTCATACTAAAAATGTTTAGAAAATAATTGTGTGAAATAGAAATTATAAACTAGAGCGTATAGAAGAGGGATATAGCTTTGAATGGAAAACTTCCCTGAGGAAGTCAACTTTATACTGAGACTTGAATCAGCCAGGTAAAGAAGTGGTGGAAGAAAGTTCAAGTCAACAAAACCGCATGTAAACAGTCCACAGTTTGGAAAGAGAAAGGCAGATTTAAGGTTTATGGCATTGAAAAAAAATCCAGCTTATTTAGAGTGACACAAGTATAAAACAACATCCCTGAGTCTGGCAAAGTAGTTGAGGGCAAATCCTAAAGCACCTTAAAAGTCATTTAAATAATTTTGCTATTGATCCCAAATGCAGTGGGAACCCACCAAAGAGATTCAAGGTAGATTTGTATTTTTTAGATGTTGTCCTTGCAACAGTGAAGGTGAAGGGAAAGAGCACAAAAGATGTGAAGGAGAGCGAGTGGAAGCAGGGGTCCACCTAGAAGGCTTCTTACCATAGCCTTCCAAAAAAGGATGATGACTTAGAAAAGAGTGATGGTAATAGGGACAGACCCAAGAGATAGTAAGGAGGTAGATGCAAGCATCATTAGGTCAAGGCTGTGTATCTTATTTATAATTGTCTCCCCAAGCCTAGCATAGCACCTGACAATGAATAAGGGCAAAACAAAGAAAGGTTAAATTCTATTGCATAATAATGCAAGAAGAATTTTGTTTCCTTGGACACCTTGTTGGGTAGTGTTTGCAGGGCCTGGGAACACGGACAAGAGCAGAGATAGGAATGGGTTCTAAAGCGAAAGTCTACCAGTGGAAAATTCCCTGTGGCAGGCCAGGCCATGTCACATTAAAATAGAGGTGTCTGAATATTTAATTTTATGTGTTTATTGTGCTGTAAAATCTGCTATATGTAATAATGGGCTTGTACAGTGGTTTGGGTAGAGGAGGAGAGAAGGAAGTGAATTAAGTAAGGAATATGGAGAGCCCCATAAGAGATAAGAGAAAGGATTGGGAACGACACAACACAAATGGCTTTCTTTATAGATTGATTCAGGAGAAATATAGGCACCACCTTCACCCACCAACCCCGAAAAAATAAATGTCAGAGAGGTTCTGAACTCTGCATAGGAACTCACGTGGGAATTTAGAGATAGTCCATTACACCATAATACACAAAGACAGGAAACATTGACAAAGAACAGTTTAGGTAAAATGGGAATAATTTCAGTGTAGAGCTGTTGACGTTTCTGTCATGCATCCAAGTGTGCAAAGTTTTATGTACACAATGAAATTTGGAAAAAACAGAAATGCTTAATTAGAATGGGAATATTTAAGTAAATCACAATATAATAACTTGATGGAATATTATGAGGCCAGAAAGATTATATCTACAAAGAAATTTCAGTAACATGAAATTTCTTATATGAAGTTAAATGAAAAAGAGTTATAAAATGCTTATATCATTTTATCTACATTGGCACTGTGAATAGAATACAGGACCATATACAACTGCAGGATCACATACAGCCGAGTCATGTATTTTATTTGGTAATTGTAAAGCAAGATTTGAAATTGAATGCCTTAGATAGAGTGTGCATTCACAATCATGCCATAGTCCTCACCACTTCCTATTATTATAAAATCTGTATACTGAGTTTGAAAGTTCTGAAAAGTTTGTACTTAAATTGTTAATACCAGATGATGAATATCAATATGCTTATCACAGAAAATCATAGGAAACTTGTACTTTCTATGTATTATTTTTGTAATTGATTTTTATAGTAAGTATATATTATTACTTTTGTTATCAGAAAACAAATATTTTGAAAGAAAAAATAGCAGAAGAAAATGTGTCAAAATGTTAAATGGTAGAAATTAAGTGGTATTTACATTTTCTTTATGATTGTCAACATTTTATAGTTGATCTATAATGGGCACAAATTACTTTTATAATCTGATAAAATACTGAGGAGTGTGCAACAAATATTTTTAAATCTTAATAGAAATAATAACTTGCTAGTAGAATAATGCCAAGATTTGGTCATAAAATGTAAATAAAAGGTTTATGATATATTTATGCTGGTAACAAGAGTCATTGTCTAATGAAAAAATGCCAGTTAAATTTAACAACCTGCCTATCTCCTCTCAAATTATCTGGAACTCAGCTGTGCTACAAGACAATTCAAATTTTTCCTCTTTAAGAAGACCTCTAAAGGTAAAGCCTCACTCCATATCCCCCTTTTTATTTCACACATCTGCCAATTTATCATATTTATCCAATTCTTGTAACATTTTGCATGGAAAAATTTCTTACTACATACTGTGTCATATTTTAGTAAATTTATATACCTTGTCCCTCCAACTAGATCAAAAGTCCATGAGAATAGCAAACGTGTTCTATTCATCTCTTATTTTTACAGCACCCAGCAAAATGAATTGAACATAGTAGGCCCTCAGTTTGTATTTGTAATCGCATTTGTAGCTAAAATTCTATCAATTTATATCTAACTAATGGTATATTACAATATACAATTCCTTTTATTTACCTAGGCACTCTTTCTTGTTTTTACTAGCCACTGGGATAATTATTGTGGGTTAAAGGAGAGAAAGTCATTTTTGTATCCAAATGAGTATTGATTTATAATCTTTATTAGAAAAAATAATAATTATCCCTTCCTAAATATGTATTTCAACTGCAAAAAAACCCAGCAAATTATGATATTTAGCTGGTTTGCTATTCATTTGACCCCAGGATCTATGAAAATGCCAAGGAAACACTGAACTCAGACACCAGACATAGACAGTCAAAAAGTAGTTCATTTCCTTAATGCTTGTATTAGCAAACAATGGAAGCAGGGACAAAAATGAGGGAAGCTGACAGCTATTGATCAAATGCTGGCCATTTAAGGCTGATCGCTACAAAGGTTGTGGTTTGGCTTCCTGAACTGGTTGCTGAAGGTTGTAGGCCAGAGTTCTATTTTTATACATGGTCTGACCATTGTCCAATTGTATAATTGTATATTCAATATCTGCTTTTTTGGCCAATCATATAGGATGTCCCATTTGTAGTTAGCCCACTCTCAGTTTCTCCAGGTAGAGATCAGCAGATTCCTTAAGTACAGGAGACAAAATGGAAAAACAAACAATCCAATTAAAAAATGGGCAGAGGACCTGAATGGACATTTCTGTCCGAAGACGACATACAAATGGGCAATAGACATATGAAAAAGTGTTCAACATCACTAATTATCAGAGAAATGCAAATCAAAACCACAATGAGATATCTATCGCCTCACACCAGTTAGAATGGCTATCATCAACAAGACAAATAATAAAAGTGTTGGAGAGGCTGTGGAGAAAAAGGAACCTTCATACACTGTTGGGGGGAATGCAGACTGGTGCAGCTGCTATGGAAGGCAGTGTGGAATTTCCTCAAAGAATTAAGAATAGAATTACCATATGACCAGCAATCCCTCTCCTGGGTATCTACCCAAAAAATCTGAAGACATTTATCTGTAAAGATATATGTGCTCCAATGTTCATTGCAGCTTTATTTATGGTGGCCAAGACATGGAAACAACCAAAGTGTCCTTTGATAGATGAATGGATAAAGAAGATGTGGTATATGATGACTGACAATTAAGTTCGCGAACTTGTTGCAATGATGTTGCTAAACTTTTTTGATATCAGAGGGATTATTCATTATGAATTTGTACCGACTGGACAAACAGTTCCCAGGTTGACTATTTGGAAGTGCTGAAAAGGCTGCCTGCATGAAAAAGTAAGACAACCTGAACTTTTCGCCAACAATTCGTGGCTGTCACATCACAACAATGCACCAGCTCATGCTGCACTGTCTGTAAGGGAGTTTTTAACCAGTAAACAAATAACTGTATTTGAACACCCTCCTTATTCACCTGATCTGGCCCCCATGACTTCTTTCTTTACCCGAAGATAAAGGAAATACTGAAAGGACAACATGTTGATGACATTCAGGACATCAATAGTAATACAACGATAGCTCTGATGGACATTCCAGGTAAAGAGTTCCAAAATTGCTTGGACATCAGTGCATAGCTTCTGAAGGGGAGTACTTCGAAGGTGACCATAGTGATATTCAGCAATGAGGTATGTAGTCCTTTTTCTAGGATGAGTTCACGAACTTAATTGTCAGACCTCGTGTATCCATACAGTGGAATACTACTCTGCCATAAGAAAAGATGAAATAGTGCCATTTGTGACAACATGGATGGGTTTTGAGATTATTATGCTAAAGCAAAATAAGTCAGTCAGAAAAGTTGAGAACCATATGACTTCACTGATATGTCAGATATAAAACTGAAAAAAACAAAAGAACAAGACAAACAAGTAAAGAAACAAAAACTCATAGATACAGACAATAGTTCAGTGGTTACCAGAGGGTAAAAGTGGAGGGAGGTGATAGAAGAGTGTAAACGGGGTCAAATATATGGTGATGGAAAAAGAATTGACTCTGGGTGATGAACACAATGTGATATATAGATGATGTATTACAGAATTGTACACTTGGAACCTATGTTATTTTATTAACCATTGTCACCCCAATAAATTTTAATTAAAAAAAAGAAATATCTAGGCCACTAGAGCTTGTCGGACACAGTAACAGACAGTTGAGAAAAGCAAAAGTAGAGAATTCCATAGACCTACAGAGTGTCCCTCTCAAGTATTTAGCTAATTACTAATCAGTGCAAGAATTCGTAGAAATTACCTAGGCTGAAGAAACAACCAAAAGGAATAGAGGGAACAGAGCTCAGTGCTCACACAAGCCAAGAAGAGTGAAATTTCCCACCAGTCAGAATGGAAAACCTCATGACTCATTAGGCATTTGGTAGTGCTCAGAGATTACTGCCTCACTAATAGAAAAAAATTATCCTTAAACTAAGCTAACATGGCCCCACCAAACAAATCTCAAAATCAAAACCTGAAAGGATCAAACTGCTTCCATGTAAATTAATTAAATTCCAAATTAACTTGAATAACATTTGTAAGAATAAAAAAATACCCAGCCCTCAACAAGGGAAAAATTACAATGTCTGCTAACCAGTCTAAAATTACCAGGCATTCAAAGAAGCAGAAATACACAACCCATTATGTGGAGAAAAGTCAGTAAACAGAAACTAACCCAGATGTTAGAATTAGCACGGAAGGACATTACAACTTATAAATGTATTCCACGTATCCATAAAGTTAAGTAGGGAAATAGAGAATATAAAAATGACTAAAATCAACTTCTAGAGGTGAACACTATAATACATGAGATGAAAATTACACTTGATGGGATTGAAAGTAGCTATCACAAAAGAAGAAATTACTGAATGTGAAGAAACAGAAATACAAATTATCCAAAATCAAACACAGGGAATAAAAA
The DNA here is from genome assembly GCF_057876585.1 of Rhinolophus sinicus. Classification (NCBI taxonomy): domain Eukaryota; kingdom Metazoa; phylum Chordata; class Mammalia; order Chiroptera; family Rhinolophidae; genus Rhinolophus; species Rhinolophus sinicus. The sequence continues at coordinate 73,919,336 of NC_142504.1, read as the reverse complement.
TGATGGGAACATCACTAAACTGTGAGACAACTTTAAGCAGTCACATATACATGTAGTTGGAATTCCAAAAGACAGGAGAAGAGGAACAGAAATATATATATATATATATATATATATATATATATATATATATATATTTGAAAACTAATTACACAACAATTTCGGATTCTTAATGCAAAAAAAAAAAAAAAAAAAAAAAACTTCGATGTCACCACTCGATCCTAAAAAACAAGTGAAAATCTATCTAGACTTAAAAAAGTAAATAACTCTCCTTGGATCTGTAAAAGAGGGGAGGACACAGGGCAAATCACTCCCCCCCGAGACTGGAAAGACAGGCAGACAAATACAAGGGGTTTCAGGTTACCTGAGCAGAGACACACAAGCAGAAACAAGCACAGGGTGGGAAAACCTGAACTGTAATTGACAAATTGCTAGAGGCTGAGTATGGACAAGTTTGAGTTAAAATTCTGAAGGGACCAAGTCATGGGGGCAGGATGCAAAATATTGTGAAATTTATCTCTAGGTACTCAACCAGATTCTCACAGTAAATAAAAGATAGAAATCCCCTCATCCTTCAATCAAGGGGAGGGGAAAAGAGCCATTTTGAAATATGACAGAAAACTCTGTTCCTCTTAAAAAGGCCTTCCCTCAGGAGAAACTAGTTAACCAGAGCCTAACTCGCTGGGGCATTATCAGAACCTAACTAACTTGGGAGAAGAGAAATACCCATCTCTAACCCACTCTAACCATCCTGTCCCACCTACAGAGAGAAAATACCTGAGAAACATTTGAGAAGTTCACAATCCAGAGGCACAGGCTGACAAAAAGATTGACACCTAAACATAGGACTATAGAATGCTTTCCCTACCCCACATCTTACCCTCACATTATTAAAGTCATATTTACAGCAGTTTCTTTTACTCAGTATATCATGTCTGGCTACAAAGAAAAAATTACAAATATGATAGATATTAATCCAACTATATCAATTATCACTTTAAATGTCAGTGGTCTAAATTCCAATTAAAAGACGGAGATTGTAAGAGTGGATCAATAAACAAGACCCAACTATATGTTGTCTACAGGAAACCCATATTAAATGTAAATACATACATAGGTTAAAAATAAAGGAATGAAGAAAGATATGCCAAATTAATAATAATCAAAAGAAAGCAGAAGTAGCTATATTAATTTGAAATAGAACATACATCAGAGTAAGAAAAGTTATCAGGGATAAAGAGAGACATTACATAATGATAAAGTAGTCAATACTCCAAAAGACAGAACGATCCTTAATGTATATATACCTAACAACAGAGTATCAAAATACATGAAATAAAAGCTGATAGAACTGTAAGAAAAAAATAGATGAATCAACTACTATAGATCAAAATACTTGAAGATGTAACACTCTCATAAATGGACATATCCAACCAGCAAAAAATCAGTAAGGACACAGTTGAACTCAACAGTACGATCAATCAACTAGATACAATTGACATGTATAAACTACTTCATATAGCAACAACAAATTACACATTCTTCTCTAGCTCACATGAAACATTCACCAACATAGACCATGTTTTGACCCATAAAACACACCTTAACAAATTTAAAAGAATAGAAATACTACAATGTCAGCTCTCAGGCCATAACAGAATTAAACTAGAACCCAGTAACAGAAAGATAACTGGAAAATCCTAAAATACATGGAGATTAAACAACACAATTCTAAATAAACATAAGTCAAAGAAGAGAACTAAAAACAAATTTAAAATGTTTGAATAAAATGAAAATGAAAATACAATTTTTAAATATTAGTGTGATGAAGCCAAAGCAGGGCTTACAGTGAAATTGACAGACAGCATTGAATACATAACTTAATAGAACAAAGATCTAAAATCAATAATCTAAGCTTCCACCTTAGGAAAGTGGAAAAAAGAAGAGGAAGTTAAGTCCAAAATAATAAGAAAATAAATAATAAAAATTAGAGCAGAAATCCATGAAGTAGAAAACAGGAAATCAATAGAGAAAATCAACAAAATCAAAAGCTGGTTATTTGTTCTTTATGGCTGCGTAATACTCCATTGTATAAATGTACCACAGTTTTACGCAGCCATAAAGAAGAAAGAAATCTTACCATTTGCAACAACATGGATGGACCTAGAGAACATTATGTTAAGTGAAATAAGTCAGAAAGAGAAAGACAAATACCATATGATCTCACTTATATGTGGAATCTAAAGAAAAGAATAAGTGAATGAACTAATCAGAAACAGTTTTGGAAAAATGGAGGAAAAACTGAGGGTTGCTAGATGGGCAGGGGGGTGGGGATAAGGGGAAGGTGAGAGGTTTTGGGAACATACAGAGGGATAGTGGATGGGGGGAGGGGGGTTCACACAGTGTGAGGGATATAAATGATAAATGTCTAAGTTTTGCTTTGTCTTGTGCACCTGAAACTAATTAATAAAAAAAAAATAAATAAATAAATAAATAAATAAATAAATAAATAAAAAAAAAAAAAAGCTGGTTATTTGAAAAGATCAACAAAATTGATAAACCTCCAGCCAGGCTAATTAAGAAAATAGAAGATAATTTACTGGTATGACAAATGATAATTTACTGGTATGTCACTGACATTAAAATATAACAAAATAATGCTATGCACAACACTATGCCTACAAATTTGATAACCGAGATGAAATGGACCAAGTTTTTGAAAGACGCGTCTGTCTAAACTTGCATAAGAAGAAATTAACAATTAAAATAGGCTTATATCTATTAAAGAAATTGAATCAATAATCAATATCCATCCAAAATAGAAAGCACCAGGTGTGGGAGGGTTCACTGGTGAATTCTACAAAACATTTAAGTAAGAAATTATACCAATTCTGTACAATCTCCTTCAGAGGATAGAAGCAAAAAAATAATAATAATAATACTTCCTAATTAATTCTGAGGCCAGCATTACCCTAATACAAAAAGCAGACAAAGACATTACTAGAAAAGAAAACTTCAGATCAATATCTCTCATGAACATAGATGTAAAAACCCTTGACACAATATTAGCAAACTGAATTCAACAATGTATAAAAAGTATTGTATACCACAACTAAGTGGAATTTATCACAGGTATGCAAGATTAGTTCACATTTCAAAATAAATTAATGTGGTCTATCACATCAATAGGCTAAAAGAAAAAGACCATATTATCATATTAATAGACGCAAAAATTATTTTATAAAATCCAACACAATTCACATTAAAAATTCTCAGTAGACTAGTAATAGAGGAAAACTTCCTCAACTTGATAAAAAATGTCTACAAAAAATCTACAGCTAACATAATACTTAATGGGGACAAACATGAAACTTTCCAGCAAAGAATAAATACTAGGCAAGGATGTCCCTCTGATGATTTTTCAACAACATACTAGAAGTTCTAGATAACACATAAGATAAGGGGGGAAAAAAGAAAAGGAAATAAAATATGTACAGATTTGGAAGGAAGAAATGAAACTGTCATGTTCACAGATGACATGATTGTCTATGTAGAAAATCCAAAAGAACCAACAAAACACATCCTGAAACTAATAAGTGATTATAGGAAGGTGGCAGGATACAAGGTTAATATATAAAAATCAATCTTTTTTTATGTACCAGCAATGAACAAGTGGAATTTGAAATTAAAAACACATTAACATTTATGCTAGCATCCAAAAAAATGAAATACTTAGGTATAAATCTAGCAAATTATGTATAAGGTCTATAGGGGGGAAACTCTGATTAATGAAATCAAAAAGAACTAAATAAAAGGAGAGATAGTCCACATACATGGATAGGAATACGCAATATTGTCAAGATGTCAGTTGTTCCCAACCTGTTCTATAAATATAATGCAACCATAATCAAAATCCCAGCAACTTATACTGTAGAAATTAACAAACTGATTCTAAATTTATATATATATATATGGGGAAAAGATCCAGAATAACCATTAAATATTGAAGGAGAAAAACAAAACTAGATAATTAACATTACTTGATTTCAAAACTTACTATAAATCTAGAGTAACCATGAAAGTGTGATGTTGGTGAAAGAATAGACAAATAGATCAATGTAAAAGAATAGACAGTCGAGACAAAAACCCACATAAATATAGTCAGCTGGTATTTGACAAAGAAGCAAAAGGCAATACAATGGAGCAAAGAGATTCTTTTCAACAAATGGTACTGGAACAGCTAGTCATCCACATACAAAAAAGAAAAATAGAATTTTCACAGTTCACTTCACAAAAGTGAACTCAAAATTTATCACAAACCTAAATGTATAACACAAAACTATGAAACTTCTAGAAGACAACAGAAGTGAAGCCTACATACACTTGGATTTGATAATGCCTTTTTAGATACAACACCAAAGGCACAGTCCTTGAAAGAAATAATGAATAATTAAACTTAAATAAATTGTTTAATTTATTGGACTAATTTAAATTAAAAACATCTGCTCTGTAAAAATGCTACCAAGAGAATAAGAAGACAAGTCACAAAGTTGGAAAAAATATTTTGAAAACGACACATCTGATAAAGGACTATTATCCAAAACATACACAGGACTCTTAAAACTCCACAATAAGAAAACAAACAACCCCTTTTTTAAAATGGGCCAAATACCTGAGCTAACCTGTCACCAAAGAAGATATACAGTTGAGAAATAAGCATATGAAAAGAAGCTCTTCATTATACGCCATCAGGGAAATGAAAATTTAAAAAATGAGATACTACATGACTATTAGAATGGCAAACATCTGGAAGATCAATAACACAAATGCTGCTAAGGATGTATGCAACAGAAACTCATCCATTGTTGTTTGGAATACAAAATGGTACAGCCACTTTAAAAGACAGTTTGATTTTTTTTCTTACAAAACAAATATACTTTTACCATATGATTGAGCAATCACACTCCTTGATATTTACCCATAGAAACTAAAAACTTATGTCCACGTAAGCCCTGCACATGGATATTTATAGCAGCTTTATTCATAATTGCCAAAATTTGGAAGAAACCAAGATGTCCTTTAGTAGGCAAAGAGATATATTAGCTATGGTATATCCAGACAATGGAATATTATTCAGTCTAAAAAGAAAAAAGCATCGAGCTACCAAAAAAAAAAAAAAAAAGAAGGAAGAATCTAACATGCATATTACTAATTGAAAGAAATCAATCTGAAAAACCTATCTACTGTATGATTCCAACTATATGACATTCTGGAAAAGGAAAAACTATGGAGACAGTAAAAAGATCAGTGGTTGCCAGGGTTTGGGTGTGGAGAGGGATAAATAGGCAGAACACAGAGAATTTTTTAGGGCATTAAAATACTCTGTATGAGACATATGAAGAAATGTTCAACCTCACTAACCATTAGAGAAATGCAAATAAAAACCACAATGAGATACCACCTCACCCCAGTCAGGATGGCTATCATCAATAAATCAACAAACAACAAGTGCTGGCGTGGATGCGGAGAAAAGGGAACGCTGGTGCACTGTTGGTGGGAATGCAGATTGGTGCAGCCACTATGGAAAACAGTTTGGAGATATCTCAAAAATCTGAAAATGGAACTACCTTATGATCCAGCAATCCCACTCCTAGGTATCTATCCGGAGAAATCCAAAACTCCAATTCAAAAATCTTTATGCACTCCTATGTTTATTGCAGCACTATATACAATAGCCAAGACCTGGAAACAACCGAAATGCCCATCAGTAGATGACTGGATTAAGAAACTGTGGTACATTTATACAATGGAGTATTACGCAGCCATAAAGAAGAAAGAAATCTTACCATTTGCAACAACATGGATGGACCTAGAGAATATTATGTTAAGTGAAATAAGTCAGAAAGAGAAAGACAAATACCATATGATCTCACTTATATGTGGAATCTAAAGAAAAGAATAAGTGAATGAACTAATCAGAAACAGTTTTGGAAAAATGGAGGAAAAACTGAGGGTTGCTAGATGGGCAGGGGGGTGGGGATAAGGGGAAGGTGAGAGGTTTTGGGAACGTACAGAGGGATAGTGGATGGGGGGAGGGGGGTTCACACAGTGTGAGGGATATAAATGATAAATGTCTAAGTTTTGCTTTGTCTTGTGCACCTGAAACTAATTAATAAAAAAAAAAAATTAATTAAAAAAAAAAAAAAAAAAAAAAAAAAAAAAATACTCTGTATGATATCATAATGATGGCTACATGTCATTATACATTGCCTAAAGCCATAGAATGTGCAATACCAATTATGAGTCATAAATTATGGCCTTTGTGTGATTATGATGTGACAATGTAGGTTCATCAATTATAACCAATGTACCACTCTCTGTGGGATGTTGATAATGAGGTGGCTCTTGGAGCAGAGCAGGAGCAGACAGGGAGTATATGGTAAATGTGTACGTTCCTCTCAATTTTGCTTTGAACCTAAAACTGCTCTGAAAAAAATAACATCCTAATTTTTTAAATGGCCAAAATTTTTCCAAATTTGATGAAAACTATAAACCAACAGATCCAAGAAATTCAGCAAATTTCAAGCACGAGAAATATGAGAAAACATCCAATAAAACTATTTACAAAGAGAATGAAATCAGTCAAAACCATTGATAAAGAGAAAATCATCAAAGTACCAGAGAAAAGGGACATATTACATAGAGAGGAAAGAAGATAAGGAAGTCAGAAGATCTCTCATCACAAATAATACCAGCAAGTCCTGGTCATTGCTATTTATGAGAGAGCTATAGTGAGCTGCAGCCTTTTTCACCACCTCAATGTGGAAAAGTTCAACTCAAAATCTCCACCATGGATTTGTTTTCTGAAGGAGTACAAGATTCCAGGCCACAACCGTCTTCACCAGCTTGTCTCACTGATATCCTCTATTGGAAACAGAGCGAGAAAGGAAGCAATGACAGAAGAAAAACAGACTGGAATCAGTTCTTTGGTAACTGCCTTACTTATTGGCTAAAGACTCTACTAAGCATGTGTATTAATTTGGATTGCTTGTTAAAAAGCAAAGAAGTCGATTCTAGCTAAAATAAGCAAAAATAACAAATTTATTGGAAGGATAAGATGTAGTTTACAGAATCAGAAAATAATTCTAAAAGAATTCTAAAACCCAGTTTTCAGAAAGGAAAACAACCAGTATATCCTTCGATCTAATGACAGACTCTTCACAGTAACAAGTTTTGTGTAGTAGGCAAAAAAATGCCTCCCACCCACAATTGCCCATGTCCTTATTCCCTGACACCTGTGAATATGTCACCTTTCATGGCAAGAGGAATGAAGTTTGCAAATAGAATGCAGATTGCTAATCAGCTGACCTTAATATAGGGAGATGATACTGGATTATTCAGGCGAGCCCAAGGTAATCACAATACTCCTTAAAAGTGAAAAAGGGAGGCAGAAGAGCAGAGTAAGAGATGTGATAATGGAAGCAGAAATGCAATGTGAGAAGGACTTGACCTGCCCTTCAACTTTCAATATGGAGGAGGGGATCTATAAGCCAAGAAACGCCAGCAGCTTCTAGAAACTGGAAAAAGCAAGGAAGTGGATTCTCCTCTAGAGTCTCCAGAGAGGAACACAGCTCTGCTAATACCTTAATTTTAGCCTAATAAAACCAGTGGCAAACTTTGACCTCCAAAACTTATGACAATAACATTGTGTTGTTTTAAGCCAGTAAATTTGGGTAATCTGTTAGAGTAGCAATAGAAATTTAATACAGTCAAGCTAAATCATCTCCAGTCAAATCCTTTGAGTTACTCAGTACAAAGTTTAAATTCCAGGGAGAATATCTGATTGGCCTCGCTTGAGTCACATGACCATTTAGTAGCCTGAGAGGGTGGGTCATCTTGGCAGGCTCCCAACACTAATGAAGTATTTGTTTATGCAGAAACAATGGGTGGGGCTGAATTAGGAAATGTTCAAAACCAACGGTAGAAAACACAGGAATGGAGAAAACAGTAGAGGCTGGGAGTACAGAATTTACGTTTTTATGTTTAATATGATAGTTAAAATTTCATTTCAATTTGTGGTGTTCTGTTTTTTGTTTGCTTGTTTTTTTGCATTCAATAAAGTGATATGGGAAACCTGAAAAAAAAAAAAAGCAGGCTTCTTCTACTTTATATCCACCATGATGCATTTTGCACAGTAGATATTCAGTACATATTTTAGAATTGGGTTGAATTTTTAACTAGTGACAAATATGCATTATTTAGTCTGGGAACCTTGCCTATATTACTGTTTAATAATTCAATTTGTAGGTTTTTAAATGATTTAAATCTCAGAAAGTGTAGAAGATTCCAAAACTGTCTTCCACTGGGCTTTTTAACACAAAGAATCAAATGAGAGTCTTGTGAGATAAATGATAGTAACTTTGTGAGTTTTTCCAGCATTTCAGCAAGGTATTAAGAGGACCACATTTTCACAGTTTGCAGAGATCAAATATTAATAATAACAAGAAGGCCCACATTTCTCTGATGTAGAAATTGACAGAAAGTCTATAAATCTTTCTATCCCTGCTCCATTTCTATTTTCTGACAAGCTGATTGGAGGGCGATCCCTCCAGAGCATTATACTGACAAAATTAAAAATTAGTTGTTTTCATTTATTTACTCATTTTGCCATGGGAATTTCCTGCAAGCATGTATAATAACTTGATAAGCAAATTATTCTCTACATCTTATTTTAATTTCTTCTAAAAAAATTCCACAGAGGAGCTTTTCCTGCTATCCTACCTCCTAAAACTGTGAAATGGTAAAACATTCAGCCATTTCTGGTGGACTCCTTGCTTTCTTTTATTTTTTTACAAGACAAAGACATTTTGTTCTGACAGATGTAATTTAAAACTTGTTAGCACAATTGCAAATAAGATTCAGACCAACGAGTTATAAACTAAATAGCCAGATGATATAATATGTTATTAAGTATTTATGAAGTAATCTGGGAGAATATGCAGCTGGTCCCCTGTTCCTTAAGAGATGTAAGAGTTCTCAGTATATTTCACTGATTGATTACATGAATTTCCTTATTTCAGTGGTATGTTAGAAAATAAGTCTTTTATCATCTGATATCTTTTTTCTGTAAGACTATATTTCTGGAATAAAAGGGGTATTTGTTTTCATACCGACAGCAGAAACACCATTTATTCAAGAGAAATTCTAGATAGAAGTATAGTGAAATATAGTCTGTATTCTAGTTACTTTATTGGAGGTGCCTCATTAAGTTCTTTGAAATGAATCATGTTGTCAATATATAACTATGTGAAAGTTAAACATCCAGCTATTCCTTAATATGTGGGGACTATATCTTTGGGTTTTTCCAAAATAAATATCAACTTTTTTCCATGACACACTGTATAAGCTCAAATGAATGAGTAGAATTACATAATGATCTCAGATAAATTTGCTTTGAAGTTGAGAATATGTCCAAAACGTGTTAAGTTCAAACTGAACAGTATTGGAAAGTTCCAGTGACTATAAATAGAATTTCTAAATTAGAAATGTCACTTCAACCTTTTCTTTCACCTCACTGCTGTGACTCTTATAATTGCTCTTGTTGCCTTAATTTCCTTTAGTACAGTGTGACCATTTCCTAGGATTATTGAGTACTCTGTGATCTTTCTCAGTTACATCTAGTCGTGTCATATGAGCATTAAGTCATAGGGAACGAAGTATATTCCTAATATAAGTATTTTTGAATAATTGATCTTTAAAACCACTGGTTGTTTTGATAATACTGTGTTTCCCTGAAAATAAGACCTAATCTGAAAACAAGTCCTAGCATGATTTTTCCAAATGACATCCCCTGAACATAAACTCTAATATGTCTTTTAGAGCAAAAATTAATATAAGACCCTGTCTTATTTTCAGGGAAACACGGTACACCAACACTCCCAGTAGTAACATATTCTTGAAGCCACTTCAGGTTTCAGTTCAGTGGTCATTTTCCATTGGTGTAATCTACACAGTAATGTCATGGTGGGCAATCTCTAACCACAATTATTCTGATGTACTGCTATAAAAATTTAAATACAGATATGGAATTCAGGACCCTGAATGGGACCAAAAATAAAAAAGTTAAATCATTTTATTAAGCAAAGCAGCAAATGAAGATACATAACTTTCCCAAAACCGTGCAGCTATTTGGTGGCAGAACTGAGAATAGAACAGGAGTCTCCTTTTTCGTAGGTCAGTGCTGGATAGACCATAGTTGATGCTTTTGGCTGACACAAAGAAGAAATTATACTGGAAACATTTTGCACCATAACTATAGAATCAGCCTGAGTATACAACAAAAACAAATACAAAATTTTAAGTCACAGAAAAACAAGAGTAGAAAATAGTCATCATTTATTTATCAGCCCATAGTTTTATTATATACATACAAATGTTTCATAAGGAATTCCTATACATCGACTAATCTGAAAAAACAAGATTAAATAGCTGGTATTTAAATCTGTTTCTATGCAACTATGAATAAGAAATTAGGATTTTTGAGTTGAATAACAAAAATTCTTTGAAAATTCTGAGCCTTATTACTCTACCTAGAGATAAGAAGCCAGAGGGTTGCACATCTATGTAGAAAATAAAAATTAAAAATTGCACAGGAATAAGATATATTTATCTCTCCTTCCTCACAACCATACCAATCAATAAAATAACTTCTTTAGGTAGATTTTTAGAGTATTTTAAGAACCTGCATTGCAAGAACAATAAGACCAAGCAGATTCAAATAATTTATTTAAATAAAATATATGTGGCCACTAATTCTCAGAATATCTTTGGAATCATTTGTATTTCCAAGTGCTCAATTCATGTAAAGTAATACAATACATACCTGTTTATGATAGTTTCATCTCTTTTTAATTCTCTACTCCTCTGCCCTCAGGAACAACACAAATTTTCTTTTTTTCAAACAATACAAATTTATTATCTCACAGTTTCTGTGTGTCAGGAGTTTTGGCACATGTTAGGTGGGTCCTCTGTTCGGGTTCTCACCAGGCTGAAATCAAGATGCCACCTGAGGTTTGGGGTACTCTTCTGAACTCATTCAGATTATTGGCACAATTCATTTTCTTGCAGTTGTATGTATGACAGGGGTCCCCATTTTCTTGTTGGCTATCACGTGAGAGTCATTCTCAGCTCCTTAAAGGCCACCCTCAGATCATAGTGACATGGCCTTCTTTCAATTGTCATTTGAAATTAACTTCTCTTTTTAATATTTGTTAAAAATGACTTCACCCTTACTTTATTACAAATAACAGCACCAGCCAGAATTCTCTTCATCTCCCCAACTATGCAACTTAAAGTGCATCTGTGTCCATCTGAAAATATGCCTGCTGCTTCCCAAGGTTAAACCCTGCTGTCCTGTAACCTAGCTCTCTCTGCCTTCTCCCATCTCCACCTTCAATTCATTCATTTAATAAATATTTCTCTTTGATCACCCCATGGGCTCTTTTCCCTCAGTCCATAAACATGTTCTATTTACTCCAAAATTAAACAAAATCATTATTTAACACTAATGCCTTTTCAGGTTCTTTTCCTGTGTTTTTCAGGCAAGCTGCGTTTATCCATTAAAAAGCATGTTGTAATAGAATGTTTAATATCCTGAGAGAAATGTTCAAAATATATTTTAAAGGTAAATACAAAACAATATAGGCAGCATGATACCAATTTTGTGGGAAAAAATGTACATTTGTATAAGAAAATGTATAAAAGACTACATACACGGGAGACAGAGAGACAGAGAGATACAGAACTAGAGAGACAGAGAGGTTTCTCGGGTAATTAAATTACATGCAATTTTTATTTTCTTCCCTGTGCTTTTCTATATTTTCCAAATTTTCTTTTTTTAATTAATAAAATTTATTTTTTGAGCAGTTTTAGGTTTGCAGCAAAATTGAAAAGAAAGTATAGAGAATTTCAGCATAACCTTTTCCCCTCACACATAGCCTCCCCTACAATCAATATCCCAAAACAAAGTGGTATGTTTATTACAATCGATGAACCTACATTGACACATCATTATCATCCAAATTTTCAAGTTTACATTACCATTCACTCTTGATGTTGTACATTCTTTGGGTTTGGACTAATGTAGAATGAAATACATTCATCATTATGCTATCGTGTAGAGTACTTACACTATTCAGTTGGTGCAAAAGGAATTGCGGTTTTTGCAATTATTTTTAACCTTTTAAACCGTAATTACTTTTGCACCAACCTAATACATAAAAAATCCTCTGTGTTCTGCCTATTCATCACTCTCTACCTCTTTGAATGCTAGCATCAAAGTATGACATTCACTCATTAGATGGCATTAAGCAAATGAATGCTAGCATCATTAAGGCCTGGTAAACACTGATCTTTTGACTGTCTCCATAGTTTTGCCTTTTCCAAAATGTCATATATCTGGAATCATAGAGTATGTAGCCCTTTCATATTGGTTTCTTTCACTGTGTCACTTAAGGGCCCACTGTGTCATTCCATGTCTTCATATCTTATTTTTTTTTAGCACTGAATAATGTTCCATTATTTAGATGTACTACAATTATTTATCGATGCACCTACTAAACGGCATCTTGATTTCTCCCAAGTTTTGGCAATTATGAATAAAGCTGCTATAAGCATCTGTGTACAAGTTTTGGATGTACAGAAGATTTTGACTCCTATGGGTAAATACCAAGGAGTGTGATTGCTGGATTACATGGTAAGAGTATGTTTAAAATTGTAAGAAACTGTCAAACTGTCTTCCGAAGTCGCTGTATTGCATTCCCAGCAGCAATGAATGAGATTTCCTGTTGCTCCATATCTCACCAGCATTTGGTGTTATCAGTGTTCCAGGTTTTGACTATTTTAACATATACATAGTAGTATTCCATTGCTCTTTTAATTTTCATTTCCTTGATGACAAACGATGAAGAGCTTCTTTTCACATGCTTATTTGCCATTTTTACATCTTTTCTGGTGAGTAGTTTTTTAGGGCTATGGCGAATTTTTTAATGGGATTTTTGGTTTTTTATTGTTCAATTTGAAGTTTCTTTGTATATTTTGGATAACAGTGCTCTATCAGATGTGTCTTTTGCAAATATATTCTCCCAGTCTGACTTCTTTTCTCATTCCCTTAAGATTGTCTTTTGCAGAGCATAAGTTTTTAATTTTAATGTAGCACAGCTTGTCCATTATTTCTTTCATTGATTGTGCCTTTGGTGTTGTATCTAAAATGTCTTCATTCTGCCCAAGTTGATTGGACATGTCCATTGATGAGAATAGAGTGTTAATTCTATCAACTTTTTTTACCTATAATAGTTGATTCATCTATTTTTCTTTATAGTTCTATCACCTTTTAATTCATGTATTTTGATACTCTGTTGATATATATATATATATATATATATATATATATATATATATATAAAGGATTGTTCCGTCTTTTGGAGCATTGACTCTTTTATTATTACTTAATGTCTCTCTTTATCCCTGATAACTTTTCTTTTTTTTTCATTTTTAAGATTTCTGGACTTCCGGAAAAATGGCGGAGTGAGGTGAGCCGCTGTAAAGCTCCCCTGGAATTTACAAAGAATCAAACAACAAAAACTCCACAAAGGACTCCCTGCACAGCAGACAGGCAAGACGAAGAGGCCCACTACCGACTGAAATCACCTACAGGTGGGAGATTCGCGCGAGTGGAGGGAGGAGGAAAGGGAGAAGCGCGTGGAGACGGAGCCGCGCGGGTGCAGGACGCAGACCCAGCTCAGTGCTCCTAGCTCGCTGCTTCCCGGAACTACCGCAGCTGCGGGAGATCAGACTGCTAGGGCTCCGCCAGGGCTCCACAGGGCTGAGGGGACAGCATATAACACGGCTGAACCCAACGCTCACAGCAGAGACCTCGGAGAAAAGACTGAGGGAAAAAGGCTGAAAACGGTGGTTAAAGCCCGCACTGCCGAGCAGAGAACGGAGCCCTAGGCACTGAGACTAGCCGCCCCCTCCCTCCCCTCCCAGAGCTCGGCCCGCCCCCACCTGCCCGGTGCTAGAAGCGAAACAGTAGCAGTGTCAGATCAAAACAACAGAAAATTTGCTGTTTTGAGAACTGTGGACCGCAAACACAAATTCACAGCCCAACTAGTTCCAGCAAAGGGGAGAGAGCTGTGGAAGCAGGACCGGCTGTGGTGGTGGTTGCCGCCATTGCTCTGGGCCACCTCTCACAACTCACCCCGCCCCTGACCCCACCTATCTGGGTGGATCCCTGCAGGAGTAAACAGAACTGCTGAAATATACGGGCTCTGAATCAGCAGCTGGAAGAGCTTTCGAACATCAAAAGCTCTCCGCATACCCACCGGGACACTGCGCCCTGTGACCTAGACAAACTATTAACAGAGGAGAAGCCCGTCTCCCAGGGAATCCCCCCATTGCGTGAGAAGTTGGAATAGTGCAGAGAAAACATAGCACTACTGGGTGGGAGAAGAAAAATAAGTTGCAGTTGGAGAAATAATAAAACATTCTACCAACAAGTTCTGGCAAACAAAAGAAAGACCGCTTTCTATCAACCTGTTGCAGAAGTCACTCCTGTAGATGTCTAGGAAGAGAAATAGTAAACCAGTAATCGCCATGAATAACCAAGGCAACAAGATAGCTCAGAAAGAAAGTGAAAAATCTCCAGAGAAGGCACTTAAAGATACAGAAATATGTGACTTAAATGACAGAGAATTCAAGATTGCAGTTCTGAAAAAACTCAACGAGATACAAGAAAACACAGATAGGCAGTTAAAGGAACTCAGAAACTCAATCAAAGAACAGCATGAGCATTTTATGAAAGAGATTGAAATCTTAAAAAAGAACCAAATAGAATTTCTGGAGATTAAGAACTCAATAGAAGAAATTAAGAATGAAATAACCAGCTTAGGTAGTAGAGTTGACCAGATGGAGCAAAGAATCAGTGACATCGAAGATAGAAACCTGGAAATGACACAAATTGAAGAAGAAAGAGACTTGAGACTTAAAAGAAATGAAAGAACTCTACAAGAACTTTCTGACTCCATCAGAAAGAGCAATATAAGAATAATGGGCATACCACAAGGAGAAGAAACAGAGAAGGGAACAGAGAATATATTCAAACAAATTGTCGATGAGAACTTCCCAAATTTGTGGACAGAACTGGACCCTCGAATCCAAGAAGCAAATAGAACACCTAGTTACCTCAATCCCAACAGGCCTTCTCCAAGGCACATTGTATTGAAGCTGTCTAAAATCAACGACAAAGAAAGAATCCTCAAGGCAGCCAGGGAAAAGAAGACGGTAACTTACAAAGGAAAGCCCATTAGATTATCATCAGATTTTTCAGCAGAAACTCTACAAGCCAGGAGGGAGTGGAACCAAATATTCAAACTATTGAAAGAGAGAAATCATGAGCCAAGAATAATATATCCAGCAAAGATATCCTTTAGATATGAAGGAGGAATAAAGACCTTTCCAGACATACAGAAGCGGAGGGAATTTTCTAATACACGACCTGCACTACAAGAAATACTAAAGGAGGCTATTCGACCACCATCAACAGGGACAATTTGTGGCAACCAAAACTCAAAAAGGGGGAGAGTAAAGGCCTGAACCGGAATATGGGAATGGAGAAAGTAAGCGTGCTGAAGATAATGGAATACTCTAAATATCAAACTTTCTTTTACATAAACTTAAGGGTAACCACTCAAAAAAAATCCAGAACTGAAATATATACTGAAATAAGAGAAGAAACAGAGGGAAACATCATAGAATACCACCACACAGAAATAATAGACAACAACAAAAAGGCAAAGAAACAATGGAGACACAGCCTTACCAGAAAACTAAAGATAGAATGACAGGAAATCCTCACATATCAATAATCACCCTAAATGTAAATGGACTGAACTCACCAATAAAAAGGCACAGAGTAGCAGATTGGATCAAAAAACTAAACCCAACCATATGCTGTCTCCAAGAGACACATCTCAGCTACAAGGACAAGCACAGACTCAAAGTGAAAGGGTAGAAATTGACACTCCAAGCAAATGGTACCCAGAGAAAATCAGGTGTAGCCATAATGATATCAGATGAAACAGACTTCAAGGTGAAAAAGATAACAAGAGATAAAGATGGACATTTCATAATGGTGAAGGGGACTGTACAACAAGAAGACATAACAGTCATCAATATTTATGCCCCCAATCAGGGAGCACCGAAATACACCAAGCAACTACTAACAGAACTAAAGGGAGAAATTGACCAAAACACAATTATACTAGGGGACTTAAATACATCATTGACAGCTATGGATAGATCATCCAAACAGAAAATAAATAACGAAATAGTAGCCCTAAATGACACATTAGATGAAATGGACATAATTGACATTTATAGAGCACTTCATCCTAAAACATCAGACTATACATTCTTTTCTGGTGTACACGGAACATTCTCAAGGATAGACCATATATTGGGACATAAAATCAGTCTCAACAAATTTAAGAAGATTGAAATCATACCATGCATATTCTCTGATCACAAGGCTTTGAAATTGGATATCAACTGTAAAAAGAAAGCGGGAAAAAACACAAATACATGGAGATTAAACAACATACTTTTAAAGAAGGACTGGGTCAAAGAAGAAATTAGAGGAGAGATCAAAAGATACATAGAAACAGATGACAATGAAAATACATCCTACCAAAATTTCTGGGATGCAGCGAAAGCAGTTTTAAGAGGGAAATTTATCTCATTACAGGCCTATCTCAAGAAACAAGAAAACTCCCAAATAAATAACCTCATGTTACACCTTAAAGAACTAGAAAAAGAAGAACAAGTAAAACCCAAGGTCAGCAGAAGAAAGGAAATAATAAAAATTAAAGCAGAAATAAATGAAATAGAGAACAAAAAGAGAATAGAAAAAATTAATGTGACAAAGAGCTGGTTCTTTGAAAAGATTAACAAAATTGACAAACCCTTGGCTAGACTTACTAAGATAAAAAGAGAGAAGACACTGATTAACAAAATCAGAAACGTAAAAGGGGAAGTTATCACGGACACCACAGAAATACAAAGGATCATCCAAGAATACTATGAAGGACTATATGCCACCAAATTCAATGAACTAGAAGAAATGGACAAGTTCTTAGAAACATATACCCTTCCAAGGCTGAACCATGAAGAACTGGAAAATCTAAACAGACCGATCACCAGTAACGAAATTGAATCAGTCATCCAAAACCTTCCCAAAAGCAAAAGTCCGGGACCAGATGGCTTCACTAGTGAATTCTACCAAACCTTCAAAGAGGATCTAATACCAATTCTGCACAAACTCTTCCAAAAAATTGAAGAAGAGACAGTACTCCCTAACTCATTTTATGAGGCCAACATTACCCTGATACCAAAACCTGGTAAGGACAGCACAAAAAAAGAAAACTACAGACCAATATCTCTGATGAATGCCGATGCAAAAATCCTAAATAAAATTCTAGCAAATCGAATACAACAATGCATTAAAAAGATTATTCATCACGACCAAGTGGGGTTCATCCCCGGAGCACAAGGATGGTTCAACATACGCAAATCCATCAATGTGCTACATCACATAAACAAAATAAAGGACAAAAATCATATGATTATATCAATTGATGCAGAAAAAGCATTTGACAAGATACAACATCCATTTATGATTAAAACACTTAATAAAATGGGTATAGAAGGAAAATACCTAAACATAATAAAGGCCATATATGACAAACCCTCTGCTAATCTCATAATTAATGGAGAAAAACTGAAGCCCTTTGCTCTACGTTCAGGAACACGACAGGGATGTCCCCTATCACCTCTGCCTTTCAACATAGTGTTGGAAGTCCTTGCCAGAGCAATCAGGCAAGAGAAAGAAATAAAAGGCATCCAAATTGGGAATGAAGAAGTTAAATTATCACTCTTTGCAGATGACATGATGCTATATATAGAAAACCCTAAAGACTCCACCAAAAAGCTATTAGAAACAATCAACGAATACAGTAAAGTTGCCGGCTACAAAATCAACGCACAAAAGTCCATTGCCTTCCTATATACTAACAATGAAATCTCAGAAAAAGAAATACAAAAAACAATTCCTTTTGCAATTGCAGCAAAAAGAATAAAATACCTAGGAATAAACTTAACCAAGGATGTGAAAGACCTATATGCTGAAAACTATAAGACATTTTTGAAAGAAATTGAAGAAGACACAAAGAAATGGAAAGACATTCCGTGCTCATGGATTGGAAGAATCAACATAGTTAAAATGGCCATATTAC
Source organism: Rhinolophus sinicus (assembly GCF_057876585.1). Lineage (NCBI taxonomy): Eukaryota > Metazoa > Chordata > Mammalia > Chiroptera > Rhinolophidae > Rhinolophus > Rhinolophus sinicus. Next base: position 73,900,989 of record NC_142504.1, on the reverse strand, counting down.
CCAAAGCAATATACAGATTCAATGCAATCCCCATCAAAATCCCAATGGCATATTTTAAAGAAATAGAACAAAAAATCATCAGATTTGTTTGGAACCACAAAAGACCCCGAATAGCCAAAGCAATCTTAAGGAAAAAGAACAATAATGGAGGTATCACACTTCCTGACTTTGGCTTGTACTACAGGGCTACAATCATCAAAACAGCATGGTATTGGCAGAAAAACAGACACATAGACCAATGGAATAGAATTGAGAACCCAGAAATAAAACCACATAAATATGGACAGATAATTTTTGACAAAGAAGCTAAAAACATACAATGGAGCAAAGACAGCCTCTTCAATAAATGGTGCTGGGAGAATTGGATAGCCACGTGCAAAAGAATGAAACTGGACTGCTATTTGTCACCATGTACCAAAGTTAATTCAAAATGGATCAAAGACTTAAGCATAAGACCTGACACAATAAACTGCATAGAAGAAAACATAGGTACTAAACTTATGGACCTTGGGTTCAAAGAGCATTTTATGAACTTGACTCCAAAGGCAATGGAAGTAAAAGCTAAAATAAACGAATGGGCCTATATGAAACTTAAAAGCTTCAGCAAAAGAAACCATTGACAAAATAAAGAGGCCACCAACTGAATGGGAGAAGATTTTTGCAAACAGTGCCTCCGATAAGGGGCTAGTATCCAGAATATACAAGGAACTCATGCAACTCAACAACAAAAAAACAAACAACCCAATTGAAAAATGGGCAGAGGACTTGAAGAGACATTTCTCCAAAGAGGACATACAAATGGCAAATAGACATATGAAAAAATGCTCAACATCACTAATCATCAGAGAAATGCAAATCAAAACCACAATGAGATATCACCTCACCCCAGTCAGAATGGCTATCATCAACAAGACAAATAATAACAAATGTTGGAGAGGCTGTGGAGAAAAAGGAACCCTCATACACTGTTGGTGGGAATGCAGACTGGTGCAGCCATTATGGAAGGCAGTGTGGAGGTTCCTCAAAGAATTACGAATAGAATTGCCATATGACCCAGCAATCCCTCTCCTGGGTATCTACCCAAAAAATCTGAAAACATTTAGAGATAAAGACACATGTGCTCCAATGTTCATTGCCGCTTTGTTTACGGTGGCCAAGACATGGAAACAACCAAAATGTCCTTCGATAGATGAATGGATAAAGAAGTTGTGGTATATATACACAATGGAATACTATTCGGCAATAAGAAAAGATGATATAGGAACATTTGTGACAACATGGATGGATCTTGAGAGAGTAATGCTGAGCGAAACAAGTCAGACAGAAAAAGCAGAGAACCATGTGATTTCACTGATATGTGGTATATAAACCAAAAGCAACAAAAGAACAAGACAAACAAATGAGAAACAGAAACTCATAGACACAGACAATGATTTGGTGGTTGCCAGAGGGTAAGGGGGGTGGGGGGTGGGGGGTGGGAGATGAGGGTAATGGGGGTCGAATATATGGTGATGGAAGGAGAACTGACTCTGGGTAATGAACACACAATGGGATTTATAGATGATGTAATACAGAATTGTACACCTGAAATCTATGTAATTTTACTATCAATTGTCACCCCAATAAATTTAATAAAAAAAAAAAAAAAAGATTTCTATTGGGGAAGGGTAACAGGACTTTATTGGGGAACAGTGTGTCTTTCCAGGACTTTTTCCAAGTCAAGTTGTTGTCCTTTCAATCTTAGTTGTGGAGGGCGCAGCTCAGTTCCAGGTCCAGTTGCCATTGTTAGTTGCAGGGGGCACAGCCCACCATCCCTTACAGGGGTCGAGGAGTCCAACCAGCAACCTTGTGGTTGAGAGCCCACTGGCCCATGTGGGAATCGAACCGGCAGCCTTCAGCGTTAGGAACACGGAGCTCCAACTGCCTGAGCCACCGGGCCAGCCCCCTGATAACTTTTCTTATTCTGACGTATGTTCTGTTTCAAATTAATATAGCTGCTTCTGCTTTCTTTTGATTATTGTTAACTTGGCATATCTTTCTTCTTTTTTTTTTTTAACATGTGTGTCTTTATATTTTATATGGATTTTCTGTAGATGACATATAGTTGGGTCTTGTTTATTGATTTACTCTTACCATTTCTGTCTTTTAATTGGAGTTTAGACCATTGACACTTAAAATGATAATTGATATATTTGGATTAATAGCTATCATATTTGTTACTATTTTCTATTTGTTGCTCTGGTCCTTTGTTCCTACTTTTGTCTTCCACACTTTTTCTGCCATTTTTAATATTTTCAAAATTTTCTCCATAAATAAATAATATCTTTTTAATTTAAAAACTCATAAAGAATCTAATTGAGTTTGTATATGAATAAAAATATGTCTTCTGATTTGTTTCTCTTACTTTTTCATCTTCAGGCACATCACATGGTGATGGAAAACTTGATAGCACTTTTTCCTACCTGTAAGTACTATGCAATTTCAAGTCCATTTCTACTCTTCTTTGTTCACCTCTCTCTTCTTTTTGCCAAATAAGGACATCTCCAAAAATTCAGTCTTCAATACTTCTGCCTATATCACTCTTCATTAAGCTATAGAGAAGTCCAAAATTCTCTCTTTACAACTTCAGCTATCACCTCTACACAGATCAATTCCTATATTCATTTAAAGCTCTGCCTTCAGTACCCTCCTCTTGAATGCCATACCTCTACCTCAAATTCAACATCTCAAAAACCATACTGATCACCCCCCACCTCAAGCCTCAAGCCAGTTCTCCTCTTAAATTCACTACTTATGTCAATTCATATCCCAGTTGAAGCATATCATTGCAACCTGTCTTTTTCCCCTACATACAGGGGGTGTCAAAAAAAAACGTACACATTTTAAGAGATGTTATCTATGTATTACTCTTTGAAGTTGAATTGAATTATGGTAGCAAAGTATGACATTCACTCATTAGATGGCATTAAGCAAATGAATGCTAGCATCATTCATTGTATTACAATTTTAGTAGTTTTTTTCCTTCCTTAAAATGTGTATATGTTTTTTTGGCACCGTCTGTATTTAGCCAACTGTTATGTACTTTTTATTTCTTTTTTGAACAATCTCTTATTACCATTGTCCCTTTCTTTTATCACCATTGTCTCCATCTCAATTTAGTCCCTTATTACTTTGTGCTTAGACTATGATATAACCTGCTTGTTATTCTCACCACTGTAATCTCTTCTTACTGTCCCTCAAACACATTTTCTTGCCACTCAGTATCATCTGAAATCTGGTTAAGAATGAAAAATCTTGGGCTCCACCCCATGTGGTATCAGACTCTGCATTTCAATAAGCCTGCAAGATGTTTTATACTTTCACTGATGTTTGTGAAGCTTTTTGCTTATTGGTACCACAATGTCCCCTCACCTAAAGGGTCTTCTCTTCTCTATTCAAACTCCCCAAGCTCAAAGCTGTCCTCTGCCATCGGTCCCATACCACTCCAATTCAACATGCTCACTCTTTCACAGAATGCCTGTTGCAAGTTTCTACTCATTTTGGCATTTAATATTCTATTTATCTTTTCTCAGAATATTTTGGCTTTCCCCAAATATATTGTAATTGCCTGAGCAAAAGCTTCATTTTCTTGTCCCCATACATCTGGATAGGGGATAAATGTTTATACATCAAATGAATTGCTTCAGTACTTTCTAGGCTGAAAATCATTTGAGTATTTTCAAATTTTAGAATAGTTTATTTTATTTTATGCCAAATCCTACTGATTCGTTAAAGTTTATACTGTGCCTCAGAAGAATTCAAATATATATTTGTCTCCCTAAATAAATTGATTGAAACATTTCTACTTGTACCAGATTTCTTTAAAATGTAGTAGCTAAGAGTCATTGATTTATCTCTATGTTCCAAACCCTTTCAACCTATTGTATCTAAACATTGATACTCAGCAAGGAAATGTGTTCTATTATTTTCCAGATGCATTTTACAGATGGAGAAAAGTGAGGCAGAAAAAAGTTAATGATCTTGTGTAAGGTCACACAATGGTAAGTGGTGAAGCCAGGCTGAGAACTCATAATGATTCTTAACCATCGGGTATACAGCCTACTTTATTTGCCTACTTAATTAACTTGTGCTGTTGATTCCAACTAAACAGAATTATAGGAAAAACTTATGGCATGAAAAGATTAATTATAAGATGCCTGTAAGACATTTGATTCTTTAAAAAAGAAATTAATTAGGTATGGAAAAGACTACTTTTAGAGTGTTAAGTAATTCTTCTTCATCACTATTAATGCACACATGTGAATCTATAATAGCATCTCTAGTTGCTTATAATGTAAAGCTAGAAGATGGTAATCTTACAATCTTCAGATTTGCTCTTATTTGAATATGTGTCAAGCTTATTGCCTTCAGAAAACTAATCTTCTACAGAAAATATTTTTTCTGAGAAATCTATACTAGAATAGTGATGTATTGATTAAAGTTAATACCCTATAACAATGTTGTGATTACTAAAAAATCTAAAGTAACCCAAATCTTTAACAAGATTAATCTTAGTAAGAAAAAGGTGCAAAGGTCAAGAAATAACCCAACCGATATCTTCTTCACATCTAAAGCATTACAGAAAGAGCAATTAACTGATAATTACATTCAACAGTATTTCAGAAAATATATAAAACAAGCCTCTCCATGACTTATGTATTTCAATAATGTGCATTTTTTCCTAATACACTACTCCACAGCAGGTAGAGTAGGAAAAGTGAGGGCTTGGGAATCTGGCAGGCCTGAGGCTGAATTCCAACTTATTATTAACATTGAACAAGTTACTAAACTTCTTAGGACACCTGTTTCCTAACTTGGAAAGTATGAATAAAATGTCTCTGTTGGTAGGCTTTCTAGAATAAGACTATAATGTCTGTAAATTTTCTTAAGGTTTTTAAAATATTATAGCTGCCATTACCACTTCAGGCACAATAGTTACCAGTCATATTGCAAAGTTTAAAATTGGGAAAGAAATGCACTTTTAAAATGTTCCTATGGAATGACTTTAGCAAAAATTATGCGTGAAAAAAAATGAAAATATAAACAAAGAGATAGACACTCAAAAAAATAGAACTTTAGGAATTGAAGAATACAATAACTTTGAAAAATTCACTAGGAGGGTTCAACAGTAATCTTAAACAAACAGAAGGTAAACTCAGCAAAAAAAGAATGACTTGAAGATCGGTCATTTAAAATTATCGAGGCAGAGAAACAAAACAGAAAAATAATGAAGAAAAGTGGAAAAATCTAAGAGACTAATGGGACACACACAATATATATATTATATAAGTCTCAGAAGGAGAAGAGAGAGAGAGATAGAAGCAGAGAGCATATTTAAGAAAAAAGTATGCTATTTTAGGAAGGAAACAGACAACTAAATTCAATAAACTTGAAATATTCCAACTAGAATAAACCCAAAGAGGCCCACACTGAGATACATTATAATCAAATTTTCAAACATCAACAATACAGAGGAAAATTATGAAAGAGACAAGAGAAAAGCATCTCATCATGTACAAAGACACTCCCATAAGATTATCAGTGGATTTCTCAGCAGAAACATTACAGATCAGAAGGGGGTGGGATATTTTCAAAGTGCTGAAAAAATAATAATGTAAACCAAGAATACTGTATCTGACAAAACTGTCCTTCAAAAATGGAGAAACAAAGAACTTCACAGGTAAACAAAAAGCTAGGAGATTTCATCACCAATAGACCTGCCTTACGAGAAATACTAAATTGAGTCTTTAGAATTATAATAAAAGAATGCTAGAATGTTAGACAGCAATGTGAAAACAAAACTCTCTGATAAAAGTAAATACACAGAATCCTGTAATACCGTAATGGTAGAGTGTAAATCTATTTTAATTCTGACATAGAACTTAAAACACAAAAACATAAAAATAACTGTAGCTGTAAAACTATGATAATGGACACAAAATATAAAAGATTCATTATGTAACATTGATAACATAAAGGGGGAAGTTGTAAAGGAAGAGAGTTTTTCTATGCAATTAAAATTGTCATCAGCTTAAAATGTATTATTGTAGCTATAAGATGTTTTAATAATCTCCACAGTAGCTACATAGAAAATAAAGAGAGAGGACACAAAAGAAAATAAGGACTGAAAGTATGGGTATGCCACTACAAAAGAAAAAAAAGATGAAAAAAATAATCAAAAAAGCCAGTGAGAGAGGAAAAGGAAGACAAAATAATTACAAGATATACAGAAAACATTTTAATGGGAATAGTAAGTCCTTCCCTATCAATAATTGCTGTAAATATAAATGAATTGAACTCCCTAATAAAAAAACATAGAGTGGCTAAGTGGATTTAAATAAAACAAGATCCATCCATATGCTGCTTACAGAAGTATCACTTTAGATGTAACATATAAGACTGAAAGTGACAGGATAAAAAAAGATATCGAATGCAAGTGGCAACCAAAAGAGAGCAGTGGTGGACATACTTAGATCACACAAAATGGACTTTAAGTCAAAAACTGAAACAAGAGTCAAAGAAGAATATTACATAATGACAAAAGTATTGATTCACCAGGAAGATATAATAATTAAAAATATACCAAGGGTGCCAAAAACATGTATTCAAATGGACACTTTAGTCAACATTGCTCAAGCAGTAGTTGGCCATAATCAGAAGTATCTGGATGCCAATGGTAACCACTTTAAGCACCTCTTGTAATTGCAGAAGTCAAACATGACTTGTATTCATCTTTTGTTATTGGTATATACTGAGTATTACAATTTTAATACAGCTTTCCTTTCTTAAAATGTGTATTCATTTTTTTGGCATCCTCTGTATATGCACCTAACAGCACAACACACAAATATGAAGTACATGAAGCAAACTCTGATACAACTGAAGAAAGAAATAGACAGTAACATAATAGTAATAAGAGATTTCAATATTCCACTTTCAATGATGGGTAGAAAAATGAACCAAAAGGCCAATAAGAGAAGACATGAAAAATAATATCGATTAAGTGGACCTAACAGATATATACAGAACATCTCATCCAACAGAAGCAGAATATACTTTGTTCTCAAGTGTACATAAATCTTTCTCCAGGATAGGTCACAAGTGAGGCCACAAACAAGTTTTAACAAATTTAAGAAGATTGAAATTATACTAAGAATCTTTTCCAACCACACACACAAAAAAAGAAACTAGAAATAAATAGCAAAGGGAAAACTGGAAATTCGGCAAATATGTGGGTTTAAAAACACACTCTTGAATAACCAATGGATCAAAGGAGAAATCACAAGGGAAATTAGAAAATATCTTGAGAGAAATAAAAATAAAAACACAACATACCAAAACTTATGGAATATAGCAAAAGCAGTATTATAAGGGAAGTTTATAGCAGTAAATGCCAACATTAAAAAAGAAGAAAGATCACCCAGAATAGCCACAGCAACGCTGAGAAATTAGAACAAAACAGGAGGTATCATGCTACCTGATATCAAATTATACTATGAGGTTATAGTAATCAAAACAGCATGGTATTGGCATAAAAACAGACACATAAATCAATAAAACAGAATAGAGAGCCCAAAAATAAATTCATGTCTATAGGATTATTCAATCTATGACAAAGGAAGTAAGAATTTATATTAAGGTAAAGACAGACTATTTAATAAGCAGTGCTGGGAAAACTGGACAGATACATGCAAAAAAATGAAACTGGACCACCTTCTTAATGCCATATACAAGAATAAATTCAAAATAGACTAAAGACTTCAATGTAAGATTTGAAACAATAAAACTCCTAGAAGAAAGTATAGGAAGTAAACTCTCAGCCATTACCCTTAATACTATTTTTAGTGATATATGCTCATGAGAAACGGAAACATAAGAAAAAAATAAACAAATGGGACTACATCAAACTAAAAAGCTTTTTAACAGCAAAGGAAACCATCAACCTAACAAAAAGACATCCTACTGAATGGGAGAAAACATTTGCCAATGATACATCTAATGGGTTAATATCCAAAATTGATTAAAAAACTCTACAACTTAACACACACAAAAAAAAAAAAATTAAAAAATGGTGGAGGACATGAAAAGACATTTCTCCAAAGAGGACATACAGATGATACAGATGGCCAATAGACATATGAAAAGATGCTCAATGTCACTAATCATCAGAGCAATGCAAATAAAAACCACACTGAGATACCACCTCACTCCTGTCAGAATGGCTATCATCAATAAATCAGCAAACAACAAGTGTTGTCGAGGATGTGGAGAAAAGAGAACCCTCATGCACTGTTGGTGGGATTGCAAATTGGTGCAGCCACTATGGAAAACAGTATGGAGGGTCCTCAAAAAAATAAAAATAGAACTGTCTTAAGATCCAGCAATTCCACACCTGGATATTTATCTAAAGAAATCTAAAACTCTAGTTCAAAAAATATATGCACCCCTATGTTTACTGTGGCACATTTCATAATAGCCAAGATATGGAAAGAACCAAAATACCCATCAATAGATGACTGGATAAAGAAATTGTAGTACATCTATACAACGGAGTATTACTTTTCCATAAAAAAGAATGAAATCTTACCATTTATGACAATATGGATGGACCTAGAGGGTATTATGCTAAGTGAAATCAGTCAGACTGAGAAAAACAAATAACGTGTGATTTCACTTATATGTGGAATCTAAAGAACAGAATAAACGAACAAACAAAACAGAAATAGACTCGTAGATAGAGAGGAAAAACTGATGGTTGCTAGATAAGAGGGGAATTGGGGGATGGGGAGAAGGTGAAGGAATTAGAAAGTACAAATTGGTAGTCACAAAATAGTCACAGGGATGTGAAATACAGTATGGCGAATATAATCAATAATGTTGTAAAGATTATGTAGGGTGTCAGATGGGTACTGGATTATCAGGGGCATCTCTTCAAAAATTATATAAATGCCTAACTGCTGTGCTATACACCTGAAACTAACATAAAATAATATTGAATGTCAACTATAATTAAATATATACTATATATATAATAAATATATACATATATAACATATATATGATATATATACAGAGGATGCCAAAAAATGTACACATATTTTTAAAAAGGAAAAAAGCTATTAAAATTGCAATACTCAATATATACCGATAATAAAAAATGAAACAGTCACGTTTGACTTCTGCAATTACAAGAGTGCTCAAAGTGGTTACCATCAGTGTCCAAACACTTCTGATTGCAGCTTCAGCAAAACTGACCAAAGTGTTCACTTGTATATGTTTTTGGGGGCACCCCCAGTACACCTGTACACACACACACACACACACACACACACACATACACACACACACACACACACACACGCAGTCTGATAACTAGGTTCGTGAACTCATCCTAGAAAAAAAATCTACATACCTCATTGCTGAATATCACCATGGTCACCTTCAAAGTACTCTTCTTGGGAAGGTATGCACCAATGCCAGCGCCTAGTCCACCCTTCAAAACAATTTTGGAACTCTTTTTCTGGAATGGCCATCAGAGCTGTTGTCGTATTACCCTTATGTCCTGAATGTCATCAACATGTCTTCCTTTCAGTATTTCCTTTATCTTTGGGTAAAGAAAGAAGTCACTGGGGCCAGATGAGGTGAGTAGGTAGGCTGTTCCAATACAGTTATTTTTTGACTGGCTGAAAACTCCCCCTCACAGACAGTGCCATAGGAGCTGATGCATTGTCATTATGCAAGAATTGTGAATTGTTGGCGAAAAGTTCAGGTCGTCTAACTTTTTCATTCAGCCTTTTCAGCACTTCCAAATAGCAAACTTGGTTAACTGTTGTCCAGTTGGTACAAATTCTTAATGAATAATACCTCTGATATCAAAATAAAGTTTAGCAACATCGTTGCAACAAATATATAATCATGTTGTTTTATACATCTGAACCTAATTAAAAAATAAAACTCAAATCAACAGCCTAAATTTACACCTCAAGAAACTAGAAAAAGGACAAAATAAAACCAAAGTCAGCAGGAGGAAAGAAATAATAAAGATTAGAGCATATATTAATGAATGAGAGAACTAAAAAACAACAGAAAAATATCAACAAAACTGTTAGCTATTTGAAAAGATCAACAAAATTGACAAAAACCTTAGCTAGACCAAGAAATAAAAGAGAACACGAGTAAATAAAATAAAAAATGAAAAAGGAAATATTACAACTGATACCACAGAAATAAAAAGGATTATGAGAGAATACTATGATCAAGTATAAACTAACAAATTGGACAACTTAGAAAAAATCGCTAAATTTCTAGAAACATGCAATCTACTGACTGAATCATGAAGAAATAAAAATCTGAACATATCTATAACTAGTAGGGGACTTAATCAGTGTTTAAAATCTCACCACAAAGAAAAGCCTGGGACTAAATGGCTTAAGTGGAGAATTCTCTCTGACACTTAAAAAAGTGAAGGGGAAGGAACAGTTCTAAAACTCATTTTATGAGGCCAGCATTACACTTATAATGAGATCAAAAATGCTACAAGATAAGAAAACTGTAGAACAATAACCCAAATGAATGTTGATGCAAATATCCTGAATAGAATGCTAGCAAACAGAATTCAACAGCACATTAAAAGGATTATCGCCATGACCAAGTGAAATTAATTCCCAGAACATAAGGCTGGCTGAAACGTATGAAAAACACTCAATGTGACACACCACATAAACAATATGAAGAACAAAACCACATGATCAATTAAATAGATGCAAAGAAAACATTTGACAAAAATTCAACATCTTTTTATAATAAAAACACTCAACAAACTAGAAATAGACGGAAACTACTTCAATAAAGCCATATATGAAAAACTCATAGCTGACATCATACATACTCAACAGTGGAAAACAGAAAGTTTTTCCTCTAAGATGAAAACTAAGGCTAGCATGCCAAATCTCACCACTTCTATTCAATATACTACTGGAAGTCCTAGCCAGAGAAAAGAGGCAAGAAAAAAATAAAAAGCATCCAAATGAGAAAGGAAAAAGTTAATTTATCTCTGTTGGAGGATGACATGATCTTAAATGTAGAAAATCCTAACTAATACACACACACACACACACACACACACACACACGCACACACAAGGTTAGATCTAATAAACAGATTTAGCAAAATAGCAGAATCAACATGCAAATATCAGTAACTTTTTTTATATGCTAACAATAAACAATCAAAAAAAGAAATTTAAAAAAACAGTCTCATTTACAACAGCATCAAAAAGAAATACTCAAAATTAACTTAACCAAGGAGATGAAAATTTGTACACTGAAAACTACAAGACATTGCTGAAAGATATTAAAGAAGATACAAATAAATGTAAACACATTCTGTGTTCATGGATTGGAAGACTTAATATTGTTAAAATGTCCAAACTACTCAATCTACAGATTTACTGTAATCTCTATCAAAATCCCAATGATGTTTTTCACAGAAATAGAAAAGTCTATCATAAAATACATATGAAAACTCAAGGCATCCAAAATAGCCAAAACAATTTTGATTAGAAAAAAGCAAAGCTGGAGGACTCATACTTTCTGATTTCAAACATATTAAAAATCTACAGTAATCTAAAAACTACACCTCTGGCATAAAGAGAGATATATAGACTGATGGAACAGAATACAGACCCCAGAAATAAACCCTTGGGTTTATAATCAAATGATCTTCAGTAAAGGTGCAAAGGCTACACAATGAGGAAAATATAGTCTCTTCAACAAATGGTTCTGTGAAAAGTGGATATCCACCTGAAAAAAATTAAGTTAGACCCTTACATTATACCATATACAAAAATTAGTTAAAAGTGGCTTAAAGACCTAAAAATAACACCTGAAACCATAAAACTTCTAGAATAAAACATAGGGAAAGTTTTCATGACATTGGATTTGACAATGATTTCTTGAATATGATGTCCAAGGCAACAAAAGCAAAAATAGACAAATGGCACTACATAAAACTTAAAAACTTTTGTGCAGAAAAGGATATCATCAACAGAATAAAAAGACAACCTACAAAATGGGAAAAAATACTGAAAACTATATACATGGTCAGACAATTAAGTTCGTGAACTCATTCTAGAAAAACTTCTACATATCTCATTGCTGAATATCACTACAGTCACCTTCGAAGTACTCCCCTAGGGAAGCCATGCACTGATGTCAGTGCCTAGTCCACCCTTCAAAGCAATTTTGGAACTCTTTCTGGAATGGCCATTACATCTGTTGTCATATTACCCTTGATGTCCTGAATATCATCAACATGTCTTCGTTTCAATATTTCCTTTATCTTTGGGTAAAGAAATAAGTCATTGAGGCCAGATCAGGTGAGTAGGGAGGGTGTTCCAATACAGTTATTTGTTGACTGGCTAAAAATTCCCTCACAGACTGTGCCGTGGGAGCTGGTGCATTGTCATGATGCAAGAGCCATGAATTGTTGGCGAAAAGTTCAGGTTGTTTTCATTTAACTTTTTCATGCAGCCTTTTCAGCACTTCCAAATAGTAAACTTGGTTGACTATTTGTCTACTTAGTACAAATTCATAATGAATAATCCCTCTGATATCAAGAAAAGATTAGCAACATTGTTGCAACAAGTTTGTGAACTTAATTATCAGACAGCATATCTAATAAGGGATTAATATCTAGGATATACCAGGTCTGGCATCGGTGCCTAACGTCCAGGGGGAGTACGTTGGAAGGTAACCGTAGTGATATTCAGCAATGAGGTATGTAGCACTTTTTCCAGGATGAGTTCACGAACTTAATTGTCCAACCTCATATATAAAGAACACCTACAAATCAATAACAAAATAATGCGATTAAAAAGTGGGCAAAGAACTTAAATGAACATTTTACAAAAATGATATACAAGTACAAATGGCCAACAAGAGCATGAAAATAGGCTCAACATCACTAATCATCAGGGAAATGCAAACTAAATCCACAAAGAGATATCACCTCTCATCTGTTAGGTGGTCACTATCAAATGAAGGAGAAGGAGAAGAAAAAGAAGGAGGGGAGAGAGAGAGAGAGAGAGAAAGAGAGAGAGATTGAGAGAAATAACAAGTAATGGCAAGAATGTTGAGTAACTAAAGCCCTTATGCACTGTTAGTGGAAATGCGAAAGGATGCCACCACGAGGGAAAACAGTGTGAAGGTTCTGCAAAAACTCAAAAATATGGTTCCCTTTTCTCCACATCCTTGCCAGCACTTGTTTGTTGATTTATTGATGCTAGCCATTCTGACTGGAGTGAGGTGGTATCTCATTGTGATTTTCATTTGCATTTCTCTAATGATTAGTGAGATTGAGCATTTTTTCCTATGTCTGTTGGCCATCTGTATGTCCTCTTTAGAAAAGTGTCTGTTCATGTCCTCTGCCCATTTTTTAACTGGGCTGTTTATTTTTTTGGTGTTGAGTTGAATGAGTTTTTTAATACATTTTGGATATTAACCCTTTATCAGATGTATCATTGACAAATATCGTCTCCCATTCAGTAGGATGCTTTTCTGTTTTATTGATGGTTTCCTTTGCTGTGAAAAAACTTCTTAGCTTGATGTAATACCATATGTTTATTTTTTTTCTCTTACTTCCCTTGCCTGAGGGGATATATCAGTAAAAATATTGCTAAGGTTAATGTCTGCAGATTTACTTCCTGTTTTCTTCCAGGAGTTTTATGGTTTTAGATCTTACATTTAAGTCTTTAACCCAAGAAAAGGGAATCCATGTTACTGTTGGTGGGATTGCAAATTGGTGCAGCCACTATGGAAATCAGTATGGATATACCTCAAAAAAAATGGAAATGGCACTACCTTATGACCCAGCAATTCCACTCTTAGATATCTATCCAGAGAAATCCAAGACACTAATTTGAAAAAAATGTATGCACCCCTATGTTTATTGAAGCACTATTCACAATAGCCAAGATGTGAAAACAACCGAAATGCCCATCAGTAGATGACTGGATTAAGAAATTCTGGTACATTTATACAATGGAGTATTACTCAACCATAAAGAAGAATGAAATCTTACCATTTGCAACGATATGGATGGACCTAGAGAACATTATGCTAAGCGAAATAAGTCAAACAGAAAAAGACAAATACCATATGATCTCACTTACATGTGGAATCTGAATAGAATAAATGAACAAACTAATCAGAAACAGTCTCAGAGATATAGAGAAAAACCGAGGGTTGCTAGATGGGAGAGGGCTGGGGATGAGGAAGAAGGTGAGATTACAAAGCACAAATTGGTAACCACAAGATTGCCACAGGGATATGAAAGACAGTTTGGGAAATATAATCAATAATGTTGTAAAGATTTTGTAGGGTGTCAGATGGGCACTTGTCTTATTAGGGAGATCACTTCAGGGATGGTATAGATGCCTGACCACTGCACTGTACACCTGAAGCTGAAGCTGAATAATAATGAATATTAACTATACTTTAATATATATATGGTCACAGGATGTGCAGAACAGCATAAGGAATAGAGTCAATGGAATTGTAACAGCTGTATACGATGTCAGAGGGGTAGTAGATTGAGGAAGGGGTTATCACTTTGTGAGGGGTGTAAATGTCTAACTATTACATTGTTTTGTACACCTGAAGCTAATAAAAAAATTAAAAATAGAATTACCATATGATACAATAATCCCACTTCTGAGCATATTCCCAAAAGAACTGAAAGCAAGAATCAAAGAGATATTTGCACGTGGGTTTATTGCAGCATTATTCACAACAGTCAACACATGGAAGGAAATTAAATGTTCATCAGTGGATGAATGGATGAAGTAAATGTGATACACACATCAATGGAATATTATTCAGTTTTTAAAAGAAGGAAATTGTATTATATGCTACAACATGGATGAATGCTGAAGACATTATGCTAAGTGAAATAAGTTAAGTCTCAAAAAGACAAATACTGCAGGATTGCACTTATATGAGGTATTTAAAGCAGTCAAACTCTTAGAAACAGAGAGTATGAAGGTGACTGCCAGGAGCTGGAGTTGTGGGAGTGAGTAGGAGAGTATTATTCAATAGGTGTAGTTTCAGTTTAGCAAGATGAAAAAGTTTTAGAGACATGTTGCACAACAATATGCATATAGTTAACATGACTGAGCTATTTAAAAATGGCGAAGATGGCAAATTTTATGTTGCGTTTTTTGCCACAATAAAAAATGTATGTGTAGCAAATTTTAATAAACCAAGCATCCAGTTATTTCAAATAAAACAAAGATAGTTAGCAGATAGACCTAAAAAATCTTAATTTGGTTGCAACCAGGAATTCTCAATAACGATAGTTAAAATGGATCAGTCAATAGTTTATCACAGCAAAGCAGAGAAGGTACTTCCTGCTTTATTCCACAAATTCTTCTCACTCCCCGTATCTTTTCCTAAAAAAGCTATTATCATGATACCAGGATAAAATCTTTAAAATATCTCCTAAGTTCTCTATATTGTCTTTAAGAACTAAAATTAATTTAAATAGGTTCTTTTTTCATTTCCATCCAGTTTTAGTCCACAGGGTAACAATAGTGAATTAAGATGACTATTATGACAAAAATGTGTTAAATAATTGTTTAAATGATTCCTTAGATTTTCCCTAATGCATGGATAATTATGCATGTTCTGAAGTGTGTTTTTATTCTCAAAAAGTAGAATATGAAACAGATCTTACTGATAAAAATGGTTAGGATATCAACTCCATAATGTCCTGGTTGTCATAAGTATTGAGACCTGAGATGTTGCATTAAATCTTGCCTAGAATTTTATAGGTTTAGGGTGAGTTGTTTTGTTTCTTTTAAAAAATAAAACAAAACTTTTCTTATTAAGTTTATTGGGGTGACATTGGTTTAGTAAAATTACATAGGTTTCAAGTGTACAATTCTGTAATACATCATCTATATGTTGCATTGTGTGTTCACCACCCAAAGTCAATTCTCCTTCCATCACCATATATTTGACCCCCTTAATCCTCTTCTGCCTCCCCCTCTGCCCCCTTACCCTCTAGTAACCACTAAACAGTTGTGTGTGTCTATAAGTTTTTGCTTGTTTGTCTTGTTCATTTGTTGCTTTCAGTGTTATATCCCACACATGAGTAAAATCATATGATTCTCGACTTTTTCTGCCTGACCTATTTTGCTTAGCAAGATAATGTTTTGTTTCTTTAGAATTTAGATTGTTAGTGCACATAGAGGATATTTGTGTGTGTGTTAGTTAGAAAGGATGTTAGGAAGAGCCAAGAGGGAACTGGAGACTGCTAGCAACATCACAGGAATTACCTGTGGCATTCATCTTGCTTCCTTGTTAGGAGGCATACAGGGAAGCTTTCTTTTCTTTTTTGTCACAATATTAATAATTTTATATCAAAAGAACCTTGTAGTTACATATCTGGTAGGTGTGAATGTTTTCTATTTTGCTAGTCTCATTTCTCAAGCCTTGGAGCTTATAATCATAATTTAAACTTACTTTTATTATTATACATATATGATGAAAGCATAATGTGAAATTAATAGCCAGGCTTCTATGTAAATCTTGCAGAAGTCTGACACAGGTTTGGGGTGTCAGTTGGAGCTAAAGGTTATTATTTCTACTAACTCTTTCATTGAGTCAAATGCTACTGAATTGCTAAATTACAGCTATTTTCACAGTGTCATTGCTGAGCCTTCCAACAGAGAATCATCTCATAAATAGTAATTTTGTGTTGGTATTGATTTTCAAGCCAATTTAAGGTAGCTATTAGAGTAGCTTGACAAGTAAATTTGAAGGATTCAGTGGAACTCATACCTTCCCTACCAACTAATCTTGAATATGAATCCTGCACCAAAGGAACATTACCAAAAACAAATGAGGTGAAATATATAACTGTCAAAAAATACTTTATTCGTGCACATGACAAATATTTCTTGAGTACCCGCTATGTGCTTGACAGCATGGCAGTACTAGAACAGTACACGTGAGACACAATCCTTACCCGCAGCAGTATAATGTCCAAGGGAGGAGTTAGAAAGGAAATTGTCTGCGTTTGGTTTTAAGTGTGGGAGGCACCATCACAGAGTGCTATGTGAAAAGAAAACTTTTTCTGGTAGGATCAGAAAAGGCTTCTGAATACAGTGTTTTAGATGAATTATGAGGGCCCCTAGTTTAAATAGCTTTCTTTCTTCTTTTCTATTCATTAGAAATGGTGATCAACTGGGCTACCAGCCACTTATATAGATGATCTCATTTAATCCCATGCGATAGGTACTATTATGTCCCTCTTTGACAAATGGATAAACTGAGACTTAGAGGAGTAAAATAACTTGCCCAGAGTCACAGAGCTAGTAAGAGACAGAGCTCAGATGAGATTCCAGACAAGCCAATCTTCTGAGCTTGCTTTCTTTCTATCTGCACATAGTTGTTTATTCCAGCGGGTAAGAGGGGAAAGACAATATAGGCAGACGGAGCAGTTTGTAGAGTTCTGATTGCCTAAAAGTCAGAGTGCATCTAGCAGAGTCTGGCTGCTAAAGTGAGCCAAAGCATGCGTCTGATGATGAGGGGTATATATGCCCTGTCCGGAGCCAGTTCAGACTTTATTTTGCAGATTCTCTAAGAAACTTGGTCCTACTTTTTCCTAAATTCTACATGTCACCTCTCAGAACCAAAGGATGGAGCCACCTGACCTCCATCTGGAGGTTTTTACCAACTATCATAGACAGGACTAATCTCACATCTGGTAGAGGAATGGATACAGGCAGGTCCAGAGGCCCCAGTTCTGAGGTGTGTCACATTCTCCCTGCTCACTCCTGATCCTAATATGGGCTCTAATCCTAGTCACAAAATTTAAGCCTCACCATGTACCCTATTTCTGGAAATAAATCCTGACGTATTCTCTGTTCCAGCAATACAAAATGTGTCCCAACTCAGAAATGTGTCCATGACTAGGCTGCCCCCAGCACGGCAAGCCCTCTGTCACATGCTGCTTTGTGCCCCACACACTTCTTCCCAGGTGCTCTATTCTGTCAAAACGAACTGCTTCATACCCATCCCACTGGAATTCAGAAGCATTTAACTTCATCAAAAATAATCCACTTTTAATTATGATTCAGATAGGAAATCCAATATTGAAAGGAGAACATGATGAATTTGAAGCATTAAGTCTGATATACCATGACACCTTAACAAATAGTAATAATGATATATAAATGATTAAACAAGTAATAATCACAGAACTAAACTATCCATTTATATGAACTTCAAGAACACACAAAGTTAGTTATCATAATAGAAAAATAGGTACCTCTTGGGAGAGAGTCTTATTAATTAGAAAGGGGCAAGAAGGAACTTTTGCGGTAATGGAAATGCTCTTTATCTCATCTTGATCTGGTTCGTGGTTATACCTAATATCTGAGCATTTTACTGCATGTAAATTATGCCTCAAGTTAAAACACAAATATGAAACAGGATAAAGTTTGAGGACTGCTTCATTTTATCTGTTCCTAGTTTACAAATATGTTTGCATTTAACCACTCAATATAGATGAATGTCTGCACTGAAATGTTTTTTCTTCTACAAAAGCAGATATTTCACCTCTCACCATCAAATCCTATTAATTTTATTTAGTGAAAGACAGAATTATTTAGATAGGGTGAAAGAAAGACAAAATTTTTAAAATATTTTCTTCCCTGACCTGAAAAAAAGAAGCATGCCTAGTAAGAACTGACAACTGGCAAGGACAAATTAAATTCACCTACATTTTTTGTAATAAAATTTTGATTATGTTAACCTGACTACATTAAGGCGATTGACTGATTAAATTATAACTTACATACAATATTATATTAGTTTCAGGTGTACAACAAAGTGATTTATATCACTTTTTATTTACATACCCTATGAAGTGATTGCCACACTAAGTCTAGTAACCATCTGTCACTGTACAAAGTTATGATATTATTGATTATATTCCCTATGCTGTACATTACATTCCCATGACTTTTTTATAACTGGGAGTTTGTACTTCACCTTTTATGTCCATCCTCTTACTTCTGGAAACCATTAGTTTGTCCTCTGTATCTGTGAGTCTATTTCTGTTTTGTTTGGTCATTTATTTCGTTTTTCAAATTCTACGCATAAGTGAAATCATACAGTATTTGTCTTTTTCTGTCCGATTTAGTTATCACATCTTGTTTATCCATTCATCCATCGATGGATACCTAGGTTGCTTCTATATCTTGGCTATTATAAACAATGCTTCAGTGATCATAGCAGTGCATAAATCTTTTCGAATTAGTGTTTTTGTTTTCTTCAGATAAATACCCAGCAGTAGAATTACTTGGTTGTATGGTAATTCAATTTTTAATGTTTTAAGGAACCTCCATACTGTTTTCCATAGTGACTGCACCAATTTACAATCCCACCAACAGTACATGCGGGTTCCTTTTCCTCCACATCCTTACCAACACTTGTTTTTTGTTGTCTTTTGATAATAGCCCTTCTGACAGAGTGAGATAATATCTCAATATGGTTTTGATTTGTATTTCCACGATGATTAGCTGTGTTAAGCATTGTTTTCATGTCTGCTGGCCATATGTATGTCTTCTTTGGAGAATTATGTATTTTTAATTGGATTGGTTTGTCTAGGTTTCTTTGATGTTGAGCTGTATTGTATGAGTTCTTTATATATTTTAGATATTAACCCCTTATTGGATATATCACTTGCAAATATCTTCTCCCATTCAGTATGTTGCCTTTGCTATGCAAAAGCTTTTTAATTTGATGTAGTCCCATTTGTTTATTTTTTCTTTTGTTTCCCTTGCCCAAGGAGATATATGAGAAAAACAAAAATCACTAACACCAATGTCAGAGAGTTTACTGCCTATGTTTTCTTTTAGGAGTTTTATGTTTTGGGGTCTTATATTTAAGTCTTTAACCCATTTTGAGTTTATTCTTGATATAGTGTTAAGAAAATGGCCTAGTTTCATTTTTTTTTGCGTGTATCTGTCCAGTTTTCTCAATAGCATGTATTTAGGAGATTGTCTTTTCTCCATTGTATATTTTTGCCTTCTTTGTCATAGATTAATTGACCGTGAATTTATTTCTGAGCTCTCTATTCTGTTCCATTGATCTATGTATCTGTTTTGTGCCGGTATCATGCTGTTTTGATTACTGTAGAAGACAGTTTATTTTTGCTTGGCTGTCTGTAGCTAAGCATTAGATAGTAAGAGAATGTTTTTGGAACAGACTCACAATATTGTTAGGGCTTCTTTATGTTCTTAAGTTTTCTCCTCATTATGCCTTTGTCCTCTACCTTAGGCTTTAAATGTTGCTCATTCCTTATATTAAAAGTTAAATATTGCATTTTAAACTCTAAAATACAAGTCATTTTGAGAATTTCTGTAAGTCAGCAAGAACAATTAGCAGTTAGTTAATTACAGTAACTATCATACAACTACCATATAGAATCACTCTTTGGGGCGTAAGATCAATAAATTCAACTTCTTTGTGGGTGTCATTTGAAAATGGCTAAGGGGTAAAATCATGTTAAGCTAAAGTAACTGGAGACAATGCATTATTTAACAGTGTCTAAACTGAATTCTGAATGCCTGCATAAACAACTCATCAATCTTACCATCTTCTAGAGACACAGAGGATATAATTCCCTATCACCTGACACAAAATAAATATGAAAAAGCCTTTTGCAAATTTTTGGTTTTCAAGTATATTAAATAATTGAAAATTGAAATGGAGTTTTCAATTATTCTCAAAATTGAATTTTGTCATAAGATGTCAAGTTATATTTAGAGTATAACAAGCAATTGGCTAGGGTTTGTGAAATTCTTCCAGCAATTACTAGATTTAACTTTTAAGGGCTTATTCTCCCTCTTCCAGTCTTTCTCAGAAAAAATGAAGTAAGGTTTGGTCTTAAATTAAAATTTTGGCATTGCATGTATTTTGTTAAATCACTACACAAATTTAATGATAGAAATACTATTTCAGCACATTTTATAAATTTGGGGTGTGAATAACTTGTCAAAAAAACTACTTTGTCAAAGAATAATTCTAGTTACAGCATTAGAATAGTGTTATCTTTGATAAAAACTCCTTTACAAACCTGCTACTTTTTAACACAAATCATTTTGACCTGTAACAACCCAGCATTGTGACCTCTCTATTCCAGTGAAGCACTTATTAGACGATGGTAATTATTTGTTAATGTGTCTCCACAATTGGATAATAGGCTTCTCAAAGAAAGGGATGTCTTTTATATATTTGTATCCCTGAAGCCTACTGGCCTATAAAGGATTCCTAACACATATCTAATGAAATAAATGAATTATTCTTAGCCCTTCTATTTTTCTATTGCAATACCTGATTCTCTCCAAATAAATTATCACTTTATTCCTCATTTTCCCCACAATGTCTCTAACTCTGGCTTTCTCTTACAAGTGTATTCCATAATATTCTTGAGCCCTGGAATCTACTTTTAATTGACTCTGCTTTTAATTCCATACTAGTTTCATTAAGTCTCTCACCTTACTAATCTGTATTGTATCTTTCTAAAGTGGCCTTGACATTGAAATCATTAAGTCAAATTGTTTCCAAAAAATATCTGAGAGTTGGAAGGAACTTAGCCATCATCTAAGCCCACACCTTTATTTGCCAGGAAAGAAAACTGAGAACCACAGAAAGTAAGCAACTTGACTCAAGTCATACATTATTTTCTCTCAGTTCTGCTTTTTTTTAAATTGATATTACAACTCAATACTTCTGTCAAAGAATGTGTCTCATTGGAGAGATAAGAAATTAAGGGCCAGACAGAATGAAAGACAATTTGGAAAGAGAGCTGCCTTATGAATAATAAAAATAGGCAGCAGCTCATTATGGTAGGCTTAAGACAAGTACACTATGTAAGGTAATGATGCCAACTGCATGCCTAAGAGCCTGAAGTACTCCAATAGGAATTTAATCCATTTGTGCTCCAAAATGTTGACAATAGTAGGACTTGTATTTTTTCTTTTCTTTTCCAAATTTTTCATAATCAATAGGCATCATATTTAGACAGCCTATTGATAAAATAAAATTAAATTAACTCTATTTTTCAGACAGGCCTTTTAAATTTTGTCTTATAATTCCCTCTTAAATGCTAATATGCCCTTAGTAGGATAAACCTTTTGAGATTCACAGAATACTTGCCAACCATAAGTTGGCAACCACATCATCTATGGGGCATCATTCTGAGAAAACAGGATACTGGAGTAGTTTGGGGGAGTGAGAATCACAGCACAAGTGAAGAGGCTAACTAAGAAAAAGCAGAGAGGGGCCAGCCTGGTGGCTCAGGTGGTTAGAGCTCCATGCTCCTAACTCCGAAGGCTGCGGGTTTGATTCCCACATGGGCCAGTGGGCTCTCAACCACAAGGTTGCCAGTTCAATCCCTTGAGTCTGTAAGGAATGGTGGGCTCCACCCCCTGCAACTAAGATTGAACACAGCACCTTGAGCTGAGTTGCAGCTGAGCTCCCGGACGGCTCAGTTGGTTGGAATGAGCCCTCTCAACCACAAGGTTGCCGGTTCGACTCCCGCAAGGGATGGTGGGCTGTGCCCCCTGCAACTAGAAAACGGCATCTGGACCTGGAGCTGAGCTGCGCCCTCCACAACTAAGACTGAAAGGACAACAACTTGAAGCTGAGCGGCACCCTCCACAACTAAGATTGAAAGGACAACAACTTGACTTGGAGAAAAAAAAAGGCCTGGAAGTACACACTGTTCCCCAATAAAGTCCTGTTTCCCTTCCCCAATAAAATCATTAAGAGGATGCACCAAAGATGAGCTTCCCTTGTCTCAGAGTCTTGCTTAAAGCAGAGGGTAGCAAACAATAGCCATGGGCCAAATCCAGCCACCACCCATGTTTGTAAATACATTTACTACAACATAGTCACACTCATTTGTTTACATATTGTCTACGGTTGCTTTCTTAACTATAATAGCAGAATTGAGTAGTTGAGATAAAGATCTAGATGACCTGGCCCCTCATCCAAGGTCACCCCACCCTGTGTGCTTCAAAGAGAACACCATGTCTCCACCTAGTGTATAAAGCATGCTGACAAAATCCTTCCTTTACATATGTTTGCCCTAAATTTTCAATAGCTTCCTTTCTTTGTAATGATACCCTAATTGATACACTAATATAAAGGCTTATGAAGCTAAATAAAATACTTGACCTAATTACATCACAATAATTTTTACACTTGATCTTAGCCAAAAGGCCGAGAAGTGATACACAATAATTTTTAAAAAGGCAAAACAAAATAAAAGAATACAAGTGCTGTCTTTTACCTTCATTAGAAACATAACTATTTGTATATTTATCTAAAGCCTGTACCAACTCATTCTGGAACATTTCCAAGAAACTGAGCTTAAATTAAGCTCTTCTGCTCTTTTTTCGCTTCATGGTACTCCATTAGGTACCATAATTTATACAACTAATCCCCTGATGATGGATAGCTGTGTTATTTCCAGTTCTTAGCTATGACAAATGATGCTACATTGAAAAAAACTTACACATTTGTTATTTTGCATTTTTTCTAGCATATGTTTGGGTTACATACCTGGATGTAGAATTCCTGTGTTAAAGAGTAAATGTGTATACAGTTTTTCTAGATATTGATAGATTCTTCTCCCAAGGTGTTTTATTTTTTTCCATTCCCCCAGAAATGGATGAGAGAAACTGTTTCCTTATAATTTCAAGTGTCTCTTGTCAAGCTTTGGGATTTTTTGCCAATCTGATATAAGAAAATAAATCAAAACTACAATAAGATACACTTGAACTTCGTCTGTGAATATGATGAATCATAAATGGAGTGGAAACCATAGGATTATGATATCATCCAAGAAAAGCAAACATATTGAGAGTAGAATTCTCGATGGTACCGCATTTGAACCTGAAGGGAAGGAGAGCAAAGTTAACTAAATGATATGGGGTCCATAATGAGCCGCCGGAAATAAAGTGAAGCCAAAGCATCCTGAAAATTAGAACAAGAATTAAAAGAAGAAGAAGAAGAAGAAGAAGAAGAAGAAGAAGAAGAAGAAGAAGAAGAAGAAGAAGAAGAAGAAGAAGAAGGAGAAGAAGAATTCAGAAATCTAGAAATTGTCTATATGTTTGTATATCACATTGATTATAGAAAGTGAGAAAGATGGCAGGATTAGAGGGTGTGCTTGTAAAATGAGTTCTTTGAGTCTAAGATTTGGGAAGTAAAACAGTTCTAGTTGATGACAAAATCCAAAGCATGGACTAATGGATCAGTTGCTAAGATGGATTTGAGGTGAAAACCACTAAGGCAGCTGAGGTCGAAGCTGCGAGGTTAGGTTTGGAAAGCTCATCCACACAGATGTTGAAATCACCCAAGGCAGACACAGGCATAGAAAGGAACACTATGAACAGGTGAACAAGCCAAGATGGAGAGGAAATACTTGAGTTTCTTTCTCCAGCTCTTCATCCGGGGGTGCTGATTATAAAACCCCTCCTATGTGATAATCTGGCTTCATTACCCAGTGATTATCAGTGGACTCCAGTGAATTCCTGAACTCAGACCCTCAGGCAAGTTATAATCTGCTATCCTAGAAGAGAAACCCAGCTGCTCTCTCTAATCAGATTTTTTTTTCATTTGCCTTTCAATATCTCAAGACAAAAGGAGATATATTGGACCACATAAATGATATATACAAGGTATGATCAAATAATATGGTGAATGTTTAAACAAAAAAAATAATTTATTACAGTAAAAGATACATTGCCATTAATTCCCCTCAATATACTCCCCCTTGATTTGAACACACTTTTCCCATCATTCTGCCATTTCTGAAGCAGTTCTAGGAATCGTCTTTCATGAGCGTCTTTTGTTGTGCTTTTGTAGCTGCCTCGATGTGCTGAGTCGATTCAAACATTTTCCTTTCATGGTCATTTTGACTTTGGGGAAGAACCAGAAGTCACACAGTGCCAGATCCAGTGAGTAAGGTGGATGAGGTTGACAGAAACTGCCATACTAGAAGCAATGTGTGACACAGAGCATTGTCATGATGGAGAATGAAACCATTTGCCTATTTCATGTTAATGCATTGTTCGTGGTCCATGCTTTACAGCACACTTTAAAACACACCTTCTCTCAACCATAGCTCAAATCTGACTGCCTGCACCGAACTAGTTGAAACTTGTCACACACTGTTATTAAGGTTCGACGCACCACTTCTCAGATTGACGAACCCAGCCTTTCTGTTGGATGGCACTCGGCAGCAAGATTAACTGTATATTTTGATCACACCTCGTATGGCTAACTTTTTCGGTAGCTCATGTTGCAGACACAGTGATGCCCCTCTCAGATCACCCTTCGAGAACGGACCGGCTGCCAGCTGTAAGGAATGTGGTTCATTAACAACTTCTAGCTGTTAGCTCCTGTGTGGTCAACCTGGCTTCCAAGCCATGATCATGTTCTCCAGGCATCCCAGCCAATGATTGAGCAAGATGTTGTTACAAGAACCTGGGCATTTCTATGCAACAAGACTGAGAGCACTTTTTGCTCTAGAGATTCCATGGGCTGGCAGAGACTTTGTCAGGTCTGCACTGTGGTCCAATAACTCTTCTGACCCAATTCTGTTTCTTCCCTATTCCTTTCACTTGTGTTATTCCTCAATACACTTTCCATACTCCTAACTCTGTATTAGCATCTGCAACCTAGGAACCCCATCCAACAAACCTTGATGCTAGAGCTCCAAACAATGTGACCAGAATCTGATTCTTCTCTTTCCATCTCTTGGCTCCAAAGTCCTAAGTACTGATGTCATGCTCAAAATCTATGTGGGAGCAAGATGGGTGTAGTTCTGTTTCAGATATTCTCTTGTTCAAGTCTAGCAGAAAACAGACCTCTTTTTCTGAAGTCTCATAAAAAGCCTCATTGTTTGGGTCCTATTGTCATCTCTAAACCATGACCAGAGGAGTAACATGTGCTCCCTGGTTTAGGCCAATAAGGGCCCATCCCTGGAACTATTTGTGGGATCAGCTCACCCAACCACATGGGCTGAGAATGGGACTTCTTCAAACAAAAACTGGGGATATTCAATGTTGCTGTTTCCTAAACCTGTGTAGCTCTCTTGCCCCTAACTCTATGTGACCTGTGACCTTCTCACACTAACATTCCTCCCAGGCTATAGGACTCTATCCCAGAATTTCAGATAAAACACTAAGAACTCTGCAAGGAAGGATCTTTTTTACCAACTGCCTACCTCCACCCACATCCCAATCCACACTCCTCTGCATGGAGTT
This sequence comes from Rhinolophus sinicus, assembly GCF_057876585.1. NCBI lineage: Eukaryota > Metazoa > Chordata > Mammalia > Chiroptera > Rhinolophidae > Rhinolophus > Rhinolophus sinicus. Next base: position 73,874,603 of record NC_142504.1, on the reverse strand, counting down.
CTATCACATGTTTGAGAAACTCTTCTGTTATGTCACTATCAAGCTCCTGCAGCCAATGCATTTATTTTGATCCTCTCAAATTATTTATGGAACAAATAAATATAAATTTTGTAGTTCCATGTGGTCTGTTCAGAAAATCATTGTGTTCTGCACACAATTGCAATTTGAGTCTCCACTAGTGTCTGCCTCAGTTTCAATGAACATAAGTAAGAAAGTTGAAAGTTCTGTCCCCAGAAACTCCCTTCTCCAGCTTTAGGTAATGCAGGAATAAGTTGCATTATTTATCACTTCTCTGATATTAAAAGCAACAAATAAAAATATATTAATTTTAGCTAGTTTGAATTGAGCTTCATGGCTTCTACCTTTTAAAAGAAACATTGAATGTGGACCAAAAATGAAGAAATATTCTACATATGAGTGAAGTCATATGGTTCTAGACTTTTTCTGTCTGACTCATTTTGCTTAGCATAACAATCTCAAGATCCATCCATGCTTTCGCAAATGACACTACTTCATCTTTACTTATGGCAGAGTAGTATTCTATTGTGTGTATATACCACATCAGCTTTATCCAATCATCTATCAAAGGACACTTTGGTTGTTTCCATGTCTTGGCCACCATAAATAATGCTGCAATGAACATTAAAGTACATATATCTTTGCAGATAAATATTTTCAGGTTTTTTGGGTAGATAGCAAGGAGAGGAATTGCTGGTTTATATGGTAATTCTATTCTTAATTTTTTGAGGAACCTTCATACTGTTTTCCATAGCAGCTGTACCAATTTACATTCCCAGCAACAGTCTATGAGGGTTCTTTTTTCTCCACAGCCTCTCCAACACTTGTTATTATTTGTCTTTTTTATGATAACCATTCTAACAGGTGTAAGGTGATATTTCATTGTGGTTTTGATTTGCATTTCCCTAATAGCTAGTGAAGTTGAACATTTTTTCATATATACGTTGGCATTTGTATGTCTTGTTGGGAGAAATTTATTTCTGTTCATGTCTTCTGCCCATTTTTTAAGTGGATTGTTTGTCTTTTTGTTGCAGATTTGTATGAATTCCTTATGTATTTTGGATATTAACCCCCAAACTGAAGGCAACAAAGGAACAAGACAAACAAAGAACAAACAACTCATAGACAATTTAGTGGTTACCAGAGGATAATTGGGGAGATGGGATGACAGAAGAGGGTAAAGGGGGTCAAATATATGGTGACGGAAGGAGAATTGACTCTGGATGGTGAATACATAATGCAATATATAGATGAAGTATTATAGAAATGTACAATTGAAACCTATGTAGTTTTGTTGACTTATCACCTTCATATGTTTTAATTTAAAAAAAGAAAAAACATTCTTTAGGCTTTGAGGCCATTTTCTCCACATGTTTAGAAACATATGATTTTATAGTTTCAGTAATAATCAAGTTCTACAAGCAAACTTAGGCCCAAGAGAAAAATTCATACTCTTTTAAACTAATCAAACTACAAAATTTAATAGTATTGCTTAATATGGCCTAGATGATCAGTCCTATTTTCAGGATATATCAATAGTGAGTTAATAAGTCCTACTTGTTTCCAAATTAACAAACACTTATAATCAATAATAAAAATGAAATAAAAGCTCAACTCGAAATGTACACACTACTTAATGGGCTGATGTAGAAAGGGAGAGAATGAGAAACAGATCAAGAAATAGAGTTTTTCTTTTCCACCTAATTAATTAGAGAGAATGTATATTTTGTTGAAATGGACTGGAGGACAAAAGATACAATACACTTACTTAAAATGTTTTTGTGCTAAGGTGACAGCCTGCTCTCTATTGTCTTTCTACATTTTATTTGCTCGCTGACAGGCTTGTTTGCCTGCAAGTTAACAAAATAGGAACAGTAAGCAGGTAATGGTTCTATTTGCATTATTTCCCATCTACCCAAAGAAAGGTGCTGCACCATGTGATGTGAAAAATATATATTTTGAACTTGGAAAAACATAATTTTTCAGTATGACTTTATTTTTTTACTTCTGATTTTGAAATCAATTTATGGGCCATTATTTTTAAACATATTTTCCAAACACTAAAGGCAGATTATTTCATTCAAAAATAGGCAACCCAAGAAAGTATTAAAAGATGACTTCTTATGATTGTGACCAAATGAAGTTTTAAACAGGACTCACATAATTCTTAATCTTTAGCCGGCTCCTCCACGTGTTCTTCTTGTTTGTCTCTTACTCTTTTATACAATATTTCTCCCAATAGGATATATTGATGGCTAAATAGCTGTTCTGCAGTTTCAAATTCCTTATATATCTCTGCTATTATTTTGTGAAATCACCCTTTGCTCCAAGGGAACCATGCATTTGTTATGGGAACCGAACAGTCTGCTGCTGGCAAGTGATAGCAGATCCCATCTGCTACTGACATTTCCAAACTCTGTCATCATAGCATTACTTCATTCTCTCTGGACTAAATACATTTCTAATTCCCTCTCTTTGTCCCTCATCCCACCTCTCCTTCTTCCAAAGGATTACTTTTCTCTAATAAGAGTCTTAGAATTATCACCTGCTATTCTCTCATGACCTGTGCAGCAATAGACAACATTTATAATTTATAAGTTGAAACATCTCCAAAGACTGAATGGAATCCAGGGTGTAATCCAGGCCTCACATTTGTACAGCAGGTTAGAAAGTCCCATTCCCTTCTCTTCCTTCCACTGCTGTGAACTGCAGCTAGTCCTGCCACTCTGCTGAGTGACACACTGACTTTGTTGATCATTTCACAGTTTACTGCCAAGGCAGGAAAATCCAGTCAAAGCTTTCAAAAGGTCTGAGCATCCATGTAGGATTTTTGGAGGAGCAAGATTATTTGTTATACAAACCTCACCTGTCTTTAAGATGATTGACAGTCCAGAAAACGGATTTGCCTCCACAAGCCGATTCATTATCCACCCATGTTTTTTGGCACAGTCAGGTAAAGTTGCCAGCACATAGTAATTCATAAGTAGCTATTTCAAACACTTGGTCGAAGGTTATATAAAGCACCTTTCTTCCAAGGATCTCAAGGAACTGCTCAGAGAATCTGAAATATATCCTAACATTACCATTCAAGTCAGATATTACCTCTTCACTTACAGAACATAAAACATATTGAGGGAAACTTTAAGCTCATTTCAAAGCCATGATACACGTGATTAGTGTTGGGAAATTGATCATACCAGAAACCAGAAATGTAAAATCCCCTGCCATGCTATTATTAGGCAATCTTTAAGTGCCAATTGAAAAAAAAAAAAGGACTTTTTGTCAGTTCCAGTTCTTAAAATTCAATGATGTTAGGAAGAAAATTGTAAAAGGTTAGTATTCTAATAGTGAGTAATTTTGGAATTCTCAAGGATGTACCCACTTGTCAAAAGTTAAATACTTTTGTAATCCATTCTGAGACTCTTTTCCATCAATATTTTATATTTAATTGCTGGTGGTATATGAAGGCAATAATATGAAGCACATCCTACTGGATTCCTAAAAACGTAAAAGTAACAGGAATTAAGTCACAGCAAATCTAGTAAAGTATATACACAATTAAATTGGAATAAGCTTCAAGACTCTCAGTTGCTCTGAGAGTACTTCAGACATTATATACATGATGACCAGAGAATTTGCAAATACCTAACACTCAATCCAAATAGACTGGATGAAATTTCAGAGTAAAAGAACTAGCATGTAATTTAAAGTTAGTAAACAGTAACAACCCATATGATTGTAATTTATCTGGAGCAAGACTCCAAGAACAAAATCACAATGGAGAGCTTGTAACAGAAAGTGGAAGAAATGAGAACTTGTTTATCCCACACTACCTGGAGAGAAGAAACACTGAATCCAGAGAAAACAAACTACTCCTAGAGAGATAAAATAGTTATAAAGAAGGTCGGCTTTGGACTCTGATTGCCTGGGTTTGAATCCAACCTCTGAAATTTTCCAGCCCTGTAACCTTAGGAGAGTTACTTAAACTCTGGTTCTTCCAATCTCTCTTCTGCTTAGTTGGAGGACACCTCGTAGGAGTTGCTTGGAGTATTTATGAATCAATATAAGTAACGCATTTATAATGTACCTGACAAAGTGATTAATAAATATTATATAACATTATAACTCCATTGTGGCTCGCGGATGATTCAATACTCACATCATCTGGTTGAAATCTTCAAAATTACCCACTGCCCTTTGTTTTATTCCATGCTTCCTAAACAACCTTTAAATTATTAATTTGGTCTCCCAGGTATCCTGATTCAACAGAGAGGATGCCCTGGATGAAGTTACTAATATTCCTCCTCATCTTCCCCTGCTCCATTGTGATTTGATAAATTGGCAGTCTTGCTTTGTGTATTTTAATCTCTTATGGAATGATTAGAATGAGATCAGCCTCTCTGTCTACTCAACTCCTGGACTCTGACAAAGAGCAAACATCCACATAATGCCACCGTGTGGGGTTTCTTAGTAAAAATTTTAAACCTTCACACCATCTCCTAAAGACATTCAAACTGCCAAGCTTCCCCTTTCCTACCTGCAATGTCAATTAAAATATCCATGCTCTGGAATGAATATAACATTGTTCTTGGGCCGGCCCGGTGGCTCAGGCGGTTAGAGCTCCATGTTCCTAACTCCGAAGGCTGCCGGTTCGATTCCCACATGGGCCAGTGGGCTCTCAACCACAAGGTTGCCAGTTCAATTCCTGGAGTCCCTCAAGGGATGGTGGGCAGCGCCCCCTGCAACTAAAATTGAACATGGCACCTTGAGCTGAGCTGCCGCTGAGCTCCCAGATGGCTCAGTTAGTTGGAGCGCATCCTCTCAACCACAAGGTTGCCGGTTCGACTCCTGCAAGGGATGTTGGGCTGTGCCCCCTGCAACTAGCAAAGGCAACTGGACCTGGAGCTGAGCTGTGCCCTCCACAACTAAGACTGAAAGAACAACAACTTGAAGCTGAACAGCACCCTCCACAACTAAGATTGAAAGGACAACAACTTGACTTGGGAAAAACAAAAAAAACCTTGTTCTTTACTGTTAGTTTATTTAATTGTAATTCAAGACTGATAACCTTGAACTCTTAAGATTCAGATTAATTTAAATCCAAACAAATGCATTACATCTTTTGCTTAAAAACAAAATAAAATTGATCCTTCATGTTAAAAAGAGGCACTTAGAATTGATTTTACCAATTAATGTAAAACTTTAAAAACTGTTTCTCTGATTAAGCAGATTGAGGTATAGTAGGGAAATGCAGAAGCTGTGGTAAAATCTTTATTTTAATGTAATGTATTCTTAAGGAGTTATCCTCAACAATCCCTTCTGTTGTTCTATGTTTAAGTATGTTCACAATAGTATTCCTTAGAGAGTATAACAAATATAAGTAAAATAATATTTCCTTTATCAAAAGAATAAATCTTTCAAAAATTTATTACACATTCTTCCTAAGCTTAGGTAAAGAAAAGAAAGTCTGCTGAACATAATTTAATTTTTCTTGATGGATAAAGGATTGTCATCATGAACATTAATTATTGTGCTATGCTGTGCACTCTGGGATTATGATATATGGAGGTGATTATTCCTCCTCTGAATCTTCTCCAACAGCTGAGCTATTCTATTTTTTCTTTCTCTTTCCAGCTTAATATTACTGTCTCATATTTACTGTCTTCTATTTATCTTCTGTCCATTTTATGTTTAATTTTTTTCAGCATCATATAAAAAAAGGAACATAATTGGGAGTCCAAACATAAACCCCTGTTTTCCCCAACTTACTTCTGAATCAAACTGATCAGAAAAGTATAGATAAATAAATAATCAGATATCAGTTTTAATATTGATATCATGATATTCATGAATGTGACTTAGGTTCTGACAAAGATTCTTGAAATTGAACCCCAGAATCTGACAGACTTACCCATCAGTACCAGGCTGTGTTCTAGGTGCTGGCCCTATGAAAGGTATAGGATAGAGAGGGAAGACCAGAATTCTGCTTCCCATAAGAAGCTAGTTCCCAAAAGAAAAAGAAAAAAAAAGGCTAAAATCCTGCTTCTGAGCTAACCACTAACTTCTACGAGAGAGGGGTGCAGAAAGGCCAGAAACATAATACCAATAAATATCTTCATATATGAATCAATTAGCAAAAAGAAAGAAAATTCCACCCCAAAAGAATCAAATAGTTAAAGACTGCAATCTCAACTCCACCACAACCATGTGAAGATATTCTTAGGCAAATTACCAAAATTCACTAATCCTCAATTTCTTTGTTTTGAAATTAAAAAAAATAAATACTGTGCTTATTTCAATGACTTATTGGAATTGTAAAGGCTTTCCATAATTGTGGTTGTCTTCACTACCATTACCCTTCCTTACCCCAGTTGTTCTTGCCTGTTTCTTGGCTTCGGTAATCTTTGCAAATTAATGGGAGTACATCTTTCTGTTAGTCAGTGACTTAATGGTTACTTAGGTCATCTTAGCTTTGGCTCTTCTTGGTTATGTTCATTGTGCCCTGCACACAGAGGCTTTTTAGCCTTACATTATTTGGAGGCTATTCAGGGGTTTATTGTTACTGTGTAGCTGATAACAAAATTCCTCATCCATTACTTTTTATATATGACAGCAAACATTAAGTCCCTGAGTTTATCAAAGTGTAAAACATGATCCCTACTTTTGCAGAAGCTTGAAACCTAATTTAAAGACAGCTATCATAATTGTTTCAACTCCAAAATGTTTGTGGAGCACAGTGCAGTTAGGGGAGCAAACTAACTGAACAAAAGCAACAACAAAAGTTGTTGTCATGCATCTTGAATGGGATGGTGTGGAAAAGAGTCTAAGTCCACTGTTGAAATTCAAAGAGTGTGGGAGGAATATGAAGCACAAAACAACTAACAGAAGTCCATACACACAGGGCAAAAATGGAGATGAAAATAGTAACAATATTTCAGAATGACTGAGTTTCTTAACTTCAGGTGGATCATTATATCTGAAATCTGATAACTTAAAGAAAGTTCATAGAACCTAGAAATTGGACAACAGTCCCCTATGAAGAGGCCGGCATGATCAATATGACAAGAGTAGTTTCCTTAGTCTGGAGACTAAGATTCAGAGCCAGGTTCCAGGCTTCAGGTAGCTATTAACAGATGGGATTTGGGCAAAAGTGTCACTTGAACACTCCAGCCACACCAAGAGTGAATTAAGCTTAGGACTTAGTCTAATTCCAGGGGGATCCCAGGAACAACATCCCAGGAAGGTTGGTTAGCTAACTATTTCCTAGGCAAAGATGAGTTGAGAAAGAGATGCTATTTATACATCCATAACTCATTCATGAATGCATGCATTTATTCATTCACACTAAAACTCTCTATTGAGTACACAATTATAAAGAAAGACTTTAAACTTAGACAAGTCTGAGTCCAACTAATAGCTTCCCACTTGTATAGTCATTTGATGCACATTTATTTTGCCTTCTTTTCAGTTTCACTTCTTCCCCTGAAAACTACTTCTCCCAGATTCCCTTGCAACTAAGGCTCAGGATGTGCTTAGGTTCTACCAATATGAAACACTCATGGGATATTTGGAAAACAGAAGTTTCCAGAAGCCACTTCTGCAGCTTTTACTATTTCTGCTGGCATGCAGTGATATATGAGTCATAAGGATTTTTGTTTCCCTAAAATAGCATTTGCAAAGGTCTGAGTGTCCGGTAACTAGCTTAGTGAGTGTTGAGAGACAGGAAAAGGTTATCCATTTTGCTAGTATAGGTGTTGTAGGCTCAATTTGGCTCTGGAGTCACTAGTTCTGATGTTGGTGTGGTCTTGGAGTAGCAACTGGCATGAAGCTTCATGAGTCCTACTTTCCCAAATGTAATATAGGTAAAAGTTCTCTTGGCCAGACAGTTCTGTGGTGGTGTTCTGGGAGTCATTCCAGGATGCCCAGGTTAGGGAATGCTGCTTCAGCCCTTTCCATAATTTTGTAAACACCTAAACTTCTTAAATTAAACTCCTTTTCATTTAAAATAGATAAAGTGATTTCTGTCCTCTGTAACCGAACTTTCATAAATTGTTTTCTCACTCTTAAACTTAATTTCTTCCTGTAAAAATAAGTAAAATGCCTCTTACCTTGCAGGTGAATTGTGATAATTAGTGGTGATTCATTGTATGCTATGAGTAGACAGTCAGTAAAAGTAACTGAAGAAGGCTACACGGGGGCCTTCTCATGGGTCTTCAGCACCACTGATGGTTGAGGCTTTGCCAAAAATTATGTACCACATTGCAAAATGCAACTCACCAGTTCCCCTCCCCCCTAAAAATCTTACTACTTTCTTCAAGATTAAGCACTGTTCTCTGATCAACCAAACTGAGAGACCACCTCTTCCTCATATAGCAGACACAAAGATTTCACCCTCCTGAAAACTGCCATAACGCACACACAGTTTCCTCCACAACCCCAGTCACCAAAATACATAATACAATAAGCACTATAGTCTAACAAGAATTATAAACACTTTTAATAACAGGTATAAATAGGTGTTTACCTACAAACTGTGTTACTCAAGAATTGAGCTGAGGAGTTTCAGTCAAGATGGCAGAGTAGATAAACGCTGTGCTTGTCTTTTCTCATAATCACATAGAAATTATAACTAAACTACAGAACAACCATCACTGAGAATCACCTGAAGTCTAGCTGCACAGAAATCCTATAACTAAGGATATACAGAAAAACCCATCTCCAGACTAGTAGGAGGGGTGGAGACACAAAATGGGCTGGTCCCATACACACATGTGGCATTTAAAAATCAGGAGGAATATCTCAGTGGCAGAGGTCCCCCATGAACAGTGAGGGGTTCAAGTCCCATACCAGACTCCCCAGCCTAAGATTCTAGTGCCAGGAAGAGAAGTCCCCACAACTTCTTGTTGTGAAAGCCAGCAGAGATTGTGGCAGAATGTGACGGAGGGCTGCTGGACTCCCAGGTACTCCTCTTAGAGGACCTGTGCACAGACTTACTTGCTGACAGACTTACTTGCTCTGAGCTCCAATACTGGGGCAGCCTCTCGAAAGACACAAAGGACATATAGAGGGGAGCTAAATTGTCTAGCTTCAATGCAAGGGTCAGAAGGGCTGCTTTCTCCCAGACAGATGTTCTGGCAGAAGCCATTGTTCCTTTGTTGAGGCCTCCCATGCACCCAGTGTGCAAAGGCAGGCAGGCACCATATCTGAGTCTCCATCAACCTTGCTAACGCCACTCTGGTGATTTCCTGAGACCTTGCCCCACCCAAATGCTTGGCCTACTCAAGCTACTTCCAATGGCTTTTCCATACAAACAGCCTGTCTTAGCTCATGCACAAGACCTTCCTAAAATTTTTCAAAGGTTCACATACCCCAAAAAAGTGGCATCTGGCCTTGGCATACCCCATACCTCTTGATAAGCCGCCCTAAATCCAGCACTAGCAGCAGATGGCCTCAGTTTGCATCTTAGCCTCTTCCGGGCACCTCCAAACCCAGGACAAGTGACAACCAGCTAAAGATCACTTTGTAGTTCATACCAAGTGTCCCCAGGCAGAGAACAGGCAACAATTGACCTTGGGCTGTACCAGGGCCCCTCCCAAGAGACTCTAAAACCAATACATCTGATGGCCAGATTGAAATCACACTAGAGCATCACTCAACTACCTCCACAAAAGACACACCAAAAGAGAAGACTGTGCAGGGACCAGGGTCTTGTTAAAGTGAAGCCTGCTCTATAGTGTCAGACCCTGCACAACGGCTCCTGCACTGCAGTATGGCCAATCCTCATGACCAATCATCCTGAGAGTCAACCCCTCTCATTGACATGCAAACAGCAATTGAAACTCGGCTATACTAGAATGGCACACACAATGCACACAAGAGACACACCTGGACCACCCCACTCAGGTGACCAGGGAGGCTATGCCACTGGGCAAAACATAAAAAGAAACTACTACATGAAATCACTCTACCAAGATCAAGAGACATAGCAGTTCTACTTTATACATAGAAACAAACATAGGGAAGCAGCAAAAGTGGGGAGACAAAGAAGCATGTCACAAATGAAAGAATAGAACAAAGTTCCAGAAAAGGAACTAAACAAAATGGAGACAAGCAATATATCAGATGCAGAGTTCAAAGCACTGGTTATAAAGATGCTCAGTGACATTCAACAAAGAGATAGGAAAAATAAAAATGAAGATAGAAAATATAAAAAGAACCAGATATAAATAAAGAATATAATAACTGGAATGAAGAATACATTAGAGAGAATCAACAGTAGATTATATGAAGCAGAAGATCGAATTAGTTATTTGGGAGATAAGGTAGCAGAAAACACCCATACAGAACAGCAAAAAGAAAAACAGAACCTAAAAAATGAGGATACTTTAAGGGGCTTTTGGGACAACATCAAGCACAACAATATTCAAAGGGGTACCAGAAGGAGAGCAGAGAGAGTAAGGAATTGAAAACCTATTTGAAAAAATAATGACAGAAAACTTCCCTAACCTGGTGAAGGAAATAGACATACATGCCCAGGAAGAACAGAGAATCCCAAACAAGATGAACCCAAATAGGCCCACACCAAGACACATCATAATTAAAATGCCAAAGGTTAAAGGCAAAGGAGAATCTTAAAGCAGTAAGAGAAAGACAACTAGTTACTTACAACGGAGCTCCCATAAGATTGTCAGCTGATTTCTCAACAGAAACTTTGCAGGCCGGAAGGGATTGGCACAAAATATTGAAAGGGATACAAAACAACTATATACAACCAAGCTTACTCTACCCAGTAGAGCTATCATTTAGAATTGAAGGACAGATAAAGAGCTTCCCAGACAAGTAAAAGCTAAAGGAGTTTATCACCACCAAACAGTGTTAAAGGAATGTTATAGGGACTTCTTCAAGAAGGGGGGCAGGGGATAGATCAAAACTACAAATAATAAAATGGTAATAACTACATATCTATCAACAATTTATTTAAATGTAAATGGATTAAATGCTCCAATCAAAAGATAGACTTGATGAATGGGTAAGAAAACAAGACCCTTACATATGCTGCCTACATGAGACTCACTCAGATCAAAAGACACATACTAAGTGAAAGTAAAGGAATGGAAAAGATATTTCATGAAAATGGAAATGAACAACAACAACAAAAAGCTTGGGTAGCAATACTTACACCAGACAAAATAGGCTTTAAAACAAAGGCTCTAATAAGAGACAATGAAGGACCCACTAATCACACTTTTGGTTATTTTCCAAAAGTAACCCAAAACACTACTTTGAAGGAAGATGTGCATCCATATAGTCATTGCTGCTTTGTTTATAATAGCTAAGATATAGAGGCAACCTGGGTGTCCATCAATAGATGAACAGATAAAGAAGAGGTGGTACATATATATACAATGGAATATTAATCAGCCATTTAAAAAAATGAAGTCTTGCCATCTGCAACAAAAGAGATGGACCTACAGGGTATTGTGCTGAGTGGAGTAAGTCAGACTGAGGAAGACAAAAATTATATGATTTCACTTATATGTGGAATCTAGAGAACAGAATAAGCAAACAAACAAAACAAAAACAAGCTTATGGATACAGACAGCATTTTGATGGTTGCTGAATGGGGAGGGTTTGGGGCATGGGTGAAAGGGAAGAGGGGATTAAAAAGTACAAGCTGGTAGTTACAAAATAGTCTTGTACAGTATAGCATGGGAATATAGTCATTGGTATCATAATAACTATGTATGGTGTCAGATGCTACTGGATTTATTGGAGTGATCTCTTTGTAAGTTATATAAATGTCTAGTCACTATGTTGTACACCTGAAACTAATATAATATTGTATGACAACTGTATTGAAAAATAAAAAATATGTTTAAAAAGAATTGAGCTGAGCCTGACATACACTAGGTATTGAATATTTTTAAATAAATAAATAAATGACAGAACACATTCATGAATGAGCCTACTATGTTAAAACTTATTTTGAAAACTTACATTATTGTTTGCTATTACTATTGTAGCAGGAATCCCAGTAAAATGTTCCCAGTTCAAAGAAAAATGTAATTATTTCTATGTCATGCATTAGAATTAAAGCCATATTGCTTCTCTTCTTTCTTTAGAGTATTTAATTCTTTTAATAAATATGTGATGGTTTTGCTCAGTCACAACATCCTGAATATAGGCAAGTTTTAGGATGTTTATAGTGCTGGTTCACCTCATTTGTGGGTCTTCAAAGCAATCAAGATATATTTTGAAAGAGTTCCTCAGTCAGGTGCCCTAATCAATATGACCCATATAACATAATCCAGAGAACTTTATTAAATTGCCTTATATATAATGCATTGTCCAGAATTTCTAAAATCCATAGTTCCCCTCATCTTATGAAGAAAAGACAATAAGTGAAATGTTTCTGGGAAAAAGGTTTGTTACTTCTAAGTTGCGAGTGTTAAACTGAGAACCAGTGCTATGAATTTAAAATCACAAATCCCAGGTCAAAGTTCAAACCATTATCCTCAAATATATATGTAACCATAGTACCATATTGCAATTAAATCATCATTGTAAAATCTCTTATATGCCTGGAACACCGCAAGGTAAGAGCTTGATAGGAATTAAAGAATACAAGATATTTTACAAATCAAGTTTTCATATGTGATATTTGGGTCCAATGATCCTAAGGAATCTCTGCTTAGTATGTGATTTAGACAATATGCAGTATTTTCTTACATGAAAATATATTCATGGTATTGTAGGTGGACAAGACTGATTATAAAACAGTTAAGATTTCATGTTTGTTTATACATATTATTTAAATATATAGAAAACAGCCTGAGGCGTGCTACATACTAAATTGGTAGTAGTTATCCCTGGATAATAGGATTGCAAAATTTTCCCCCTTTTCTTGTGTGATTACTGATATGTTCTAAATGTTCTAAAATGAGCATGTTTTTCTTATAAGAATAGATCATTAGCATTTTTAAAGATACATGGAAAGAATGTACTTAATCCTTCTTTCTTTTTACTATTTCTCTGTGATCTCTCGGATCACTCATCTGCTAATTCTCCTGATTACCAGTTTCCACTCACGCCATCCACACTGCAAGGACTGCTTTGTTACAATGAACACCAACGCTAATTAACCATAGGTACGTTTTGAAAATTCATGTCATCCTAAAGATTTACTCATATCCATATACAACATTAGCACCTTCTTTGCACGTTCCTGAGCTTATAGAATCTCTTCTGCATCCTATAAACTAAGATGCTCTCAAGCATTTCACTTAAAATCCGCATTTACAACAAGCAAATATGTTTCAAATTCTCAATGATTGAGCTGAAAATATACATTTGTACATAAGGCAAATTGAGGACCTGGTTCATTACCACCAAACCAAGAAGTGTTCTACATATAGGAAAACTAAGTCAGTGAGGGTAAATAAATGCAACTTCTGCCCAAAATCCTATGATAAAACAAAAGTCAGCACCTAAATGATAAGAGTAAAACTATTCCCTCATTTAGATACATATTTCTACCATTTTATGGGAAACACCTGATTTACACTGCGCTGTTCTTTTGTAAAATGACTATTACTTATTTAGTTGAAATCTTTAAGGGCAAATATCACAATGGCTTCCATTAGGTGTTATATTAATGTAGGCAACCTCTTTTCCTTTATGTTGCTTTATTCTCTTCAATAAATTTTCATATTAACTAACCAAAAGCTCCAAGTTCATGAATTCAGAATCATGACACTTTGCTTTCTGTTATTTTTCACCAACAACCTTACTGGGTAGTCACTTACTCTCTATAACCTGCTTTCTCCATTATAAATGACTACGGGCACAAGATATCACATTTTCTTCCAGCTCTAAAGTTCTCAAAATCAATTAAATATCCTCAGTCAACCCTTAGTTCCTTAATTTTACAACTTCACTTCACGTTAAAAAAACAAACAAACAAACAAACAAAAACGTGCAGCTCTCTAAGCTCTTCTAAATACATTACCTTTCTTGTCCCTCACCACAATCCTGGGAGGTAAAACATTTCTGTTACAGAATATCTCTGCAGGTAAAATAGATAGAGCTTAGAAGACTGGCCAGGCTAATAATGAAGATCCAAGGACTAGTGAGCTGAAGTTCCTGAACTCATCTAGTAAAGCATTTGCAGTCTGGTAGTGAGCTTATGATTTCTGCCTAAATGGCAGAGACAGAGTATAGCTTAGCACAGTAGAGCTCACCCTGTTTGACCCGTAAAGCTCCTTTAAAATGATCTAGTCCAGTCACTTTTCTTTTTAGGGGAATATCCACAGGTCTAGACTCTTTCCCATAAACACAGTTCAAAGCATTGTCTCCTTTCATTCTGAGTCTTCCTTCCTCAATCTGTTGTGCCCTTCTAGAATGAATAATTTCCTCTAGAGACAGGGAAATAGATGGAGTAAATTCCACTGAATCCCTCTGTAAATGGTGTGTAGTTTATCCAGTTGTCAGGTTTTCTCTTTAAAGGTCACTCTTCCGTGGTAAGAAACTTTCTGATGTTCTTGTTAGAAATAAACTGAGTTGTTTGGACTATGAGGGAAACGTGGTTGTGCATGGATGCTTTTTCTCTGGAGTTTTTCTCAGTTTTTGAGATCTTACATATGTATATACAAATTGATCACAAAACTTAAAAATATGAAAAGTATACAAAATTAATACAATCTATGAAAAACTGTAAGTACTATTTTATTCATCAATACTCTATTGTATAGAATATGCTTGTTCTCTGGATAACTCAGTGGTTTCTTATCTAACAAAGGTAATTTCAATGTTGTTTTTAACCCAAAGACCAAGACTGTTAACCTTGCTCTGACCTTTCTTGTATTCCTCACAGACAGCAAGGGATCTTCTTGCCCAGTAAGGACCTGAACAGAAGGTGGGCAACCCAGTAGAACAAGGCCCTGTCCACAGGGAATGGACTGATAACAATAATAATGAAAATCTACTGAGCACTTACTTAAAATGCCAAGCAACTGCTCTGAGTGCTTTAATGTATTAATTCCTTCACAGCAGCCTCTGAGCTGGTTATTACATAGGAGGTTACAGAGTGAATCCCTACTAAGGAAAAAGCACAGGACATTAAAACACACACCACTGAAGACAGACAAGGGACAAGATCCACATGAGATAGTCAGAAGGTGGCAGTATACTGTGAGGGGAAAAAAGCAAGGCAGAAAAGAGGCAAATGCATTCCCTACATGCTCTAGTCTTCCTTCCATATCTACCAAGGACACAGTAGAGTATCTAACAAATAGTAAATGCCAATAAAATTGAGTTGAATGAAATATAGTGTAATGACAAAGTTCATTTATGAACTATTGGTCAGAGAAACTAAGGTTAGATATGACCTTCAGGGTCACCTGGAATTCATCCATTACACCTCTACTCTTTGTTGTCCTACCTATGCTTAAATATTTCTAGAAACTTAAAAAAAAAAGAAAAGGAAAAAGAAATGTGCGCAGAATACGTACCATGTATTAACACTAGTCACTTTCAAATTTCACCCCTGTAATAACTTGGTAAGGTGACTATTTTGTTTTTGTTTTGTTTTTTTTTTACAGATAATGAAACTGAGATATGAAAATGTTAACTTAAATAATTTACTCAACATAAAGTTGCACAATTAGTAGGTAGAGACATCTGGATTAAACCCAAATATTCCAACTTCAAGACCAGCACCCTTTCCACTAAACCAAACTTTGTTCTTACTGTAGAGACAGGGTTACCTAATCAAGGTACATGAATGTGTATAGGGTTTAATGAAAATGGTCAGAATTGAATTATGTCTATCTTTTTAAATTAAATTTATTGGGGTGACATTGGTTAGTAAAATTATATAGATTTCAAGTGTATATTTCTACAATACATCATCTATATATTGCATTCTGTGTTCACCACCTAGAGTCAGGTCTCCTTTCATCAACACCTTTACCATCTTCTACCATCCCTCCTTTCCTCTTACCTTCTGGTAACTATTAAACTGTTGTGTGTGTCTATGAGTTTTTGTTTCTTTGTTTGTCTGTCTTGTTCCTTTGCTGCTTTCAGTTTTATATCCCACATATGAGTGAAGACATATGGTTCTAGACTTTTTCTGTCTGACTTACTTCACTTAGCATGATAATCTCAAGATCCATCCATGTTGTCACAAATGGCAGCATTGCATCATTTCTTATGGACGAGTAATATTCCATTGTACATATGTACCATATCTTCTTTATCCAATCATTTATCAAAGGCCATTTTGGTTGTTTCCATGTCTTGGCCACGGTGAATAATGCTGCAATGAAGATTGGGGTACATATACCTTTATGGATAAATGTTTTCAGATTTTTGGGGTAGATACCTAGAAGAGGAATAGCTGGGTTGTACAGTAATTATATTCTTATTTTTTTGAGATAATATATATTTATTATTTTAAGCCACTAAGTCTTGAAATAATTAGTTACACAGCAAGCAATAACAGCTAGAAGCATGCAAACTATTAGGTTGGTGCAAAAGTAATTGCAGTTTTAGAAATTATTTTTAACCTTTTAAACCACAATTACTTTTGCACCAACCCAATAATACAGCTAAAAGCATTAAAAGATTTACTATACAGGCATATCTTGGAGATACTTCAGGTTTAGTTCCAGACCACCACAATAAAGCAAGTTGTAATTTTTTTGCTGGTAGAGGGTTGTGCTTTCAATTTGTAAAAAACGCAACATTAGTGAAGCGCAATAAAGGGAAGCACAATGGTATGCCTGTGCTGTGGAAATGGTGGCATAAGAGACCACAGCTAGGAGCCACGAGGTCTGTGCAAGAGTGGACGAGGGAGCCACCTGGTGGAGGAAGGCATACTTAGACATTCCCTTCTTTCTTCCCACTTACTCTTCCAGCTTGTTCTGCCCAGCATTTCCCTCTAGTAAGGTCACTGTGAGGTTTGAGTCAATAATTATGTGGGCCATACATACCCTCACCTATAGATGCAAAGACCAACCTCAGAAAAATGTTGAGTTAAGATATTACCCTCTTTTACTATTTTATTTTCTCCCTTAGTTTCTTCCACCTACCTATCTGCTATCCAAGAGAAAACATCGGTGGCACCAGGAATTGAGACAAAGAATGAAGACTCAGAATGCTGGAGAAGGACAAGAAGGAACTAGGAGAACTTGATTACAAAAAAATCCAAGTCATACCTCAGAAGTTGCCCAGAAGTACAGTTGACCAGTCTCTAATTACCAGGGGAAGCCTTTGTTCATTGATGTTGGCCATGATTGTTGTCCCTTACTGGTCTTTAGAGGCTTTTGTTTTGTTTTGTTTTGGTTTGGTTTGGTTTGAAGTATACAAAACAATGTAATAGTTAGACATTTACACCTTTCACAAAGTGATAACCCCCAATCTACTACCCCTCTGACATCGTATATAGCTGTTACAATTCCATTGACTATATTCCCTATGCTGTACCCCACATGCTGTAAATATATATACATATATATGTGTGTGTGTGTGTGTGTGTGTGTGTGTGTAATTATAATTGACATTCAATATTATTCTACATCAGCTTCAGGTGTATAGTGTCTCAGTGGTCAGGCATCTACAGAGTCTATGAAGTGGTCTTCCTAATAAGTCCAATATCCATCTGGCACCCTACATAATCTTTACAACATTATTGATTATATTCCAAAAACTGTATTTCACATCCCCATGGCTATATTATGACTACTAATTTGTAGTTTCTACCCCATTCCCCCATTCCCAGGCCCCTCTCATCTAGCAACCATCAGTTGTATTTTTTTCCTTATACCTCTTGAGTCTATTTCTGTTTTGTTTGTGCATTTATTCTGTTCTTTAGATTACACATGTAAGTGAGATCATATGGTATTTGTCTTTCTCTATCTGACTTATTGCACTTAGCATAATATATCTATGGTCATCCATTATTCTTAATTTTTTGAGGAACCTCTATACTGCTTTCCATAGTGGCTGTATCAATTTACATTCCCACCAGCATTGTATGAGGGTTCCTTCCTCTCCAACACTTGTTATTACTTGTCTTGTTAATAATAGCCATTCTGACAGGTATGAGGTGTTATCTCATTGAGGTTTTGTTTATCTTAAATTTAAACAGTTTCAATTTCAAATTACAAAATATAAATGTATGAGCAAATTTAACAATACTGATTTGAGATATAAAATGTAAAACTCTACATCTAAATGTTTTTCATCACTCAATTGTAATTATTTTAAGTATCTGGGTTTACTTTATTAACAGCAAATGTATTATTATAAGATATAGACTATAATCATATTCTCTCTTTCTTCCTCCACCCCACTTCTTAAAGATGTTACCATTAAAATAGAATAGAACAGTAAAATATGTAGAAGTATAAATTCAACAAACTTGGCCTAAATGACACTTCCAATATTCAGGTACCCCCAGTGGAGAGCATAATTCCCTGTAATATATCCCCATGACTATCATTTTAGGGAAAGAAATATAAATTTTTTCATATACATCTCCCCAAGTAAGGCAATAGTAACTGTTTAGATTTTTTAAAAGCTTAACAGAAGCTAGTAAAACATTACAGATGTTGATTAACCCTTCCATTAAATATCAGAAAACAAAATTAAAGATAGTTCATGCTTTTTCTACTGCCATGGCTTTAGTGATTCCAGAGTGCTATTGCAAAGAATTATATCTACCAAAATTATATCTACCAAAGATAGTTCATGCTTTTCTACTGCCATGCCTTCAGTGATTCCAGAGTGCTACTGCAAAGAATTATATCTACCAAAAGGTAATTATACAGAGGGGAAAAAATTCTTGCATTTGTGTTTCCAAAATTGACACAAAGGAAAAGTGGCAATAGAAAGAAACACAGTAAAAGAAATCATTTATATTGAATATTACATTATTTGCAATAAATTTTTCCCTCATTTTCATATTTAAGAATGGGACATCTAATTCACTGCTTTTTCTGTAGTATGCAGTGATTGTCAGTAGAATAACTCACTCAGCCTCTGCCACTAGGTGTGTTGAGATCTTAAAAGCAAACAGGAGAAATGAAAATATATTAGGATGAGAGGAGCAAAGGCCAGAAGGAAATAATGTAAATGTCTTTATGGCCTTCCAGCAGACACAAATCAACATGGTATCCTGGATCCAATATAGGTGGATGTCAATATTCAAAGGGCCTAATAGGGTGAATGGAGGTCAGAGCAGCAGGAAACTGTACAAAACCTAGAGGCAGGTTGTAAGAGACAGATTCTGCATAAAAGGTAATGTGCCCAGGAAGAAGCAAGACACCAGTCAACAGCTGAAAACTCTGGGCTAACAAGTGTCAGGGAAGGTTGCTAGGGCCCCTGTCAAACAAAATTCAAGTTCTTGCCCAATTATTTTCAGAAGTTTTGAGAATTTTGGTGGGCTAAGTCTATAATTTCTCAAGGAGTTCAAATTGCAGACATTTGACTAATCCCTCACCTCAACTCCTAGAGACGGTAAGGTGCTAAATATAGATTTGGTTACTATTGACACAAAAACTGAATGAAGCTATTTTTTTCCAGCTGAAATTCTTTAGGACTTGAGGCTGAACAGGGTTAAGGAAGCTGAGATTGACATACTCTCTGTGTGTGATAGAAATGACAGATATGTGGCCCCAGGTTGCCTTTGGGTTTCAAGATATAACTGATATTAACAGAGACTCTTTTTGTCTGCCATTTAAGTTATGCCTAGACAGAAAAATATGCCTGAAGAACAATCCATCCAAAGATTAACATTTTGAGAATAGAATTGAATAAACTGCTATCAGATGGATATATTGCGTCTAAACCAATCCTAAAATGACCCTCCCCTACTACAAAGAGGAAGGAGGAAGAGGAGGAGGAGGAGGAGGAGGAGGAGGAGGAGGAGGAGGAGGAGGAGGAAGAGGAGGAAGAGGAGGAGGAGGAGGAGAAAAAAAGGAAAAGAAATCATTCTGAAAAAGATGAATTCTGTTGCACTGTGTGATCAGGGCATGAAATATCTGCCTCTTAAAATCTCTTCTCCAAAGAGTAATTTACAGCCACAGTCACTAGGAAAACCTGTCTCTTCCTGGTGCTTCCACATGAGTCAGAACCATTATGCTATTGTAACGTATATCCCACAACAGCAAAATGTTGCCCCATGATTTCTAGAAAATTTTCCAAACAACATCCTCTCTAGCCCTCCAGTCCCTCATGAAAGCTACATCTAGTTACCTAACCACTGGGAAAGCACATCCGTTCTTTAATCTTAAATCCACTCCCTTAGTTTCAAGTGGATTTTTAAAAAGTGCTCTCTTTACAACCATAGCCACAACTCTCTTATGGGTTGTATTAAAAATGTTCTTCTCTAGGCATATGATACCCTACTGTGATCCTCAGAGCTGTCTTAGCTTCAAGAAAGTTACCATTATTCTTGTTAATCTTGATTGTTTCTACAATAAATTTCCTTAAAAGTTTCAGGTTTATTGAAAACTTTCCTGCCCTAAAGTTGCTCTAATTCTTCACTCATCAATTTCACTACTAGGAATTATTTCTAAGGAAGTAATCATAGAGGAGCACAGAGACTTAGCTACAAATATATTTGCCACAGGGTTATTAAAAGAATGAAAATGACCTAAAAGTCCAGTTATAGAGTTTCATTAAATAAACTATGGCATATTCAAATTCAAGAATCTATACAACCTTTAGGAATAATATGGGAGAATATGCAATGACATGAATCTTATTTAAAGTATACTGCTGAGTAAAATAAATCTGGTAACAAAACTGTATGTGTGACATATTTATTATGTTTTTAAAAATCATAAATATAATCACTTTTTGTATAACCTATTTTATATACATATATATAAACCATTTCTTATATAAAATATGGAATAACACTTCTATACTGGCTTCATAATGTTTTCATGACAGAATTTATAAATGCCTTTAAATTAAAAATGTAAAGTACTGTGGTTATTATATCATGAGTTACAATGTACTGAAAAAAGATGGTTTAATACCTGTTTCAAAAAGCAACAAGGCTAATCTGCATATTCCTCATCAACTATTAAAATGAACAGGAATTTTCCAGTTCTAATAGTGTTCTATTGGGTTGATGCAAATAAAATCTGCACCAGTAAACCATCCTTTAATACAATATACATGGAAAGAGTGTTTATTACATTTCTCATAACAATAATAATATTGTGGATCATTCATTCTCCTTTTTAAAACTCTTTCTAATAACCTTTTTCCCTCATTTGTCTCCTCCACCTTTTTTGTTTTTCGATGGCAGGCCAGGATATTTAATGTCTTCTCTATTCAGCAAGAAATGGCAGAAATGAGAACTGACTCAAGCCTCTGACACCTATTGCCATGTTCTCTCTAGCCCTTCTAACTCCCACTTGCTCTATAAATTTAGCAGGATGTGACAGAAAGATAGAGTTGTACATAACGTGTTCATTAAAATAAGTATTTATATACTCACTATGTAAACATAATGTATAGTTCCTTAGCTCTGAGGCAACTACGTGATATACAAGTATATACACCTACAGCCTCAGCTTTATGAACTATATTCCTTGGAGATAACAGCAGCTCCAATACCTAGGTACACAGTCAATAATTACTTTCATCTTTCTCCTTTTATTTACTCTTTAAGGGATTCATTAAGATGAAGAATGACAGCATTGCTTTGCTAAGCCATTTTGATTACTTTCCTAATTCATTTATCATGACCTTTGGAACTATTAGTTTGGTTTTTGCCTTCCAGTCATCCAGAATTGTGTTTTATTAAAACTAGGTTCTGCATCCTCAGTGTTTTTTTTTCAAATGGGCCTTTTGGCCTAAATGCTATTTAATAGAAGAGACATATGGTAGAATTTTTCTTTTGTAAAGACACACAAGTGTGTAATATACACAGTCACTGAGAGTTAGTATATATGTTTCAAATTGGTACTGGATCACTCATAAACTTTTTAAATAGCTATTCATTTCGTAGCTTTGAATCCCTCCTCAAAAGGGAGTGCTAAAGGAAGAAAAAAAGGCAAGCAGTGACTAATGTGGGACACACATATCACAAACAAGGCTCTGTACTAGGTACCATTACATGTACTATGTCATTTAATCCTCACAGCAACCCTGCAAAAATAGGTAATATTCCACCTATTTTAGAGATAAAGAAGTTGTTTCTCAAAAAGAATAAGTGACTTGGTCATGGTCACGCAGTAAAGTAACACAGTAATACTGAGTTTGAACTACCTACACTTTGTGGCTGGTGCCTTGTTTTGTTGACCTTCTCCCTTCTCCTTCTCCCTTCTCAAAACGAAGTACTTAAAGTTCTGTTATATGCTAGATATATAAGTCACTTGTGCGAAATAAAAGTCCACATCACTTATTGTCTCTTCCTTTAGCTCTTCCTTGGAGGAGACCTGCGAGGCATCTCTTACTCTTTACACAGAATAACAATCTTTGGGAGGCTAGTGTGCAGAAAACTTACGCTATTTTGTGGCTTCTTTACAGTAGAACTCCAATTATCAAAATACAGGCTGTTCAGGCTCTGCAAAGGACACTATCAAGAAAATGAGAAGACAAGCCACCACTGGGAGAAAGTATTTACAAAAGACATATTTGGTAGAGGATCATTATCTAAAATATACAAAAAACTCTTAAAACTCAACAATAAAAAAGTCAGTTTGAAAATAAACAAAAGATCTGAATAGATACCTTTCCAAAGAAGATATATTTATATGAAGATGGTCCCCAACTTACAATAGTTCAACTTACAATTTTCCAACTTTTCAATAGTGTAAAAGCAATGTGCATTCAGTAGAAACTGACTAGGCTAAGCTATGATGTTCAGGAGAATAGTGTATTAAAGGCATTTTTTATTTACAATATTTTCAATTTACAATGGATTTATCATATGTCAAGGAGCTTCTGTATATGGCATATAAGCAAGAGAAAAGATGCTTTATATCATATGTCATATGGAACTGCAAATTAAAACAACAATGAAATACTACCACACACCTATTAGAACAGCCACAAAACACTGACAATACCAAATGCTGATTAGGATGTGGAGCAACAAGAAACCTCATTCCTTGCTGGTGGAACTGGGAAATGATACAGCCATTTTGAAAGACATTTTGGTGGCTTTTTACAAAACTCAACATATTCTCACCACATGGTTTAGCAATTGCATTCCTTAGTATTTATCTATAGGAGTTGAAATCTTAAGTCCACTTAAAAACCTGAACAAAGATGTTTATAGCAGCTTTATTCATAATTACCAAAACTTGGAATCAACCAAGAGGTCCTTCAGTAGGTAAATAAATGGTGGTACATCCAGGCAATAGAATATTATTAAGTGCTAAAAAGAAATCAGATGTCAAGCCATGGGAAAACACAGAGAAATTATAAATACATGTTATTAAGTGAAAGAAGTCAATTTGAAAAGGCTGCATACTGTATGATTTCAACTATATGACATTCTTGAAAAGGCGGAACTATGAAGACAGGATAAAGATTAGTAGTTGTCGAAAGTGACATCAGCAAAATGGCAGACTAGGAGGTCGCAACACTCATCACCCCCAAAAAACAACAAAAACAATAAATAAATAACTACAATCTCATGAAAATAGCTCCAGGAAAGCTTTGGAGTATAACAAAGAAGCATCAGAAACCCCGTGGAGCTCAAAAACTGAAGATGGCCATCTAGTAAAGCACAGGAAGCATTTTACCTGCATCAGCCCCTACCCGAGTCCAGAGTAGCTCAGCAACAAGAGGGATCCCCTCAGAGATATTTTACCCCACAGGGAGCAGGAGAAACCCAGAAAACCTCACTGCCATGGATGTTTTCAGCTTTTGTTACTGAGGATTACCACAGTCTCCATCAAAACTTAACCCAGCTGACAAAACTACCCAGAGCCCCCCCACCCCCCCACCACATCTCCTCCTCAAGGATGGAGCTGTCATTGAAGTGATACCTGCTCCCAGATGCCCCAGTCATTACTGTGCCAGACTCTGTAAGTCAAGATGTCACAGAGCCTTGACATCTATGGGATTGCAGGTGCCACTGCTCTGCACCTTGCCCTGGGGTCTTAAGTCAAAGCCCACCATAACCGGGCCACATAGCTGCTTCTCTGTGCCCTGCCCCTGGATCCCAAGTCATGCTTTGACCCACCATTACTAATGCTGAGCTTCTGCTGTTCTGCATTACAACATCTGGATTCCATTTTGGAGCTTTGACCCTCCATCATAGAGGCCATATTGCTGCTGTTGCTACTCCTCTGTACCCAACGCCCTGGGGTCCTGAGTCAGAGATTTGGCCCAGCATAATCAGGGCATAGTTGTGGCTCCTCTTCACCCTTCCTCCCTGGGGACAAAGCAAAACTTTGACCCACCATTCCCAAGGTATGCTGCTACTGCATCCTGCTCACTATATTCTATCATTCCAGGGCCAATACTACAAATGAATGCCTCCCCCTGGGGCCATGTCACTGCAGAGAGCCCCAGAACGCAAGACTCTGGTTCTACAATAAATGTAATCAAACCTCAGATACTGGCAGCATGCCACTCAAGTATACCTGTGCCCCAGGATCCAGGCATTGTGGTAGTTCCACACTGTACATCTCCCAGGAGCTTAGCTCTGCTGACACTCTGAGTGCCAACATGCCAAACCTGATGCCAAAAGGTACCCCTGAACAAAAACTGTGTCCTACAGATGAAAGGGGAGAGTAGGAGAATCCCAGGAGCCCTTGCCTCTGAGAACTTTAATAGACTGAGCTGCCACAGCAATCCACAGAACCTCTACAGGCTTGGCCACAGAAGGTCTCCCTTAGTCTTTTTCATCATTCATCTCAGCCAGTGGAGCTGCATAAAGACTATGCCTCTGTGCCTTCCCAGAAACCAGAGACACTGCGCCCCACCTAGGTGATACCCTCACAGCCAACTTCGAAAGTCCTTCCCCACTGAAACCAGTTCAAAAATGCTGGAAGACGTGGCTGTTCCCTCAAATACATAGATATCAATGCCAACCTATTAGAAACACATAATAGCAAGGATACATGATACCAGCAAAGGAACATAATACTTTTCAAGTAACTGACTCCTAAAAAATGGAGATCTGCAAGTTACCTGAAAAATAATTCAAAATAATTATTTTAAGGAAGCTCAGAAAAATTCAAGAGAGTACAGAGAGACAAGTCGATGAACTCAGGAAAATAATGCATGAACAAAATGAGAAGTTCAACAAAGAGATAGAAGGCAAAACAAAAACAAACAAACAAACTGAAAAATACAGAAATTCTAGAGCTGAAAAAAACAATAAATGGAAAGAAAATGCAATAGAAAGCTTCAACATAAGACTCAACCAAGCAGAAGAAAGATTCTGTAAATTTGAAAACAGACCCCTTGATATTATCCAGTCAACAGAGAAAGCAGAAATTAGAATAGAGTAAAGAAAGGCCATGTGGGGAGGGCTCAACACAGGAATAATGAAGACTTTTCCTCTAATTCTCACTCTGAGGCCACACAACTTAATCTTTCCCTGTATGTTTCTGGCACCTCTCAAGTTGCCACCCCCTCACCCCACTGGAACACAGGGCAGTGTCAGCTTTCTGTGTCACCTTACAGTGAAAAGTCACCAGTTCCAGTTCCAGTTCTTACTCAGATAAGGAATTCTCAGTGCATAGAGCATAATCTTACATCCATCTACTGCCAGCTCTGGCACAAATCTACATGGTTCTCCAAGATCTGCAATGGTACAAAGGTCTAACACAAGCCCTATCGACTTCCTCCAATTGGAATCCTGCTCCCTGGCACAAGCAGACACAGCACAGACAATTGGATGAAGACTTTCTACTGGGTTTCCAGGCCTTATTCACCTTCCCCTTTGGTTGGTACCATTCCTGAGCAATTTAGTCAGTCTGCTGTGGACTTCCTTAGGGCCATGAATACAGAAGTAGAAATTCTTCAGGTTCTCCAGTGACACAAGCTCAGTCACCACAGTATTTCTTATTGGGTGCTAGGCTGCTGACATCTACCAGAACAAGCAGAAGCTCAGAAAGCAGTACTCTGACCCCGTTTGTCCATCCCACACAGATTAGGTATAGCTACTCTCCTCAACCCAGAAGGCCTGGCAGCCTAGGAACCTCTCCCACCAAGCACATAGGGTCTTATCCACAGAGTTCTGACTGGTTCTTTAAAACCCTTGTGCGAAAAATCATTGGCTCTCATGCTAATACCACAGCTCCTTTTGAAATGCCTAAAATACAAGCATCTTCCAACCTGCTAGCCTTGGTTACTCATCATGGACCTTCTGAAGGGCAGTCTAAAGATGGGAATGACCCACATGCATGCTCTCACTGTCTCCTAGTATAAAGAAGGGAGAGGCAGAAGTCTGAGCAGCAGAATAAGGCAGTGCTTGGCAGATCTGTCAGTACTGGGAAATTATCAGATCAACAAGTAAAGATACCTTTAGGTGGACATCAGGGCAGCACAGACAGTTTAAATAAAGAACGACCAATGGATATAAGCTCTGCAGGAGCCTATGGTGTTCCATGTTCCATCCTGTGGGAAGAGCAGCAAGTTCCAGGACTGTCCTGTTTACTATAGGGTCTCCTCCACACAGTGCCACGCCACACCCCCATACCCATATTGTCCTTTGAACAAGACCAACCTCAGTAGGAGTGGACGTGGAAGCCCTCTATCTCTGTGCACTCACTCTGGGTACTGTGCTGCATATCCTGTTTCCTTGCAGTGGGCTCCAGCAGCTCTGGAGGCACCCTATGTTCCATGAGTACCTGAGTGTGTGTAGGCTTTCCAACTGAGTCATGCTGGGGGGTCTTCCCCTCCAGGAGTAGAGGCAGCTCCTAACTTCAGATACATGCCTTATGGTGTTTCACCCCCCAGCCTAGAGAGACTCATCATCTCTGAAGCCTCTGAACAGCCATAAAAGACACTGATGGAGCGAGAACACAGACACCATATGCTACCTGAATGTGATGCTGATGTTCACTGAATGTATGCTGGAGCTGATATCTGTGAGGAAGGGAAACCCAGAGCTGTGCATATCTGCTGTCTCCTTGTAACAGATTCAAGAGAGTATGGTTGTGGACCAGATCAGCCAACTTAGTAAAGACTTGGGGCAGGTGGAGCAACTGGTGTTATACAGGAAAGCAGCACAGCTACTAGCAGCATCTCTGCATCTTGACAAAGCCCAGATCAAGTCTGGGAAACTGAGCCTGTCCATGGCAGTGAAACAGGTTACCAAAAATCTGAATGAACGATATAAATTCTGCATCACCATGTGCAATAAATTTATAGAAAAGCTGAATAGCTTCACCTCTGATAAGAGATTTATTGATGAAATCAACAGTGTAACTGTAGAGAAACTCATCTATAATTGTGATGTAGAAATGGTCAATCTGCAGCCCTGGATGAGCTGTTTCAGCAGAATGAAGATAGTATCATAGGCTTAACTAAAATTTGGAAGGCTTAACTAAAATTTACCAGGACTCTGCAGATATTTAAAGTGTACATAAATATAAATATAGTATTAAAAGAAGATTGTCAGCACTCTGCTGTAGCTCCTCAACCATGTGAGTAAATGCAGGCTTGTCCCATGGACCCGTGGTGGGATGTGAAGTGATACATTTGGGAGTACAGCTTGAGTTCTGTTGCCTCATCTCCAGGAAACTGTAATTTCTGATCTGGTAACTACCAAAGAACAAGCAGTAATTTCAAAAAGGAAAAACAATTCAAAAACTACATATTTGTAGGAAATCTGCCTTATTGGAGAAGTCACCTCTGCCCATTTTTTGTAGAAAGAGAAGCAAGAGTATTCCACCTGGCTCTCAGTTTGAACTTGGTAAATAAATGTACCTTAAAACTAGAATTTTATATTCTTAAGGATATTCTTAAGTTATTCTTAAGGATAATAAAAAATGAAATATTAAAAGAAAAAAAGAATGAAGTGAGTGCCTCTTCATTCAGTTCACCAGAGGAATGTGTGAAATTCCACATGTCAATTAGGGTATAAAAATAAGAAGAAAAAATATCTGTCTCATCTAGGAAGTTTGATACTATACACACACCCTTTCCGGAATTCATATGTAATCTCTAGTAGACTTTTAAACAGTAAAAACTTCTGCTCATTGAACCTCTGCATTTTTTTAACCTATTTATCGACACCCACAGATTTTCTCAGTGATATTTTTGAGCTTCTTCTTGATTGCTTTTGGTTGAATTTTTTAATGTGCATGCAGAATGTGTATTGATGCCTGTGACTTATAGATTTATTAAAGCCTAGGTTTATTTGGGCGATATTAAAAAATATATATCAATCAAGGGATACTCTCAAGAATTTTAATAGGGCCAAAACAAAGTTGGTGATCTAAAGGCTTGTTAATGATGTGAAGTTAGTGAAAAAATGAAATTTGTTTTCTCTTAGGGTAATGGACAGCATTCTACAGCCTAATATGTATTTTTCATGTTAATCCTCACAGTTCACCAAATAGCTAGTCACAGATAATGTGCTTGAATAAACTATTCTCCAGTTTTAATCCTTTGGGTCTATTCCTTTTAGATTATAAATCTGAACTCTGACAAATTGCACAGAAGCTCTTTGGCATTAATCTAATTTTAGCATACTGATAAAAACATGGTTTTCCTTTACTTTGACAAAGTAATGTAATTTTTACCTTTATCAGTATGAAATTCCAGCTGTTAATTGAACATTTATTTATATGATGTTTGTATTTTTAGGTCTTTAAGTACAGTGTTTCTAACTCTCATTTGTAACTGCATGCATTATCCTTGAAACTAGGTAAAACTTATTGATGTTGTGTTATAGCCTTTTTATTGTTGTCTATACAGATGTATACTAAAGTAAAATAAAACCAACAAAGTGTTTCTAGGGGAGAGAGAGAGAGAGAGAGAGAGAGAGAGAGAGAGAGAGTAAAGAAAGCTTATTTGAATTATGGGACATCATTAAGTGAAACAATTGTTCACATTATGGAGTCCCAGAAGGAAAAGAGAAAGAAAGGAACAGATAACTTATTTTAAAAATATAATGGCGGAAAACATCCCAAATTTAGAGATATGGCCATCTACGTACATGAAGCACAAAGATTCCAAACAGATTCAACCCAGAGATATCTTTACAGAGACACATTAAAATGAAACTCTCAGAAATAAAATACAGAAAATTTTTAAAGCAGCAAGAGAAGAAAAGACTCATCACCTACAAAAGAACACCAATACGGCTATCAGTAGATTTCTTAGCAGAAACCATATTCCAGGCAAACAGAAACCAAAACAGAACAGGAGTAGCTATACTTATATCATACAAAATAGATATTAAGTCAAAATCTGTAACAAGAACAAAGATCATTATATACTAACAAAGGGGTCAATTCATCAAGAGGATACATCAATTGTAGATATGCACACACCCAATACCAAAGTATCTAACTATATTTAACAAATATTAATTGATATAAAGCCAAAAATAGACAGCAATGCAACAAAAATAGGGGACATTAATACACCATTTTCAACAATAGATAGATCAACCAGACAAAATCATTAAGAGAATAAGGGACTGGAAAAACATTTTAGATCAAATAGACCTAAAAGAAATATATGGAACATTGCATTCTAAAGCAACAGAATACATATTCTTTTCAAGTTCACCAGGAACATTCTCCAGGATAGATAATATGAGGAGCAACAAAACAAGTCTTAACACGTTGCGCACGGCGGGGTTTAAATCCCTCATGAAGATTCTCGTGATCCGTATGCAACGTGTTAACAAATTTAAAAAGATTAAAATCATATCAAGTCTCTT
This sequence comes from Rhinolophus sinicus, assembly GCF_057876585.1. Taxonomy (NCBI): domain Eukaryota; kingdom Metazoa; phylum Chordata; class Mammalia; order Chiroptera; family Rhinolophidae; genus Rhinolophus; species Rhinolophus sinicus. The sequence continues at coordinate 73,844,704 of NC_142504.1, read as the reverse complement.
TTCTGACCACAATGGGATTTAACTACAAATCAATAACAGAAGGAAAGCTGGAACATTCACAAATATGTGTAATTTAAACAACACATTCTTAAAAACTAATGGGTCAAAGAGGAAATAAAAAAAGGAATAAAAAATATCCTGAGACAAATAAAAATGGAGACATAACATAGCAAAATTTATAGGATGCAGTAAAAACAATTCTAACAGAGACATTTACAGAAATAAAGACTACATTAAGAAAAAAAAAATCTAAAATAAACAACCTAACTCCCCACCTCAAGGAACTAGAAAAAGAACAAACTGAGCCCAAAGTTAGCAGAAGAAAGGAAATGATAAATGTTATAGCAGAAATAAATGAAATAGATACTAGAAAGATGATAAAATAAGATAAGCAAAACTGAGATTTTTTTGAAAAGATAAAATTGACAAACCCTTAGATATACTAATAAAAAATAAATTAAAAAAATAATCAGAAATGAAAGTGAAAAGTGAAATCATTACAAAAAATACCACAGAAATACAATGGATTATAAGAGACTACTCAGAACAATTATACAACAACAAAAAAATAGACATCTTAGAAGAAATGAATAAGTTCTTAGAGCATACAACTTACTTATAACTAAATAATTAAGTAATAGAAAATCTGAACAGACCAATAATAAGCTAGGAAATGGAATCAGTAATCAAAAACCTCACAAGAAAGATAAGCCCAGGACAGGATGGCTTTATGGGTGAATTCTATAAAACATTTAAAGAAAAATTAATACCAACCCTCCTAAAACCCTTCAATAAATAAGACGAAGGAACACTTCCAAAATCATTTTACAAGGCCAGCAATCATTACCCTGATACTGAAGCCAGACAACTGTACCACAAGAAAAAAGAAAAAATTACCATTACAGGCCAATATTCATGATGAATACAGATGTAAAAATTCTCAAAAAAAATACTAGCAAACAAAATTCAAGAGCACATTAAAAAGATCATGTATCATGATCAAGTGGGATTTATCCCTGGTATGCAAGAATTGTTGAACATCTGCAATAAATAAACATGATACACTACATTAACAGAATGAAGAATTAAAATCATATGTCATTTCAATTGATGCAAAATAAGCATTTGACAAAATTCAGCACCCATTCATGATACAAAAATCTCAACAAATTAAGTCTAGAAGAAATGTACCTCAAAAAAAAAAAAAAAAAAAAAAAAAAAGGCCATCTATGACAAGCCTATAGCAAACATCATACCCAACAGTGAAAATATAAACCCTTTTTCTCTAAGATCAGGGAGAAAAAAGGATGTCCACTCTTGCTACTTTTATTCAACACTGTATTGATGTCCTAGGTAGAGCAATTAGGTAAACAAAATAGATAAAAGACATCCAAATCAGAAAAGAAGACATAAAATTGTGTCAGTTTGCAGATGACATCATACTATATATTTAAAACCCTAAAGAGTCCACAGAAAAGTGTTAAAACTAACAAACAATATCAGTAAAGTTTTATAACCCAAAAACAATATACAACAATCTATTGCTTTTCTATACACTAATAACAAACTATCAGAAAGAAAAATTAAGAAAACAATCCCAGAATTGGGATACCAAGATGGCACAGTAGGTATACACTGTGCTTATCTTCTCTCATGACCACATCAAAATTACAACTAAACTACAAAACAACCATCATTGAGAATCGCCTAAAATTTTGCTTAACTAAAGTCCTACAACTACAGACATGCAGAAGAAGCCACCTCAAGACTGGTAGGAGGGGCTGAGATACAGAACAGGCTGGTCCCATACCTGCATGTAACCATTAAAGATCTGGAGGGAAATTTCAGCTGTGGATGTCCCCTCCACCCCCAGAGGAGCGAGAGGTCCCATCCCCACTCCAGCTCAGGTTTCCAGTGACAGGGACAAAAGTACCCATAATTTCTTGCTGTGAAAACCAGCAGAGATTGAAACTGAATGAGATGGAGGGCAGCTGCACTCCCAGGCACTCCTCTTAAAGGGACCAATCATGGACTTACCCATCAACGGAATCATCTGCTCTGAGCTACAGCTCTGGGGCAGCAGCTGTAGACGTGGCAGGGACATATGGTGGGGAACTGCGTTGTCTGGCTTGCGACGGGAATTAGAGAGGCAACTTTCTCCTGGATGGAGGAACTGGTTAAGGCCATTGATTTGTTTTTGTTTTGTTTCTTTGTTGTTGTTTTTTTGAGTCTTCCCACTTCCTGCGCTTCACTTGCCATACCCTGGCCATTCAAGACCCCACCTCGCCCAAATTTCAGGCACAACCAAGTTGCTTCCAGGGGCTTTTTCATACAAACTGCCTACCTTAGCACAAGCTGCAGACTTTCCTAGAGTCTCTCAAAGGTCCACAGAACCCAGACAAACAGCATCTGATTTGAACATGTCCTGTACCTCTGACTGAGCAGCCCTAAGCTCAGCACTAGTGGTAGAAAGTTTTAGTTCACAGCTTGGCCTCTCAAGGTGCATCCAAGCACAGCACATGTGGCAGCCATCTGTTGATTTCTTTGTGACTTCTGTGGGTGGTCACAGGTGGAGTACGGACTGTGGCTGAACTTGACCTATAGTGGATCCTCTCCAAGGTGGTCCTGAGGTTGGTGCCCCCAGTGGCCAGCTTCAAAATTAGTTGAAGCATCACAGGCCACCTCCAAGTACGACACACCCAAGGGGCAGATTGAGCAGGTACCAGAGTCCTGCTGAGGCAGATCCTGCTCTGTAGGGTCAGCCCTCACACAGCAACTCTGACACTATAGTCAATGCCAGTCCTCACAACCAGTGAGTCCAAGAGTCAGTACCTCCCATTGATGTGCAATTATTAACCAAGGCTCAAGAACAAGAGGAGGGCACATACAACCCACACAAGGGAAACACCTGGAGCGCATGGTTCAGGTGACCAGAAAGACTGTGCCACTGAGCCCCACAGGATTTCTACTACATAAGGCCACTCTACTAAGACGGGAAGACATAGCAGCCCTACCTAATACATAGAAATAAGCACAGGGAGGCAGCCAAATTGGGGAGATAAACACACATGATCCAAATAAGAGAACAGAACAAAGCTCCAGAAAAAGAACTAAGTGAAATGGAGCTAAGCAATCTATCAGACTCAGAATTCCAAACACTGGTTATAAGGATGCTTACTGATCTCAGGAGAACTTTAACAAAGAGGTGGGAAACATAAAAATGGAGATAGGAAACATGAAAAAGCACCAGTCAGAAATAAAAAATCCAATAATGGAAATGAAGACTATATTACAGGTAATCAACAGTAGATTAGATGAAGCAGAGGATCGAACAAGCAATGTAGAAAATAAGGTAGGAGAAAACACCCAACCAGAACAGCAAAAGAAAAAAGAATCTAAAAACCTGAAGAGAGTTTAAGGGGCCTCTGGGACAACATCAAGATTACCAACATTCACATTATAGGGGAACCAGAAGGAGAACAGAGAGAGCAAGGACTTGAAAACCTATTTGAAGAAATAATGACAGAAAACTTCCCTAACCTGGTGAAGAAAATAGACATACAAGCCCAGAAAGCACAGAGAGTCCCAAACAAGATGAGCCCAAAGAGGCCCACACCAAGACACATCATAATTACTGTGTTTCTCCAAAAATAAGACCTAGCAGGACAATCAGCTCTAATGCATCTTTTGGAGCAAAAATTAATATAAGACCCAGTCTTATTTTACTATAATATGGCATGATATGATATGATATGATATGATATGATATGATATGATATGATATGATATATGATATGATGATATGATATGATATGAAGACTGGATCTTATATCAATATTTGCTCCAAATGACACATTAGAGCTGATTGTGTGGCTAGGTCTTATTTTGAGGGAAACACAGTAAAATGCCAAAGGTTAAAGACAAAGAGAGAATCCTAAAAGCAGCAAGAGAAAAGCAATTAGGTACCTACAAGGGAGCCCTCATAAGAATGTCAGCTGATTTCTCAACAGAAACTGCAGGCCAGAAGGGATTGGCAGGAAATATTCAAAGTGATGAAAAGCAAGGACATACAACCAAGATTACTCTACCCAGCAAAGCTATCATTTAGAATTGAAGGACAGATAAAGAGCTTCCCAGACAAGAAAAAGCTAAAGGAGTTCATCATCACCAAACCAGAATTACAACAAAGCTTAGAGGGACTTCTTTAAGATAGGAGGGGGTTAGGGATGGGTGAAAAGGGGAAGGGATTAAGAAGTACAAATTGGTTGTTACACAGTAGTCATGGGGATGTAGGGTATAGCATAAGGAATATAGTCATTATGATTGTAATAACTATGTATGGTGCTAGATAGGTATTACATCTATCAAGGTGATAGATGGGAATGGGTTTGGCAGCAGGGTGAAAAAGGTGAAGGTATTAAGAAATAGAAATTGGTAGTTACAAAATAGTCATGGAGATGTAAAATATAGGGAATATAATCAATTATATAGTTAAAAAAAAACTTTGTATAATGCCAGGTGGTACTAGTTAGGGAGATCACTTCCTAAATTATTATTTTTTAATTAAAATTTATTGGGGTGACAATGGTTACACCATTGTAATTTTAATAATCACTTCCTAAATTATATAAATGTCTAACCACTATGCTGTACATTTGAAACTAATATAAAAGAATATTGAATGTCAATTCTAATTGAAAATTTTAAAAAGAGGGGAAAGCTAGATATCATGGTGATCATTTCTTTAGAATAGGGAATAAAATCAATAATGTGGTAGCAACACTGTGTAGAGCTAGATGGGTACTGTTAAATAACTATGATGTACACCTGAAACTAATATAATATTGTATGTTAGCTGTATTTTAATAAAATATCTTTGAAAAAAAGAAAACAATCCCAACTTACAGTTACATTAAAAGCATAAAATATCTAGGAAGAAATTTAACCAAGGAGGTGAAAGACTTATACACTGAAAATTATGATATAATGAATGAAATTTAAGAAGACACAAATAAATGGAAACATATTTCATGCTCATGGATTGAAAGAACTAATATTGTTAAAATGTCCATATTATCCAAAGCAATCTGCAGATTCAATGCAATCCATATCAAAATTATAATGACATTTTTCACAGAAGTAAAATAAATGATCCTAAAAGGTGTATGGAACTCTAAAAGATTCCAAATCGCTAAAGCAATCTTGAGAAAGAACAAAATTGGAGGCATCATGCATCCTGATTTCAAACTCTATTACAAAGTTATATTAATCAAAAGAGTATTGTACTAATATAAATACATAGACATAGATCAATGAAACAGAATAGAAGAACCCAGAAATAAAACTATGCATATATGGTCAATTAATTTACAACAGAGGATCCAAGAATATACAATGGGGTGAAGACAGTCTCTTCAATAAATGGTGCTGAAAAAAACCACACAGCTACCTGAAAAGAATGAAACTGAAACACTATCTTACACCACACACAAAAATTAACTCAAAATGGGTTAAAGACTTAAACATGAGACCTAAAACCAACACTCCTGGAAGAAAACTTAGGAGGAAAGCTCCTTGATATGAGTCTCAGCGATAATTTTTTGGATTTGACATCAAAAGCAAAGGCAACAAAAGCAAAAATAAAAAAGTGGGACTACATCAAACTGAAAACCTTCTGCACAGAAAAGGCAACTATCAACAAAATGAAAAGGGAATCTACAAAATGGGAGAAAATATTTGCAAATCATATATCTGATAAGAGGTTAGTACCTAAAATATACATATACCCATATAACTCAGTACAAAAATAAATCTCATTAAAATATGGGCAGAGAATCTGAATAGACTTTTTTTTGTTTTCAAAGATAAGACGAGGTGCTCAACATCACTAATCATTAGGGAAATGCAAACCAAAACCACAATGAGATACATCACATCTGTTAGAATGGCTATTATCAAAAGACAAGAAATAACCAATGTTGGTAAAGATGTGGAAGTAAGGGAACCTTTATGCACTTTTGGTGGAAATGGAAATTGGTGCAGCCAGTATGGAAAACAATACGGAGGTTCCTCAAAATATTGAAAATGCAACTACCATATGATCCAGCCATTCCGCTTCTGGGTAATTATCTGAAGAAAACAAAAACACTAATTTGAAAGATACATGCACCTCTATGTTCACTGAAGTATTATTTACAATAGCCAAGATACAACCTAGATATGCATCAATAGATAAATGGACAAAGATTATGTTGTATATATTAAATGGAATATCACTCAGCAAAAGAAAACCATACTTATTTTTTTTAATTTTATTTCATTCTTTTTCTAGATAGCTAAACATTATTGTTATACTATCGCTCTTATTCTCTCAAGAGAGTTTTTTAAAAATGGTACCAGTATATTTTCCATTTTTTAATGGGAAAGAATATCTATGTATATTTTTGCCAATGATGTGTGAATTATTTAACATAAAAAGAAGAAGTGTGTTTAAAATGATTTTTGTTTATTTTACATGAAAATTGGTAAGTACATTTAATCTGGGAAAATGGGGAAATTCTGGTATGAAAAAATTCTCCATTTTTAGTTTATATTTCCCCAGTTGTCATTCCCTTTTTCCTTTTCACTTCCTTTGCTCTTCCGGCAGTGGTTTATAAATATATAATTTACATATTATTCACTGCAACTCTGGTAAAGATGACTATGAGTAGAGATCTAATTTTGCTCACCTCACCAAAAAAGTCACAACTCAGAAATAATTTTTTTGCAACCCTACTGATAATCTTAAGAACCTAGTAGAGCTATTCAAGTTTATTTCCAAATTGGTGCAAATTACTTGAAAAATTTACAATAACGAATCTCAGAAATATCTATAATAACTATAGCCCTAAATGGCAACAGAAAATTTCTGTTGTCAGAATATAAAACAGCCTTCAGTGTATTAACTTTTGCTCAAGGTTAAGATTAATTTTCAACCTTTTAATTCTCCAGTCATTAAATTGATAACAACATAGTAGGCAAATAAGGTGATTTACTACTGTGGTCATTTACCCTGTGTTTTATAGAATTGCTTCCTGTTTTTGAGACGTCCAGCATTTGTTCCAACAATATTATCAGTCACCAAAAAAACAGTCTACAAAATGAATTGAGCAACCAGGAAATCACCAAGCCAGGCAAAGATTAACAATTTAGAAATAGTCGTAAATTATTTACAACAAAACACTACATTTAAAAAACTGAAAGACAGGGGCCAGCCTGGTGGCTCAGGTGGTTAGAGCTCCATGCTCCTAACTCTGAAGGCTGCCGGTTCGATTCCCACATGGGCCAGTGGGCTCTCAACCACAAGGTTGCCAGTTCAACTCCTGGAGTCCCGCAAGGGATGGTGGGCTCTGCCCCCTGCAACTAAAATTGAACACGGCACCTTGAGCTGAGCTGCCTCCCGGATGGCTCAGTTGGTTGGAGCACAGGCTCTCAACCACAAGGTTGCCAGTTCAATTCCTCAAGTCTCGCAAGGGATGGTGAGCAGCACCCCCTGCAACTAAAAATTGAACATCGCACCTTGAGCTGAGCTGCCGCTGAGCTCCTGGATGGCTCAGTTGGTTGGAGTGCATCCTCTCAACCACAAGTTTGCCGGTTCGACTCCTGCAAGGGATGGTGGGCTGTGCCCCCTGTAACTAGAAAACAGCAACTGGACCTGGAGCTGAGCTGCGCCCTCCACAACTAAGACTGAAAGGACAACAACTTGAAGCTGAGTGGCACCCTCCACAACTAAGATTGAAAGGACAACAACTTGACTTGGAAAAAAGGCCTGAAAATACACACTGTTCCCCAATAAAATCCTGTTCCCCTTCCCCAATAAAATCTTTAAAAAAAAACAAAAACTGAAAGACATATTTTAATGCATGTATTCAATTATTTTGAATCATAAAATTTAAAAATTCTATTTAAGATATTTTAGTTAATAAATATCAAGTACAAAACCATTGGTAACTAAACATTAACAATCCATTCAATACAAAGTTGGAACAGATAGAGTCCCTGACTTCAAGAGATAGGCCGATGGGTAAGGTTATTATCTCAGTCCTTACTAGGGTAGCAAAGGGTTTGTAAATCAGATTGGGAGCCCCAGGACACCTTTCAAGGCAGGTGAAATTGAGCTGGGATTTGATGGTACAGTACACATTAATTAGAGAAATAGGTGGTGGGAAGACATTCCAAGCAGAGGGAAGAGCATATGGGGAGTCATGAGAGCATGCATGACAAAGCATGACCTAATCTCAATAATGCTAGTGGTTCCATAGATCTAAAGATGAGGCAAGAGTGGTAACTAGGAGCCAGATAATAAAGACATTTGCATGCTAAACTGAACAGACACTTTATCTTCATAAGGCTGGAATGTATTTTGGACCATTTCAAAAGGGCAGTCATATTCAGGCTTGTGTTTTAGCAGTGTGCAGGTTGATTTTAGTGATGGGAAATGGGAGGCATCAGAAAGAAATAAAAGAGACTTTAAAAAGCTATTGCAATAATCCAGATTAGAAGTAAATAAGGCCTAACCTAAGATAGTGGCAAGAAAATAGAGACAGATCCAAGAGATAGCAAGGAGGTAGAATCTATTATATATTACCAATAGATGTGAAGGAGAGTGAGAGTAAGCAATCTAGGATAATTATCAGATTTCTGGATTAGATGGCTGAGTGGATGACAATGGTTCCAGTTACCAGGATAGGGAATGTATAAGGAAAATAGGACTGGGGTTAGTAAGTGCTTTTCAATTTTATGTACAATAAATTTGTGATGCCAGAGAGTTATTCAATATGAGGTATTAAGTAGGCAGTTTAAGATAAAGATAGGACTCAGAAAAGACTACCCAGGTTTGTAGTTGTCTGAAAGCAAAAAACAATCTGTTTGATTTGCATTCGTGAACCCAGAGCCTAGAATAGTGCATGGCAAACAGTGTTTTCAGTAAAAAAATGGAGTGACTCACATATTTATGATTGTTGATATTATATAAAGTTGAAAAAGAATTGTTTTTTTAGTCAAAACCCATGCCAACTGAAACATTTGATAAAAGTACTTACACTCTTGGAGACTTAATTCCATCATTTGTAAAGAGGAATATAGTTACTACTTGATCAGGTTGTGGTACTACTTAATAAAAAGCACATGTGAAAACACTACACATCCATAAAATACTATAAAGATGTGAGGTGATAACATAATATTTTTTAAAAATAGAAATTTAAAATATCACCATTTATTCTTCAACGTAAAGACCCCTCCAAACACCAATTCTAACCTAGATTATAAAATTCTATGAGTTTTTGTTTCTCATTTGTTTGTCTTGTTCTTTCGTTGTTTTTATCACCCCAATAAACTTTAATTTTTAAAAAAAAATTTTCAAAAATTCTAAAGAACAGGGACCAAATATCTGGACCCCAAAATGAACTAGAAATAGTTCCATTTGCCACTAGATACTCCCAAATATGTTATCCACAGACTCTGTCCATTTCCAATACTTCTTTGGTATCAGAATATTCATAAAGTGCCTCAAAGTCATCACAACCAAAGTGAATGCATTAGCACCACCCCCAAGTCCATCCTCTCCCTCACTCTCACCTAATATTTTGCCCTCTGCCTGCCACTGTCCACTTTTCTCCACACCCACCACTACTGCAGTTGCCTATGACTTGCTCACCTCTTCCTTTGACTACTTCAGTAACTTCCTGTCAGATCTCACCTCTATTCCTTATCCCTCAAACCATCCTCATAGCCACCAGTTAGGTTTCTCAAACATATTTCTAATCATTTTACACCCCTCCTTAATACCTTTATGGTATTACCTTAATACCTCACCACTTATGACATAATATCTAAAAGCTTTGCATATTAGGTCCTAATATGCCCCATCCTTTTCTTGCTACCTCTTTTGTCTTGTGACTTGACTCACCCTATGCCACCCTCACCAGGAAACAATTTTCTGTTACTCAAAAATGAAGTAATAATTTTTATATTTTCATGGCTTTTCTATTTCTTCTGCTTGGAGTTACTAAGTCATGTTCCTGTCTTGAAATTCTACAGATCTTTTAAGGGCCAAATCAAATACTTTTGCTCCATGAAGTCCACCCTGTCTCCTGTAGTTTGTATTGGGGTGTCCACCTTCTGCATTGCTATTATACTGTGCATGTGTGTGTGTGTGTGTGTGTGTGTGTGTGTGTGTGTGTGTGTACATATATACAGTCTGACAACTAAGTTCTCAAACTCATCCTAGAAAAAGTGCTACATACCTCATTGCTGAATATCACCATGGTCATCTTCAAAATATTCCCCTTGGGAAGCTATGTATGGACACCAGTGCCTAGTCCACCCTTCAAGCAATTTTGGAACTCTTTTGCTGGAATGGCCAATCAGAGCTGTCATCATATTACCCTTGATGTCCTGAATGTCATCCAAATGTCTTCCTCTCAATATTTTCTTTACCTTAGGGTAAAGAAAGAAGTCACTGGGGGCCAGATCAGATGAGTGGGGAGGGTGTTCCAATACAGTTATTTGTTTACTGGCTAAAAACTCCCACACAGATAGTGCCATGTGAGCTGGTGTATTGTCATAATGCAAGAGCCATGAATTGTTGGCGAAAAGTTCAGGTCGTCTAACTTTTTCATGCAGCCTTTCTAGTACTTCCAAATAGTGAGCTTGATCAACTGTTTGTCCAGTTGGTGCAAATTCATAATGAATAATCCCTCTGATATCAAAAAAGGTTAGCAACATTGTTGCAACAAAGTTTGCAAACTTAATTGTCAGACCTCGTGTGTGTGTGTGTGTGTGTGTGTGTGTGTGTGTGTGTGTGTGTGTAAAACATTTGTGGAGAGCCTATCAAACCAAAGTTATATGCTTTTTATCTTTATAGGCTATAAACTTCTTTGCAGAGATTGTGTCTATACTAGTTAACTTGCTTTTTTATTTTGTTTTTTTCTTACAAATTTAGAAGATCATTTTTATGTTGGTTTATTAACTCTTTTTGTATATATTTTATTTTTTTCATGTTTGTATGTAATGGTTTTTTTAATTTATTTTTTATTAGTTTCAGGTGTACAAAACAATGTAATAGTTAGACATTTACACTCCTCAGAAAGTGATAACCCCCCTTCCCCAATCTACTACCTCTCTGATATCCTATACAGCTGTTACAATTCCATTGACTCTATTCCCTATGCTGTACTTCACATCCCATGACTATATATACATTAAATTATAATTGACATTCAATATTATTCTACTTCAGCTTCAGGTGTACAGTGCAGTGGTCAGACATCTACACAATCATGAAGTGGTCTCCCTAATAAGACCAGGGCCCATCTGACCTGCTACAAAATCTTTACATTATTGATTATATTCCCCAAACTGTATTTCATATCCCCATGGCTATATTGTGACTACTAATTTGTACTTTCTAATCCCTTTACCTTCTCCCCCATCCCCCTTACCACCTAGCAACCCTCAGTGTTTTGGGTTTTTTTCCCCACTAGTTAACTTTCTTGACAAAAACCTAACTCAAACTGACTTTTGCCAAAAGGGACTTTATCAACGCATATAACTCTCAAAGCCCAGGGACAACTGTATCCAGGGGCTCAAATGATATTGTCCAAGACCTTGATCTTTTTTCCACCTTGACCCTGTGTTTGCCTTTGAGTATTGACCATGTTCTCTTTCAATGATATATGTGCTTTCTCTTTATAGTTGGAAAAGATTGTCAATAGCGGCTCACACTTCTACCATCCAAGGTAATCAAACTAATGGAAAGACTTCTTTTCAATGTCTATCCCAGAGAAATACTCCAATGTCATAGAATTTAGATCATGTGCTCACCACTGGGCCAGTCACTGTGTCCAGTGCAATGAAGCACTGTGCTTCTATTCCCTTATGTGCTCTCTCACTGCTGCATTCCTAAATGCACATCCGTGAACTTTTGGATACTCCTCCCTCTTAAGAAAGAATTTAATTCCCCTCCCCTTGTATGTGGGCTAGACTTAGTAACTCACTTTTAATGAATAGAATATGGTGGCAGTGATGAGTTGTCACTTCTGTTATTTGGTTATAAAAAGACTATGGCTTCTGTCTTAGGTATGCTCTCTCTCTCTCTCTCTCTCTCTCTCTCTCTCTCTCTCTCTCTCTCTCTCTCTCTCTCTCTCAGATTACACTCTGCCATGTTGTGAGGACACTCAGGCATAGGGTTGCCAGATAAAACACAGAAATCCCAGTTAAATTTGAATTTCAGATAAACAATAAACAATTTTTAGTTCATGTATATACCAAATATGTTTAAAAAATAAAATAAAAAGTCCACATAGGGACGAGGTAGCCAAGAATGAAAATTTTGCTTAATTTTGTTTCCAAATTGATTCTGTGCACTTTGGGAAATTATTTCTTCCTTTACCTATCTTTCTCTAGCTTTTCCCATCTAAGAGCTACAAACTGTTTTACAATGATCTCCTCAGACCTTAAAAAAGATGTGACATTATCAAAATTCAGAAGAAATTTTCCCCAAAAAAGGAATTTCTGAGATAAGTAGGTAAAAGAAAGAAAGGTCAGTGTGTTTGGGGGGGGGGGCGGGATATGGGGGTTTCCCTAAGCAAAATTACAGGCCAAAGAAGAAAAGAACCTTATGCATTCTCTGTGAGTGATTAGCAAGCTTGCTCCTGTAAGTGGTACTGATTTAATGAGTCCATCCTGTGCCCATTCATTTGCAATAGGGCACAGGCAAACTTGGGAAAGTTTTCTCTCTTGCAGTGTCCCTATTGTTACAAATTGTAAGATATTCAGTGAAAAGTCAAGTCAGATTGTCAGGCTGGGCTGGGTTGGGTTGAATGGACTGACTGGTCTAGATTTTCATTACATCTCAGTGACAATATTTTCTGCTTTTGATTTCTCTAGGGGAAAGAAATCATATTCCTAAACCAAACTTCACAAAACAAATCATTTAATAATTGAAGTATTAGTTGAAAGAGATTAACTATTTGAACCATCCCCTTCCCCAGCACTGCCTGACACAAACATATACATACATACTTGTACGTTGACATTTCTCCAATTTTTAAATCTTATACTCTAGAAGAGGTAAAGAATGGGTGGTACATGAAACCTGAACTTTAGGAGCATATACATTAAGACACAAATATTCACAATAAAAGGCACAGTAAGGTAAATGTCAATTTATACCAACAGAAGTGGAAGTTTATATTTATTTATAAGTATCAGAAATACTTTCATGGCAACCATGGCACTTGAGAAAATTTTAAAGGATATCAATAGTTAGAAACTGGAAAAGAATATTCCAGACAGAAGGAAAAGCATGTGCAAAGACAATAAAGAAAAGCTTGGTATATTCAAAAAAGTGTAGGGAATCCATTTTGGCTGGGACATAAAAAATGGGTAGGGTATGAATTGGATTAGAAAGATAAATCATCAGAGCCATTCAGTGGTGAGCTATGAATTCCCAGTGAAGTGTTTTATTTAATCCCATCAACCGCATGAAGCCATTGCCTATAGAATTTAAGTTAAACAGTGATATGAAATGTGCTTCAGAAACTTAGTTTTTTATTCTGAAATCAACAACAATAATAAAAAACTAAATCTCAGGCCACTATTTTATTTCCCCAGTAAGAACTTCAGAAATTAGTTCAGTGTTTATACAAAGAAATAAGTTTTAAAAGAACATTTGCATGCATTCTCCCACAGAAACTCTGTAGTTGATATTCTCCTGGCTCTACTACTTCCTAAATGTATGACCTTGGGTAAAATACTTAAGCTCAGTGTCCGCATCTGCAGCATGGTAATAATAATAGAATGTACTTCATGTGTTTTGAAGTTTAAATGACACAATGCGTGTCGAGGCACATGTCCCTGTACCTACTGCATAATAAGCATTCTGAATATTATTTTATAATAGGGGAAATGAAACTGGGTAAAGTTAATTGATTTTCCCAAGATAACTGAGTTAGGGAGGGCAGAGTTAAAATTTGACCACAAGCTACTGGCATGATTTTTCTAAGATGCAAAGCAGATTTTGCTACCAGTGAAAGATCAGTGTAAATTAGAAACCCAAAAATGGACACTTGATTAAATAAATTGTGGTACATCCCTATCATATGGAATTCTAAAAACCACTTCCAGTAATGTCAAAAATATAGAAAGGTAGTCAAAATATATTCTTACATTTTTTAAAAGTTGAAAGTGTATGCTAAGATCTTTATATTAAATGAAGATGAGACATGAGAGGGGGAGATTCTAAAAGGATGTGTTAAGGTTGGTGCAAAAATAATTGCGGTTTAAATGGTTAAAAATTATTACAAAAACCGCAATTACTTTTGCACCAACCTATTGTAACAAAGGCTCTCTGTGGACTGTGAGACTGAGGGTGACTTTTCTTATTACTGTGCTCACTTATCTGTATTTTTAATATATCCATATTGAACACGTTTTGTTTTAAACTTCCACCCCACCCCTCTCCAAAAAAACCTTACTCTCCGTAGCAATCTCATCATGGTGGCTGACACACACATACTCCATTTCTAAGACAATAGACCCTGCTAAAGATCCTCTGCGGAGCAGACCCTGGCACAATATGCGACTTTAGTTGACCATGTTACTTTCTGTTGTTTGTTGAAAGGGCTAATTTTAATCATAGAAAAATGTAAGACTCTGGATCTTCAGTGTGAACTATGTTGAATGGCAGAAAAAGAAATTTAATTTTCTACTCTTCCGTGTTCTCTGTGCCATATAGCCATGGGTCCAACCTTCCTCACTAAGCTTTGCCTAATAATTATTTTTTTAATTGTGGTGAAATATATATATAAAATTTACCATCTTATGAGGGTAAAAAGAATCAAATATATGGTGATGGAAGGAGAACTGACTCTGGGTTGTGAACACACATGATATGTAGATGATGTATTAAAGAATTGTACACTTGAAACCTATGTAACTTTACTAGCAATTGTCACCCCAAAAAAACTTTAATTAAAAAAAAAATACTATCTTAACCATTTTAAGTGTACAACTCAGTGACTTGAAATATTTTCACTTTGGTATGCAACCATCACTACCATCCATCTCCAGAAATCCTTTCATCTTGGAAAACTGAAACTCTGACCCATCAAACAATAACCCCCAACTCCCCTTCTACCTCCAGCCCCTGGCAACCACTATTCTACTTTCTGTCTCTATGAATTTGACTACTCTAGTTCTCTCATCGTTAGTGCAATCATACAGTACTTGTCCTTTTCTGACTGGCTTATTTCACTTAGCATAATGCCTTCAAGGTTTACCCATGTTATAACATGTCAGAATTTCCTTCTTTTTTTTAAGTTGAATATTATTCCATTGTACGTATATTATCACATTTTGTTTATCCATTCATCTGTAGATGGACACTTGGGTTGATTCCACATTTTCGCTATTGAGAATAATGCTGCTATGAACTTGTATATATAAGTACTTCTTTGAGTCCCTGCTTTCAATTCTTGGATATGTACCCAGAAGTGGAATTGCTGGGTCATAAATAATTTGTTGAAAAGACTGTCCTTTCCCCAACTGAATGGTTTGGCACCCTTGTCAAAAATCATTTGACCATCCAGAAATAAATCCATGCCTATATGGCCATTTAATCTATGACAATGGAAGCAAGAATGTACGGTGGGGTAAAGACAGTCTATTCAATAAATGGTGCTGGGAAACCTGGACAGACACATGCAAAAAGATGAAGCTGGATCACCTCCTTATACCACATACAAAAATAAATTCAAAATGGCTTAAAGATTTAAATGTAAGATCTGAAACCATAAAATTCCTAGAAGAAAATATAGGAAGAAACTTCACAAACATTACCCGGAGTAAGATTTTTACTGATATATCCACTCGCGCGAGGGAAGTAAGAGAAAAAATAAACATGTGGGATTACATCAAACTAAAAAGCTTTTTCACAGCAAAGGAAACCATCAGTAAAACAAAAAGGGATCCTACTGAATGGGAAAAGATATTTGCCAATGATATATCTGATAAGGGGTTAATATCACAAATTTATAAAAAACTCACTCAACTCAACTCCAGAAAAACAAACAACCCAATTAAAAAATGGGCAGAGGACATGAAGAGACATTTTTCTAAAATGGACATACAGATGGCAAACAGACATATGAAGAAATGTTCACCCTCACTAACTGTCGTGAGTGGAGGCCTTCTCGCTGCGCCATCTTTCAGGCGGGGCGGCCTGCGGGGTTTTTGCTCCCGCTCCCCACACAAGAACGCAGGATATGGTGAGGCTGAAAAGGAACACCCACGGGGCCATAGGTAGGGGAGTCATACCACCACGGTCTCACTGGAGGCTGGGCCCACCGGACGCCGACCTGCCATCTGCTTTTCCGCCAACCGACTGACCAACGACTCTCCTCCACTCTCTCGACTCTGTTCCTCTCTCTCGGCTCTCCTCTTCTGCTCTCCTCAGCCCTCCTCTTCCACTCTCTTCGGCTCTGCTTGGCTCTGCTCGGCTCCTCGGCAATCCTTCGTAGCCGCAGCAGTTAAACCAGCGGCCAATCGGCCAACCGGCCACAGCCGACGGCCAACCAGCTACAGCCCACGGCCATTCACCACCCGAGCCAGCACCCCTCCACGTGAGGCCAAGAGCCTGTAAACTACTCTCTGGGGCTCTTTCCCCACACTAACCATCAGAGAAACGCAAATAAAAACCACAATGAGATACCACCTCACCCCAGTCAAGATGGCTATCATCAATAAATCAACAAACAACAAGTGCTGGCGTGGATGTGGAGAAAAGGGAACGTTGGTGCACTGTTGGTGGGAATGCAGATTGGTGCAGCCACTATGGAAAACAGTTTGGAGGTATCTCAAAAATCTGAAAATGAAACTACCTTATGATCCAGCAATCCCACTCCTAGGTATCTATCCGGAGAAATCCAAAACTCCAATTCAAAAATCTTTATGCACTCCTATGTTTATTGCAGCACTATACACAATAGCCAAGACCTGGAAACAACCGAAATGCCCATCGGTAGATGACTGGATTAAGAAACTGTGGTACATTTATACAATGGAGTATTACGCAGCCATAAAGAAGAAAGAAATCTTACCATTTGCAACAACATGGATGGACCTAGAGAACATTATGTTAAGTGAAATAAGTCAGACAGAGAAAGACAAATACCATATGAACCCACTTATATGCAGAATCTAAAGAAAAGAATAAATGAATGAACTAATCAGAGACAGTTTTGGAAACATGGAGGAAAAACTGAGGGTTGCTAGATGGGATGGGGGGTGGGGATAAGGGGAAGGTGAGAGGTTTAGAAAATAGTCAGTAACCACAAGATGACCACAGGGTTTTGAAAATTAATTTGGGGAACGTACGGAGGGATAGTGGATGGGGGGAAGGGGGTTCACACAGTGTGAGGGATATAAATGATAAACGTCTAAGTTTTGCTTTGTCTTGTGCACCTGAAACTAAAAAAAAATAAATAAATAAACAATAATTTAAAAAAACTCCTTTGACCATATACACAAGGGTTTATTTTGGGGCTCTCTATTTTATTCTATTGTTCTATATGTGTCTGTCTTTATGCTAAGATCATACTGCTTTTTTTTTATTATTATTAAATTTATTGGGGTGACAATTGTTAGTAAAATTACATAGATTTCAGGTGTACAATTCTGTATTACATCATCTATAAATCCCACTGTGTGTTCATCACCCAGAGTCAGTTCTCCTTCCATCACCATATATTCGATCCCCCTTACCCTCATCTCCCACCCCCCACACCCCACACCCCTTACCCTCTGGCAACCACTAAACTATTATCTGTGTCTATGAGTTTCTGTTTCTCATTTGTTTGTCTTGTTCTTTTGTTGTTTTTGGTTTATATACCACATATCAGTGAAATCACATGGTTCTCTGCTTTTGCTGTCTGACTTATTTCGCTCAGCATTACTCTCTCAAGATCCATCCATGTTGTCACAAATGTTCCTATATCATCTTTTCTTACCGCCAAATAGTATTCCATTGTGTATATATACCACAACTTCTTTATCCATTCATCTATCGAAGGACATTTTGGTTGTTTCCATGTCTTGGCCACTGTAAACAGAGCTGCAATGAACATTGGAGCACACGTGTCTTTATCTCTAAATGTTTTCAGATTTTTTGGGTAGATACACAGCAGAGGGATTGCTGGGTCATATGGCAATTCCATTCGTAATTTTTTGAGGAACCTCCACACTGCCTTCCATAACGGCTGCACCAGTCTGCATTCCCACCAACAGTGTATGAGGGTTCCTTTTTCTCCACAGCCTCTCCAACATTTGTTACTATTTGTCTTGTTGATGATAGCCATTCTGACTGGGGTGAGGTGATATCTCATGGTGGTTTTGATTTGCATTTCTCTTATGATTAGTGATGTTGAGCATTTTTTCATATGTCTATTTGCCGTTTGTATGTCCTCTTTGGAGAAATGTCTCTTCAAGTCCTCTGCCCATTTTTCAATTGGGTTGTTTGTTTTTTTGTTGTTGAGTTGCATGAGTTCCTTGTATATTCTGGATACTAGCCCCTTATAGGAGGCACTGTTTCAAAAATCTTCTCCCATTCAGCTGGTGGCCTCTTTATTTTGTCAATGGTTTCTTTTGCTGTACAGAAGCTTTTAAGTTTCACATAGACCCATTCGTTTATTTTAGCTTTCACTTCCATTGCCTTTGGAGTCAAGTTCATAAAATGCTCTTTGAACCCGAGGTCCATAAGTTTAGTATCTATGTTTTCTTCTATGCAGTTTATTGTGTCAGGTCTTATGCTTAAGTCTTTGATCCATTTTGAATTAACTTTGGTACACGGTGACAAATAGCAGTCCAGTTTCATTCTTTTGCACGTGGCTATCCAATTCTCCCAGCACCATTTATTGAAGAGGCTGTCTTTGCTCCATTGTATGTTTTTAGCTTCTTTGTCAAAAATTATCTGTCCATATTTATGTGGTTTTATTTCTGGGTTCTCAATTCTATTCCATTGGTCTATGTGTCTGTTTTTCTGCCAATACCATGCTGTTTTGATTATTGTGGCCCTGCAGTACAAGCCAAAGTCAGGAAGTGTGATACCTCCATTATTGTTCTTTTTTCTTAAGATTGCTTTGGCTATTCGGGGTCTTTTGTGGTTCCAAACAAATCTGATGATTTTTTGTTCTATTTCTTTAAAATATGCCATTGGGATTTTGATGGGGATTGCATTGAATCTGTATATTGCTTTGGGTAATATGGCCATTTTAACTATGTTGATTCTTCCAATCCATGAGCACGGAATGTCTTTCCATTTCTTGGTGTCTTCTTCAATTTCTTTCAAAAATGTCTTATAGTTTTCAGCATATAGGTCTTTCACATCCTTGGTTAAGTTTATTCCTAGGTATTTTATTCTTTTTGCTGCAATTGCAAAAGGAATTGTTTTTTGTATTTCTTTTTCTGAGATTTCAGTGTTAGTATATAGGAAGGCAATGGACTTTTGTGTGTTGATTTTGTAGCTGGCAACTTTACTGTATTCGTTGATTGTTTCTAATAGCTTTTTGATGGAGTCTTTAGGGTTTTCTATATATAGCATCATGTCATCTGCAAAGAGTGATAATTTAACTTCTTCATTCCCAATTTGGATGCCTTTTATTTCTTTCTCTTGCCTGATTGCTCTGGCAAGGACTTCCAACACTATGTTGAAAAGCAGAGGTGATAGGGGACATCCCTGTCGTGTTCCTGAACGTAGAGCAAAGGGCTTCAGTTTTTCTCCATTAATTATGAGATTAGCAGAGGGCTTGTCATATATGGTCTTTATTATGTTAAGGTATTTTCCTTCTATACCCATTTTATTAAGTGTTGTAATCATAAATGGATGTTGTATCTTGTCAAATGCTTTTTCTGCATCAATTGATATAATCATATGATTTTTGTCCTTTATTTTGTTTATGTGATGTATCACATTGATGGATTTGCGTATGTTGAACCATCCTTGTGCCCCGGGGATGAACCCCACTTGGTCGTGATGAATAATCTTTTTAATGCATTGTTGTATTCGATTTGCTAGAATTTATTTAGGATTTTTGCATCGGTATTCATTAGAGATATTGTCTGTAGTTTTCTTTTTTTGTGCTGTCCTTACCAGGTTTTGGTATCAGGGTAATGTTGGCCTCATAAAATGAGTTAGGGAGTACTGTCTCTTCTTCAATTTTTTGGAAGAGTTTGTGCAGAATTGGTTTAGATCCTCTTTGAAGGTTTGGTAGAATTCACTAGTGAAGCCATCTGGTCCCGGACTTTTGCTTTTGGGAAGGTTTTGGATGACTGATTCAATTTCGTTATTGGTGATCGGTCTGTTTAGATTTTCCAGTTCTTCATGGTTCAGCCTTGGAAGGCTATATGTTTCTAAGAACTTGTCCATTTCTTCTAGGCTGTTGAATTTGGTGGCATATAGTCCTTCATAGTATTCTTGGATGATCCTTTGTATTTCCGTGGTGTCCGTGATAACTTCCCCTTTTACGTTTCTGATTTTGTTAATCAGTGTCTTCTCTCTTTTTATCTTAGTAAGTCTAGCCAAGGGTTTGTCAGTTTTGTTAATCTTTTCAAAGAACCAGCTCTTTGTCACATTAATTTTTTCTATTGTCCTTTTGTTCTCTATTTCATTTAGTTCTGCTCCAATTTTTGTTATTTCCTTTCTTCTGCTGACCTTGGGTTTTACTTGTTCTTCTTTTACTAGTTCTTTAAGGTGTAACATGAGGTTATTTATTTGGGAGTTTTCTGGTTTCTTGAGATAGGCCTGTAATGAGATAAATTTCCCTCTTAAAACTGCTTTCGCTGCATCCCAAAAATTTTGGTAGGATGTATTTTCATTGTTATTTGTTTCTATGTATCTTTTGATCTCTCCTCTAATTTCTTCTTTGACCCAGTCCTTCTTTAAAAGTAGATCATACTGCTTTGATTACTATAGATTTGTGGTAATTTTTTAAATCAGGAATTGTGAAATCTCCAATTTTGTTCTTCTTTTTCAATATTGTTTTGGCTGTTTGGTGTCCCTTGAGATTCCATATGAACTTTATGATGACTTTTTCTATTTCTGCAAAAATAACCATTAGGATTTTGATAGGAATTGCATTCAATCTGTAGACTACTTTGGGTAGTATTGACATCTTAACAATGTTAAGTCTTACAATACATGAACACAGGATGTCTTTCTATTTATTCTGTGTCTTTTTTAAATTTCTCCAATGACTTCCTTTTATTTTTCCAGCTCAGTGTCTTATAATGCCCTTTACCAGATTTTTGCATTTTTCCTCTGTAGTGTCTTGAGGTCTTCTTGACTAGTACTAGTTTGACCCTGTTTGATATTATAAAATTTTGGCAATTTGAACTCTTCAATATGTAATGTAAGGAGTAATATGGTAGGTCTTAGATAGTCTGGAATAGTTGGTGACATCATAAATTTTACTGCCTAAATTAGTGAAATAAAGCTTATGTGATGATGGAAGAAAAAATAAATCTGAGACTTCAGAAAAAGTAAGCATCAGAGTCCTCCCATCCTACCTCTTTTGACAAGGTCTATAACTATTCATTAAGGAATGTGAGTTGTTATGAAGATGACAGAAGGGATAATTGAGAGGACATGAGATAAGATATAACAGCCATAACTAGAATAACATATAAAATTTTTTGAAAGTTTCCTCAGGCTTAAGTTTGGGTGTAGCCTATTTCCATAATACCACTAACCTTCCAAATGTTTCCACATGCCTTAATGTTCTCATTCCTATGTCCCCTAAGGAGTCATTAACACAGGGGTGAGCATTCAGTAACAGATTTGACAGGTTATTGGAAACTGAAAGCCAGTATATGATAAGCCATGAATGCATGAGACTATCTGGTGCCCTGTGAGATAGCCTAGTGACAAAAGCTCTGTTTAAATTGAGGACAATCTAAATTCATCTGATTCTTGATCTCTGGAATTGCAATTTGATATTACAGAAATATTCAGGTGACTAGGAGCGTAACTAAAATGGAGAAACTACTTTGAAAGGGGTTTTGAGCAAATAACGATTAAAACTAGTTAAGTTACTCAGTAGCAGAAACTAGTAATAATCAGAGTTGTTAAGTAGAAGAAAAGATACAGAATACAGAGAGTGAGAAAGTCAATTAACAGTAGAAAGAGAAGCAAGAATGCAGAGCCCTCTACAACAGGTGAGCACATCAATGGTTGCATCGAAGTGACCATCCTAGATTTTTCGACAGCTTGAGTCTGTAAAACCCACAGAATGCAAGTTCAGTCTCCATCTGTCCCTGCTGTACTATAGTATCTTCTTTTCCTAGAGGACTATGTATGTCACTGAGAATTCCTTTTTTTCTCATTCTATAATAACCCCCGTATACTTGAGATAACTTGAATTGTTTTTGATTCCTTGCAATCAAAATATCTTAAATTAAATATCCATATTTTTAAAAATGAAAAAAAAAATCAGGAAAGAAGCATTAAATAAAGAAGATAGAAGACAAAAACACTAGTGCTTTAGAATTCCTTGTCCTTTTCCTTCTCTCTCTGTACCTGTATGATTGCCTCCTCCACTAAAAGTTAAGCTCCGACCTTCATGTTACCGACTGACAGCCTATGGTGCCTCCTCAGAGCTCTATTCTGTGTTCCAGACTCCATTGCAAATTACATGTTGGACAACCCCACCTAGATATCCACCAAGTGCCTCAAACTCAATCTCTGCAAAATTTCCGAAATCAGTTTCCCCTCCAGTATTTCTCATGTCAATGAATGACACCAGCATCCATCCAGTTTCCCAAACTTGGGGGACAAGGAGTGAGTGGCGAAGAGGAGGTTGGTATTAGCTTTGACACATTCTTCGTAATCTCCCATATCCAATCAATCAGAAAGTCCTAATAATTCTACTTTATTGGTATCTTGAGAATAAATCCATTTTTTATCTTAAATGCCATTCCATCATTTTCTCCTAATAAAATATTATAACTTCTAATTGGTCCTCTCTGCTTCTAGACTAGCTTAGATTCTATCTATTCCTCATGTTCTCACCAAAGGAATCACTGAAAAGCAGATCCAGCCACCTCACTCAACAACTTAAAATGGCTCTTGAGAATCTTCTGACTGAAGTTAAACCTTCTTATAGGATCTACCATGATTGGCACCTTTATGCCTCTCTAGCACCCTCTCTCTTACCACTCCAAACATCCCAGAATCTCAGTGATTTACCCACACTCTTAATACTTAACATTTCCTCAAATGGATCATGCTGTCTCTCAGATCTTGCCCTTTGAACATGTCCTTTTTCATCTGAAATCCCCATCCCTGTCTCCCTTCCTAACAAAGAACTCCTACTTATCTTTTAGGGCTCAAGACTACATCTAAACTGAGAACCTTTCCTGTGAGCTCCATTAGTGTTTTGTCAGTTAATTTATTTGCTATCCTGCTGTGAACTGCAAGCTCTTTGAGCATTGATTGTCTTCACCATTTAATCCTGAAGTTTAGCTCAAAACCTGGCCTATAGTAGGAATTCAATACATGTTTGTCAAATGAATTCAGTATTTCTTTTACTACAAGTCAGACTTCCAGATTGAGTTTTAAGAGAAAATCCAATTACAGCAGCTTACAAAGGAATGAAAATGTATGAATGGCACAATTATAAAATGAAGTAGAACTGAAGATGAAATCATTAAACAAGACAAAGAATCACTCTGTTTGACTAAATGATGCCCTGCTATCCTCCTCCATCCTATCTGGATTATGCTTCTCCCCAAATCCCTCACTTCTCTTGCAACCCTAACTGTATTGTTATCATGTCTCTGGGTGTGTTTACCCAATACTCTGTGAGTTCTTTGAGAGGAGTGATCACATTTTATTTATCCTTTTATCTCCAGCTCTTGATAAATGTTGAATGAATGAGTGAGACAAAGTCACAAATCTTTTGCACTAAATAACATGACATCAAATATATAAAGTAAAAACTGATATAAATGAAAGCAGAAATGACAGTTATGCAATCATGAGATATTTTAGCACACCACTATCAATCCATGACAAATCAATTCAATAAAAAATAAATAAGTGCATAAAAGAATTGAACTAAATAACAAGGTTACATTAATATATGCTGAACTTTGTAACCCCAGAAATGGAAGGTGCTTCTATTAATCAAACATTTACAAAAATGAATCATGACTAGACCACAAAGAAAACTTCAACTTATCCCACAAAGCACAAATGATATAGAATAAGTTCCTCAAAGAAATCCAAAAACAAAAAAGAAGGAAACAAGTAAAAGAGAACTCACAGAAGTTTTAAAATATCCAACTATGTGATATATAAATCATATTTTCCTAAATGATTAAAATCTTCTGCTAGAAGGAACATTTAAATTTAAAGACAATGTAAGTCAAATAAAAGAAGTGAATACATATGAGTAAATCAAAATTTAAACTTAAACAAATCAAAAAACACAACAAACAAAATTAAAAGGCAAGTAATAAGCTCTGAAACAAATATTTGCCAGAAACATAAAAAATTAAAATCCTTAAAATAAAGAGCTCCCAAAAAAATGGTGAAAAAAATACTAACACTAAAATTTGAATGGTAAATGTTATTAATATACAATTCAATAATTATTAAACTGAAAGTAACTATTAAATACTTAAATATGGGATTACATCATAGAAATAGCGGCGTGACATGAGCCTCTTGAAATCTCCCCTGGAATTTACAACAAAGTGAAAAACTGTAACTCCACAAAGGACTCCATGTGCAGCAGATAGGCAAGACTAAGAGATGCACAACTAAAATCATCTAAAGGTGGACAAATTGGGTAAGCAGGGGAGGAGGGAAGCAGGAAGTGTGGAGACGTGGGTCACACGGGTACAAGACACAGACCTAGGTCAGAGCTCAGAGCTCCCTGCATTCCACGGCTACTGCAATCATAGGAGAGGGAAGAATTTGGACTGCTAGCATTTTGCTTATGGCCCACAGTCCCACCTGAGGGATCATCATATAACACAGTTGAACCCAAAGCTCACAGTAGAGAACTCAGAGAAAAGACTGAGAGAAGAAAAATGAAAATGTCTGTTTAAGCCCTCACTGCTGAGCACAGAATGGAAGCCTTAGGCACAGAACCTAGCCAACCCCTCCCTACACTCCCACAGCTCGCCTCACCCACCACCTTCCAAAGACTAGAAGTGGAACAGTAACAGTGTCAGATCAAAAGAACAGAATATTTGCACTTCTGAGAATTTGGCCTGCATCCATAGACTCAAGGCTCAACTATTTCCAGTGAAAGGGAGGGAGCCTGGAGTGCAGGATTGGTTGTGCTGGTGGTTGCCACTATTGCTCAAAGCCACCTCTCACAATCCACCCTGCCCCTGCTCTCATCTATCTTGGGGAACCTTATAGGGTTAAACACAAAGGCCCTGAAATTTGTGTAAGAAGAGCTTTCAAAATTCATCCCCTCACAGAATTGCTGCCCTGAGACCCAGATGACCAGCTCACAAGGAGAAGCCCACCTTTCAGGGAACACTTGCCCCCCATGGTGGAGAAGCTGGAATAGTGCAGAGAAAATATAACACTACAGCGTGAGAGAGAATAAAAGGCTACACTCAGAGAGAAAAACAAAACCTTCCCCCAACACCTACTGAAAAGCAAAAGAAAGACCTCTTCCTATCCATCCTGTTGCAGAACCCATTCCTGTAGATGCCTAGGAAGAGAAATGATAATTCATTAATTGCCATGAATAACCAAGGTAACAAGGGAGCTCAGAAAGAAAATTAAAAGTCTCCAAAAAATGAACTTAAACCCATGGAAATATGTGACTCAAATGACAGAGAATTCAGGATTGCAGTTCTTAAAAAACTCAATGAGATGCAAGAAAACACAGGCAGTTTAATGAACTAAGAAACATAATCAGAGAACAAAATGAACATTTTACAAAAGAGATTGAAATTTTAAAAAAGAAACAAATAGAATTTCTGGAGATTGAGAAATCAGTGAAAAATAAAGAATGAAATAGCCAGCTTAGGTAATAGAGCTGAGCAGATGGAGGAACGAATCAGTGACATCAAAGATAGAAATCTGGAAACGACACAGATGAAAGAAGAGAGAGACTTGAGACTTAAAAGAAATGAAAGAACTCTACCAGAACTTTCTGACTCCATCAGAAAGAGCAATATAAGAATAATGGCCATACCACAAGGGGAAGAAACAGAGAAGGGAACAGAGAGTATATTCAAACAGATAATCAATGCGAACTTCCTAAACTTGTGTAAAGAACTGGATCCTCGAATCCAAAAAGCAAATAGAACACCTAATTACCTCAATCCCAACAGGCCTTCTCCAGGCACATTGTATTGAAGCTATCAAAAATTAATGACAAAGAAAGACTTCTCAAGACAGCCAGGGAAAAGAAGACAGTAACCTACAAAGGAAAGCCCATTAGATTATCATCAGATTTTTTCAGCAGAAACTCTACAAGCCAGGAAGGATTGGAATCAAGTATTCAAACTATTGAAAGAGAGAAATTATGAATCAAGAATAATATATCCAGCAACCATATCCTTTAGATATGAAGGAGGAATGAAGACCTTTCCAGACACATAGAAACTAAGGGAATTTTCTAACACAAGACCTGCACTACAAGAAACACAGAAGGAGGGGATTCGACCAGAAAGAAAAAAGCAAAAGAATACAAAACCATCTATAGTATTAAGAGAGAGACAGAAGCAGGAAATGGCAAACCCTACACCAAATAACACCATACACTTAAACATAACATACAGGGAAAAGAAGAAAAAAACAGTTAAAAAAGAAAGAAAGAAAAAGACGACCTGCTACTGCAATACAGAAACCAACTCACAGCACAAATAAGAATAATTTGTACAACAAAAATGTAAAAAGGGAGAGAGTAAAGGTATGAACTGCACCAGAGAAAGGAGAAAGGAAGCATGCTGAAGAACATGGAATACTCAAATATGAAACTTCTTTTACATAAACTTAATGGTAATCACTCAAAAAAAAAAAATAAATCCAAAACTGAAATATATAACATTAAAAAAGAAAAAGCAGAGGGAAAAATCACAGAATACCACCA
Organism: Rhinolophus sinicus; assembly: GCF_057876585.1. Classification (NCBI taxonomy): domain Eukaryota; kingdom Metazoa; phylum Chordata; class Mammalia; order Chiroptera; family Rhinolophidae; genus Rhinolophus; species Rhinolophus sinicus. Next base: position 73,817,546 of record NC_142504.1, on the reverse strand, counting down.
CACTGAAATAATAGACAGCAACAAAAAGGCAAAGAAACAATGGAGACACTCTCCTACCAGAAAACCAGAGAGAGAGAGAGAGGAAATCCTCATATATCAATAATCACCCTAAATGTAAATAGACTGAACTTACCAATAAAAATGCACAGAGTAGCAGATTGGATCAAAAAAACTAAACTCAACCATATGCTGCCTCCAAGAGACACAGGACAGCTACAAGGACAAATATAGACTCAAAGTGAAAGGGTGGAAACTGACACTCCAAGCAAATGGTATACAGAGAAAATCATGTTAGCTATACTGATATCAAATGAAACAGACTTCAGGATAAAAAGATAACAAGAGGAAAAGATGGACACTTCGTAATGATAAAGGGGACTATAAAACAAGAATACATAACAGTCATCAATATTTATGCCCCCAATCAGAGAGCACTGAAATATAGAAAGCAACTACTAATAGAACTAAAGGGAGAAGTTGACCAAAACACAATTATAGTAAGGGAACTAAATGCAGCATTCACAGCTATGGATAGATCATCCAAAGAGAAAATATAAAGATATATCAGCTTTAATGACACATTAGATGCAATGGACTTAATTGACATTTATAGAGCACTTCATGCTAGAACATCAGATTATACGTTCTTTTCTACTGTACATAGAAAATTCTCAAGGATAGACCATATATTGGTACATAAAACTATCCTCAGCAAACTTAAGAAGATTGAAATTACACCAAGCATATTCTCTGATCCCAGGGCTTTGAAAATGGATATCAACTGCAAAAAGAAAGCAGGTAAAACCACAAGTATGTGGAGATTAAACAACATACTTTGAAAGAACGACTGGGTCAAAAAAGAAATAGAGGAGAGATAAAAGATACATAGAAATCAATGAAAATAAAAATACAGTGAAAGCAGTTTTAAGAGGGAAATTTATATCATTGCAGGTCTATCTCAAGAGAGAAGAAAAATTCGAGATAAACAAAATCACATTACACTTTAGAGACCTAGAAAAAGAAGAACAAATGAAACCCAAAGTCAGCGGAAGGAAATAATAAAAATCAGAGCAGAACTAAATGAAATAGAGAACAAAAAGACAATAGAAAAAAATTAATGCGACAAAGACCTGGTTCTTTGAAAAGATTAATAAAATTGACAAATCCTTGGCTGGACCACTAACATTTTAAAAAAAGACACAAATAAACAAAATCAGAAATGAAAGAGGGGAAGTTACCATGGATGCCACAGAAATACAAAGGATCATCCAAGAATACTATGAAGAATTATATGCCACCAAATTCAATAACCTAGAAGAAATGGACAAGTTCTTAGAAACATATAGCCTTCCTAGGCTGCATCACAGAGAACTGGAAAATCTAAATACACTGATCACCAGTAAGGAAATTGAATCAGTCATCTGAAGCCTTCCCAAAAGCAAAAGTCCGGGACAGATGGCTTCACTAGTGAATTCTACCAAACCTTCAAAGAGGATATAATACCTGTCCTAGCCAAACTCTTCCAAAAAATTGAAGGAGAAACAATACTCCCTGACTTATTTTATGAAGTCAACATTACCCTGATACCAAAACCTGATAAGGATAACACAAAAAAAAGAATATTACAGACCAATATCTCTGACAAATACACATGCAAATATCCTAAATAAAATTCTAGCAAATTGAATTCAACAATGCATTAAAAAGATTATACATCACCACCAAGTGGGGTTATACATCCCAGGGGCACAAAGATGGTTCAACATATGCAAATCAATCAATGTGATACACCACATAAAGGACAAAAATCTTATGATGATATCAATAGATGTTGAAAAAATGTTTGACAAGATACAACACCAGTTTATGATTGAAACACTTAATAAAATGGGTATAGAAGGAATATACCTTAACATAATAAAGGCCATATATGACAAACCCTCAGCTAATATTATATTAATGGTGAAAAACTGAAGCCCTTTGCTCTATGTTCAGGAACATGATAGGTTCTGTCCCCTATCACCTCTGCTTTCACATAGTATTGGAAGTCATAGCCAGAGCAATCAGGCAAGAGAAAGTAATAAAAAGCATCCAAATTGGGAATGAAGAAGTTAAAATGTCATTTTTTTTCAGATGATATGATGATATATTACATTGGTGCAAAAGTAAGTGTGTCTTTTGCAATTATTTTTAACCTTTTAAACCGCAATTACATTTGCATCAACCTAATATATAGAAAACCCTAAGGACTCCACCAAAAGCTATTAGAAACAATCAACGAATACAGTAAAGTTGCCGGTTACAAAATCAATGTACAAAAGTCCATTGCATTCCTATATACTAACAATGAAATCTCAGAAAAAGAAATTAAAAAAAAAAAAAACACAACTCCTTTTGCAATAGCAACAAAAAGAATAAAATATCTAGGAATAAACTTAACCAAGGATGTGAAAGACCTATACACTGAAAACTATGAGACATTTTTAAAAGAAATTGAAGAAGACACAAAGAAATGGAAAGACATTCCATGTTCATGAATTGGAAGAATCAACATAGTTAAAATGCCCATGTTACCCAAAGCAATATACAGATTTTATGCAATTCCCATCAAAATCCCAATGGCATTTTTTAAAAAAATAGAACAAAAAAATCACCAGATTTGTATTGATCCACAAAAGACCTGGATAGACAAAGCAATCATAAGAAAAAAGAACAATGCTGGATGTATCACACTCTCTGACTTCAGCTTGTACCACAGGGCAACAATAATCTAAACAGTACGGTATTGGCAGGAAAACAGACACACAGACCAGTGGAATAGAATTGAGAACCCATAAATAAACCCACGAAATATGGATAGATAATTTTCAACAAAGAAGCCAAAAATATACAATGGAGAAAAGACAGCCTCTTCAATAAATGGTGCTGGGAGAATTGGAAAGCCACATGAAAAAGAATGAAACTAGACTGCTATCTGTCACCATGTACCAAAATTAACTCAAAATGGATCAAAGACCTAAATGTAAGACCTGAAACAATAAACTGCATAGAGAAAACATAGGTACTAAACTTATGGACCTTGGGTTCAAAGAGCATTTTATGAATTTGACTTCAAAGGCAAGGGAAGTAAAAGCTAAAATAAATGAATGGGACTATATCAAACTAAAAATCTTCTGCACAGCAAAAGAAACCATCGACAAAATGAAGAGGCAACCAACCGAATGGGAGAAGATTTTTGCAAACAATGCCTCCCATAAGGGGCTAACATATAAGGAACTCATACAACTCAACAACAACAATAAAAAAAAATCCAATTAAAACATGGGCAGAGGACCTGAAGAGACACTTCTCCAAAGAGGACACACAAATGGCCAACAGACACATGAAAAAATGCTCAACATCACTAATCATCAGAGAAATACTAATAAAAACCACAATGAGCTATCACCTCACACCCATTAGAGTTGCTATCATCAACAAGACAAATAACGAAAGTGTTGGAGAGGCTGTGGAGAAAACGGAACCCTCATACACTGTTGGTGGGAATGTTGATTGGTGCAGCCACTATGGAAGGCAGTATGGAGGTTCCTCAAAAAATTAAGAACAGAATTACTATATGACCCAGCAATCCTTCTCCTGGATATCTACCCCAAAAATCTGAAAACATTTATCCGAAAAGACACATGTGTTCCAATGTTCATTGCAGCTTTATTTACGGTGGCCAAGACATGGAAACAACCAAAGAGTCCTTCAGTAGGTGATTGGATTAAGAAGTTGTGGTATATATACACAATGGACTACTATTCTGCCATAAGAAAAGATGAAATAGTGCCTTTTGTGATAACATGGATGGATCTTGAGATTATAATTCTAAGTGAAATGTCAGACAGAAAAAGTCAAGAACCATATGATTTCACTGATATGTGGTATGTAAAACTGGAAACAACAAAAGAACAAGACAAACAAATAAAAAAACAAAAACTCATAGGTACAGCCAATAATGTAGTGGTTACCAGAGGTTAGGGGAGTAGGGAGGTGATAAATGAGGGTAAAAGGGATCAAATATATGGTGATGGAAGGAGAACTGACTCTGGGTGGTAAACACACAATGTGATACATAGATGATGTGTTACAGTATTGTACACCTCAAACCTATGTAACTTTACTAACAATTGTCCCCCCAATAAACTTTAATTTAAAAAATACATTATGGAAAACGTATTTAAATATTTTAATCTCACTAAATAAAGAACTGCAATTTAAAAGAAAATATTGTTTTTCTGATTAAATTAGCAACATATTTCAATTTGTATTGCTTTACTTTTGTCGTTTTGTTTCTTAAACAGTTGTTTTCAAAGCTGCTAAGGTATAGTGAAAAACTTATTCTAAGCACTCTGTTAGGGATAATGTCAATTTGTCCAATGTGTATGGAAAACAACTGAAATCTTCGTTGATGGTCTTATAAATGTTGACATTATTTGAAGAAATAATTCCCTTTCCAGAGTTCCAGCTCAAGGAAGTAATCCTAACTGCTTCCTCAGATTTATGCATAAAAATATTTCATAGCATTTTTATAATAAAAAGAATAAGAATCCTTTAAATGTCTAGAAATAGGGAAATGGTAAAGTATAATGCTTATGTATAAGGTAGTATTATGGAGCCATCAAAATTATGTTTATAAAGTTTTTAATGACCTGAAAATATTTATGATCATTTCAGTTAGGATGCTATAAAACAAACCACTCCAAAAATCAATTCCTTAAAACAACAGTTTACATTTTTCACAGTTCTATGGTTTGAATTTTGCTGGTATCCTGGCACAGCTGGAAGGGCCAAAGTGGCCACCCTAATACCTCTAGCCCTTTGTTCTCCTCCACATATGCTGCTCCGTAAGTTCCTTAGATTTCCTCAGAATTGTGACTGGCATCCAAGAAGAAATATGCCAAGCAGCAAAAGTGGAATCTGCAGCTCTCTCTTTTTTTGGGGGGGGAGGGGGGTCTTTTATTTTATTTATTTATTTTTTAATTTTTTAAAGATTTTTTTATTAGTTTCAGGTGCACAAAACAATGTAATAGCTGGACATTTATCATTTATATCCCTCACACAGTGATAGCCCCCCTCCCCCCATCCACTACCCCCTCTGACTCCGCACACAGCCATTACATTTCCGCTGTCTCTATTCCTAATGCACATCTCTTAAGGCCTAACTTCAGAAGTTATGCAGCAGCACTTCTGTTGCATTTTATTGCTAAGAACCAGTCCTGGGGCCCGTCCCCAATTCAAGGGAAGGGAAAACAGATTGCATCTCTCAGCAGGAGGAGTAGGAAAGAATATGTGATCATTTTAATTTTCCACAGTAATATAACATTAAATGAACAAGGATTGAAAATATATATATATATGTATAATTATAAACTCAACTCTGATATGTAATATTCATACATAGTTATATATGTTCAATTAATAAAAAAGCATATTATACCTAGACTTATATTTTACATATGAATAAAAAAGACTAGATGGTAAAATACTACAAAGATAATTTCAAGCTAGTGTAAGGAGTATAATTATAATTTTCTCTTAAATTCTGGTTTTTGAAAGGCACTGGAATGTATTACTTTTTCAACTGGAACATAAATGTAATTTAAAAAATATTTTATTTAAAGTAACATTTAAAGCAATTTCCTACAAAAACCTAGAAAGCACTAGAGAAAATTAAATCAGAAATGGAGGAAACCAACATCAAATTGAAAAGCAAATAATAAATAAATAATAAGACACTTGTATAATTTTTTTCTTGACTACAGAATATTGAGATATTTGAATCATCAAACATTTCATGGCAGGTTTATGACCATACTGAACAAGTAACTGATGTTTATATTTCATTATACTTACATTACATAGTGAATATTTTACTGCCTCCTAAAAGGAAAAACAAAGCAAACTTTCCTTGGTTTCTATGTATAGATCTCAGCCAAGATAAATGCAGCAGAAGTCTTGAGGCCGAGACTAATAAAACTTGAATAATTGTAGCACATGCATTATAACAAAATCTAAAAATAAAATTGACATGCTCAAAAAATAAAATATCGCTGTTGTTTCTCCTGATTCTATAACTTTATAAAATTAAAAGGGGTATTTTGTTTTGTTTTGTTATGTTTTGTTTTGTTTATATAAAGTCACCATGCTATTTCCACACAGCATCATAAATTAGTGTGGCATGATTCTGATGGCAACTTTCGGTGATACAGAAACACTAAAGAAGAAAAAAAACATGCATTCCTCTTACACAACTTTTTAGATAGACTTTATTTTTCAAGCACCCAGAGATGCTATGTTATTTAATAGCTCAACTAGCCTTTCCATAACTGTCAAGGAAGCCTCGTTTTCATCTTTGCATCCTGACAGCCAGAAGGTCTGGAAATGTTCTTGGCTCACACCAAAATTCATAGATTTGAGAAAAGAATTCTCTCCTCCGGCCCGCCCTCTCCGCCCCCGCCCCCCCTCCCCGCCCCCGCTCCAAAAAGCAACAAAGGAATCCGTGCTCCAACACAATCTAAAAGAAGGAGAAATGGTAGGAAAATATTAACCACACACTCCCCGCCAAAAAAAAAAACTGTGTGTTTGTGCTGTTTACAGGCATATCTACTGAACTTCAAAATATCAACCCCTCCCATTTGCAGAGGTACATATACCAAATGAAGCCTCTTTTTACTCTGCAACCTGAGGTTTCTAACCCCAGGCATTGAGTGACATCCACCTCCATCCTACAGATGAATTCTTAGCAGTCTTTCTTGAAACACTTGTATAGGCTATGGTGATCCCTCTGGGCACCAACCAGTAATGATATACACCATGTAGAAAGTAGGTGTGACATGTGAGAGTATTTTGAAATCATGAAACACAAAGCTCTTTCTCAAGGTCATCCTTTCAGAAAAAAAAAAATTCTATCAAAGCTGTGATAATACATATTTTAGCCTCACTTAAGCTGTTTCAAACTCCTGTTACATGATCACTAGACCAAGAGGCATTTCAGCCTCTTTAAACACTAATGAGACCTCAAGAGATTATCCTAAAATACCTCTAATCCTTCCTTACTATTTCATTACTGGTTCATACACAGTTCTCTTATGTTCATTAAGCTTCAAAGTTTTTTTAAATAATTATTTTAGTTGTCCATGGATCCTGAATGGTTTGTATGAGGAGATAAAACAGCAGCTTAATTTGGTTTTGTTTGTTTGTCTATCTTAGGGATTTATTTTAGACCTTTGAGATGTTTTCAGTTTTCATGACTTAATGGCTGATCAATCTCACTCAAGTTCAATTTTTTTATCACTTGCTACATCTTGGGAGGAGGAAGTTAGTTGTGTTAGATACCATTTTGTTTAATGATTGGGTCTTGCTATGCCTAAAAGTACAACTGAAAATTAAAACTTTATGACACATTCAAATAAATTTATTTTTAGACATACTTCAGAGATATTGCAGGTTCAGTTTGAGACCAACCACTGCAATAAAGCAAATATAATAAAGCAAACCACATGAACTTTTTTGGTTTTCTAGAGCATATGAAAGTTATTTTTACACTCTAGTTTAGTCTATTAAATGTGCAATAGTGTTATGTCTAAAAAGCAAGTGTACATACCTTCATTAAAAAGTACTTTATTGCTAAAAAATGCTAATCATCATCTGAGCCTTCGGTAAGTCATAATCTTTTTGCTGGTGGAGGGTCTTGCCTAGATGTTGATGGCTGCTGACTGATCAGGGTGGTGGTTGTTGAAGGTTGGAGGGATGTGGCAATTTCTTAAAATAAGACAACAATGAAGTTCACCATATCGATTGATCCTTCTTTTCACTTGAACACATAAAGGCCATTGTAGGGTTATTAATTGGCATAACTGCAATAGTTTTGTGTTTTCAGTGAACAGGAGGCCTGAGGGAGGGTGGCCAATCAGTGGAGCACTCAGAACACATACAGCATTTATTGATTATGTTTGCTGCCTTATATGGGAGCAGGTCATGGTACCAAAACAATTACAATAGTAACATCAAAGATCACTGATCACAGATCACCACAACAAATATAATAATGATGAAAACTTTTGAAATATTGCAAGAATTCCCAAAATATGACAGAGACACGAAGTGTGAAAATGCCGTTGGAATAATGGTACGAATAGACTTACACAACGCAGGGTTGCCACAAAACTTCATTCGTAAAAACACAGTATCTGTGAAGCACAATAAAATGTGGTATGCCTGTAAATATTCCTCTAGGTTCTATATGGCACCAAGATTTTTTTCACAGCTTTATTACACATTTCTGACCTGATCCACATTTTCCCCATATATCATATATTTTAAAAATCAGAGAATAAAGGGAAATCAAACCTACTGAAGCTACAGGCTTAGAACAAACCAAAAAGCAATGGCTTTGTAATATAACAAGGAATGTGGGTCTGTTGGAGGATAAGTCTGAGTACCAAACAGAAGCCTCTGGAAATTTAACTTCATGACACTCAGCTAAATGTTAGGTTTTTCTCGGTCTCATGCTCTTCCCTTCCTCCTCCTTTTCTTCTATCAAAAATGCACAAATAATCTTCCTGCCCAAAATTTCAAATTTAGCTAACCAAAAACTTCAGCTAATCAATTTACCCCATTCCAAACTGAAAGAAATAATATAGTTCCTGCTTGCAATGCTTGAAGTGGGAGCTTTCTTTTCACATAAGTTTCTTAATAGCTAGAGCTTTTGTTGTAGGAAAGACTCTATCATTTTCCATTATTGCAGATACTAAATTAAGAACATGCTCAAAATGAGTTCATTTTAGTGTTACAGATCGTGAGAGAAAGAAAAGTATCCCCATTTCCTATAACAATTCCATTGCCTGCCATACAATATTTATACTTTTTTTAGATGGATTTTTTAAAAATATAACCACCTTATTTTTACAGAAAGCATAATTCTTTATCTTTTGACAGCAAAACATAGTTACATTTAGAAGGTAGCATTTTTGAATGTTCATTCTTAGTGAAGTGTAAAGTTCTGCTTTTACATTTGACTAATAGCATCATAGTAACTTTCAGCATATGGAAATATCTGTCTTCCCATGAAGTACTAGAGTTTTATAAGATTAGAAATGGAAATAGGCATTTTAAAACTGTCACCCAAATGATTTCTCCTAGTTTCTGAGTTCAGCAATACCAAAGGTCAAATGTGAGTCAAAATTGCTCTGTAAAAAATTTATGTATTACTGTAAACTTGCTAAAGAAAGTGTTTCTTCATAGAGGAACTCAAACTAGTTCAAAAATATTAGGTTATCTTTTAATCTCCCAACTCCCTTATGAGACTATGTTAACATTAGGAAGAATTTTATCCCAGCTGTCAAAAATAAATATATTTTTCTTTCTATTTCAATACTTCCCTATTGAAGAGGGTTCATTGCATTTAATCCCACCATTACCCAAGATAAGAGTTCTTCTCATTACTTTCATGCTGAAAAGTTTTATGACATATATTTCATGAAATCAGAGGATGAAACATCCTGCTAAAAAAATCTCTCATTACCTAAAAAAGAAAAGCAAACAAACTAAAAACCTTCCTGAAGTAATTGAGCCCTGAAATAAAGAAGTTTATCAAAGGTTATATAATATCATTGTTATTTTGTTTTGTAATTGTTTTTACCAGCTACATTCAATTTTAGCTCTAGTTCATTTGGAATGAAATGGTTTAACTTAATTATTTCAGAGGGGCATTTTGAAATTATGAAAAAGCATTGGCCCATACACTTATTTCTTAATATTTTATAATTTAAAAACTGTTTTAATATCAAGTAGCTTGCCTTTTCAAGCAATCCATTGTTAAGCAAGGCAGGAATTCTTATATCTTTATAAATTAGAAAATCAGAGTTTAGAGGAAGTTAAGTACTACCCAAGGTCACATTACCAGCAACTGGGAGTGTTTAGCCTGGAAAACTAAACTATGTCCCAGGGTTCTTTCTGTTATATTAATGATGCATTGATAACACCATCAATTCAAGAAGCACTTATTAAATGCCTAATAAATAATAGGTACTGTGTTTTTTTTCAAATTATGAAGTACGTAAAATAAAATGCAAAAGCTTTGTCCATGAGGGGTTTGCATTCTAGTGTAAAACAAATATTAGAAGGAAAAAGTGGAGAATTTCAAGATATGGAAGCAGTGTGTGTTAATATGATACAAGGTGTATTAAGAAAGCCCTGGAGCAGTGCAAAAGTGTCCTTCAGTTTACCTGAGAAGCAATTATTTAATTATTCCACTTAGTTACCAAGAGGGTTAAAACTTTGTTTCAACCATTTTTCAACATAATTTGTTTCTCTTGTCATTTTTGTCAGAGAAAGACTCTTGGTTTCAGGATCACCAAACCAGGTGGTAAATGTAAATAATTGCTGTAGTCAATATTTAGATCAGGGAGAGCTCTGATGAAGAAGGTGGAGCAGGAAAACACTTTGCTTGCCTCCTCTCTTGACCACCTAAAAATTACAAATAAACTGCAGAACAACTAACATTAAGAATCACCTGAAATCTAGCTGAACAGAATCCTACAACTAAGGATAAACAAAAGAGCCACATCAAGACTGGTAGGAAGGGCTGGTCCACACCCACACATGGCTGTTAAAAATCAGGAGGAATATTTGACTGTGGAGGTTCCCCCGAGAAGTGAGGGATCCCAGCTCCATACCAGGCTCCTCAGCCCAAGGTTCCAGTGCCAGGAAAAAGATCCCCATAATTTCTGGCTCTGAAAACTAGAGGAAATTGTGGCTGAGTGAGATGGAGAGCTGCTGGAGTCCTAGGCATTCCTCTTAAAAAGCCTATGCAAGAACTTACCTGCTGTAAGCTCTAGCACTGGAGCAGCAGCTCAAAAAGGTGCCAGGATATATGGGAAGTAATTGAATTGTCTGGCTTCCGGGTAAGAGCAGGAGGGGCAGCTTTGTCCCAGACAGAAGTGCTGGCAGAAGCCATTGTTCCTTTGTTGAACCCTCTCCTGCACCTAGTGTGCAGATGCAGATGGGTGCCATATCTGAGTCTCCATCGACATAGCTAATATAACACTGTTTGCCCTGCCCTGATGATTTACTGAGACCCTGCCCCACCCAACAAGCAAGCCCACGCAAGCCAATTCCAGGGTTTTTTCCACACAAAGGCCTGTTTTGGCTCATGATACAGATAGTTCAAAAATCTCTCAAAGGTTGAGAAACCCCAAACAAGCAGCATCTGGCCTCAGCATGCTGTGTGCCACTTGCTAAGCAGCCCCAAGCCAGGCACTAGTGGCAGCGAGTCTCAGTTCACATCTTAGCCTCTCCCAGGCACCTCCAAGCCCAACACAAATGGCAACTATCTGCAGATCACTTGGTAACTCATACCAAGTTGTCCCAGGCAGGGAACAGTCAGCAGCTGACCTTAGCCAACAACAGAGCCCCTCCCACAAGGCCCCAGAACCAACACAGCCAGTGACCAGTTTTAGACCACACCAGACACCACCCAACCACCTCCACAGAAAGATACACCCAAAGGACAGACTAGGCAGGCACCAGAGCTCTGATAAAGTGAATCTTTCTCCATAGGGTCAGCCCCTCAATGACAGCTCATCCATTGTAGTCATGGCCAATCCTCACAATCAATCAGCCTGAAAGTCAACCCCTCCCATTGACATGCCAACAGTAATCAAGACTCAACTATTACATGAGGGCATGCAAAACTCATACAACAGACATACCTGGACCACCCCGCTCAGGTGACCAGGGAATCTGGACCACTTGGTCCCAAAGAACACCACTCTACTAAGACAAGGAGACATACCAGGTCTACTTAATACATAAAAACAAACACAGGGAGGCAACCAAATGCATATACAAAGGAACATGTCCCAAATAAAAGAACAGAACAAAGCTCCAGAAAAGCAATTAAACAAAATGGAGACAAGCAATCTATCAGACGCAGAGTTCAAAACATTGGTTATAAAAATGCTCAATGATCTCTGTGAGAAATTCAACAAAGAGATATGAAACGTAAAAATGGAAATAGGAAACATAAAAAGGACCAGTCAGAAATAAAGAATGCAATTACTGAAATGAAGAATACATTAGAAGGAATCAAGAATAGATTAGATGAAGCAGAGGATCAAATCAGTGATTTGGAAAATAAGGTAACAGATCACACCCAATCAGAACTGCAAAAAGAAAAAAGGAATAAAAAGAAAAAAAGGAGGATAGTTTAAGGGACCTCTGGGACAACTTTAAGCACAACAATATGCATAATAGGCATATTAGAAGGAGAGGAGAGAGAAAGCAAAGAATTGAAAACCTATTAGAAGAAATAATGACAGAAAACTTCCCTAACCTGGCAAAGGAAACAGGCACACAAGCCCAGGAAGTGCAGTCCCAAATAAGATGCACCCAAAGAGGCCCACACTAAGACACATCATAATTAAAATACCAAAGGTTAAAGGCAAAAAGACAATCTAAAAAGCTGCAACAGAAAGGCAATTAGGTACCACAAGGGAGCTCCCAGAAGACTGCCAGCTGATTTCTCAACAGAAACTTTGCAGGCCAAAATGGATTGGCACAAAATATTCAAAGGGATGAAACGCAAGGACCTACAAACAAGATTACTCTACCTGGCTTGGTCATCAAAATGGCAGCATGAGGTAAGCCTCTGTATCTCCCCTGGAATTTACAACAAATTGAAAAACTATAACTCCACAAAGGACTCCCTGCACAGCAGACAGGCAAGATGAAGGATCTCACTACTGAATTCACCTAAAGGTGGGCAAATTGCGTGAGAAGGGGAGGAGGGAAGGGGTCACACAGGCACAAGACGCAGACCTAGCTTGGTGCTCCGAGCTCACTGCATCCCGGAACTACCACACCTGCAGGAGAGAGAACTCAGATCAAGGGCTCTGTTTATGGTCCATAGGAACTACCGCAGCTGCAGGAGAGGGAAGATCTCGGATTGCTAGGGCTCCGTTTGTGGCCCACAGGGATGAGGGGAAGGCATATAACACGGCTGAACCCAATGCTCACGGCAGAGACCTCGGAACAAAGACTGAGGGAAGAAAGAAGGCTGAAAATGGTGGTTTAAGCCCTCACTGCCGAACAGAGAATGGAAGCCTTAGGCACTGAGACTAGTGGCCCCTTCTCTACCCTCCCAGAGCTCACCCCACCCCCAACTGCCCAATGCTAGAAGGGGAACAGTAGCAGTGTCAGATCAAAAGAACAGAATATTTACTGTTCTGAGAACTGTGGTCCGAAGACAAAGATTCGCAGCCCAACAGGTTTAGGCAAAGGGGAGGGAGCTGTGGAAGCAGGACCGGCTGTGGTGGTGGTCGCCTCCATTGCTCTGGGCCAAATCTCACAACTCAACCCACCTCTATCCCCACCAATCTTGGTGGTCCCTGCAGGAGTAAACAGAACTGCTGAAGCACACGGGCTCTGAATCTGGTGCAGGAAGAGCTTTGGAACATCAAAAGCTCTCTGCATACCCACAGGGATGCAGTGCCCTATGACCCAGGCAAACTGTTAACAGAGGAGAAGCCTGTCTGCCAGGGAATCCCCGCATTGTGTGAGAAGCTGGAATAGTGCAGAGAAAACATAACACTACAGTGTGAGAGAGAAAAAAAGGCTGCAGTCGGAGAGAAAATAAAACATTCTACAAACACGTGCTAGAAAACAAAAGAAAGACCTCTTCTTATCAACCTATTGCAGAACCCACTCCTGTAGATGTATAGGAAGAGAAATAATACATCATTAATTGCCATGAATAACCAAGGCAACAAGACAGCTCAGAAAGAAAGTGAAAAGTCTCCAGAAAATGAACTTAAAGATATGGAAATATATGACCTAAATGACAGAGAATTCAAGTTTGCACTTCTGAAAAAACTCAATGAGATGCAAGAAAACACAGAAAGGCAGTTCAATGAACTCAAAAACACATTCAAAGAACAATATGAACATTTTACCCAAGAGATTGAAATTTTAAAAAAGAACCAAAAAGAAATTCTGGAGATTAAGAACTCAATAGAAGAAATTAAGAATGAAATAACCAGGTTAGGTAATAGAGTTGACCAGAGGGAGGAAAGAATCAGTGACATCGAAGATAGAAACCTGGAAATTACACGGATGGAAGAAGAAAGAGACTTGAAATTTAAAAGAAATGAAAGAACTCTACAAGAACTTTCTGACTCCATCAGAAAGAGGAATATAAAAATAAGTGGCATACCAGAAGGAGAAGAAAGAGAAAAGGGAATAGAGAGTATATTCAAACAGATAGTCAATGAGAAATTCCCAAACTTGTGGACAGAACTGGATCCTCGAATCCAAGAAGCAAATAAAACACCTAATTACCTCAATCCCAACAGGTCTTCTCCAAGGCTCATTGTATTGAAGCTGTCTAAAATCAATGACAAAGGAAGAATCTTCAGGGCAGACAGGGAAAAGAAGACACTAACCTACAAAGGAAAGTCCATTAGATTATCATCAGATTTTTCAGCAGAAAATTTTCAGCAGGAGGGAGAAGAACCAAATATACAAACTATTGAAAGATAGAAATTATGAGCCAAGAATAATATATCCAGCAAAGATATCCTTTAGATATGAAGGAGGAATAAAGACCTTTCCATACATACAGAATCTGAGGGAATTTTCTAATATACAACCTGCACTACAAGAAATACTAAAGGAGGCTATTCGACCACCATCAACAGGGACAATTTGCAACAACCAAAACATAAAAAAGGGGAGAGTAAAGGCCTGAACCGGAATATGGGAATGGAGAAAGTAGGCATGTTGAAGAAAATGGACTACTCTAAATATCAAACTTTCTTTTACATAAACTTAAGGGTAACCATTCAAAAAAAATTCAGAACAGAAACATATACTGTAATAAAAGAAGAAACAAAGGGAAACATCATAGAATACCACCACACAGAAATAACAGACAACAACAAAAAGGCAAAGAAACAATGGAGTGTACACAGTCTTACCAGAAAACTAAAGATAGAATGACAGGAAATCCTCACATATCAATAATCACCCTAAATGTAAATGGACTGAACTCACCAATTAAAAAGGCATGGAGTAGCAGATTGGATCAAAACGCTAAACCCAACCATATGCTGTCTCCAAGAGACACATCTCAGCTACAAGGACAAGCATAGACTCAAAGTGAAAGGGTGGAAATTGACACTCCAAGCAAATGGTATGCAGAGAAAATAAGGTGTAGTTATACTGATATCAGATGGAACAGACTTGAGGGTGAAAAAGGTAACAAGAGACAAAGATGGACATTTCATAATGGTAAAGGGGACTATACAACAAGAAGACATAGCAGTCATCAATATTTATGCCCCCAATCAGGGAGCACCAAAATATACCAAGCAACTACTAACAGAACTAAAGGGAGAAATTGACCAAACACAATTATACTAAGGAACCTAAATACGTCATTGACAGCTATGGATAGATCATCCAAACAGAAAATAAATAATGAAATAGCAGCTCTAAATGACACATTAGATGAAATGGACATAACTGACATTTATAGAGCACTTCATCCTAAAACATTGGAATATACATTTTTTTCTAGTGTACATGGAACATTCTCAAGGATAGACCATATATTAGGACATAAAACTTACCTCAGCAAATTTAAGAAGACTGAAATCATACCAAGCGTATTCTATGATCACAAGGCTTTGAAATTGGATATCAACTGCAAAAAGAAAGCAGGAAAAAAGACAAATAATGGAGATTAAACAACATACTTTTTAAAGAATTACTGGGTCAAAAAAGAAATTAGAGGAGACATCAAAATATACATAGAAATAAATGACATTGAAAATACATCCTACCAAAATTTTTGGGATGCAGCAAAAGCAGTTTTAAGAGAGAAATTTATATCATTACAGGCCTATCTCAAGAAATAAGAAAAATCCCAAATAAATAACCTCATGTTACACCTTGAAGAACTAGAAAAAGAAGAACAAGTGATACCCAAGGTCAGCAGAAGAAAGGAAATAAAAATCAGAGCAGAACTAAATGAAACACAGAACAAAGAGACAACAGAAAAATTAATGTGACAAAGAGCTGGTTCTTTGAAAAGATTAACAAAATTCACAAACCCTTGGCTAGGCTCACTAAGATAAAAAGAGAGAAGACACTAATAAACAAAATCAGAAATGAAAGAGGGGAAGTTATCACGGATGCCACAGAAATACAAAGGATCATCCAAGAATACTGTGAAGGACTATATGCCACCAAATTCAATAACCTAGAAGAAATGGACAAGTTCTTAGAAACATATAGCCTTCCAAGGCTGAACCATGAAGAACTGGAAAATCTAAACAGACCGATCGCCAGTAACAAAATAGAATCAGTCATCCAAAACCTTCCCAAAAGCAAAAGTCCGGGACCAGATGGCTTCACTAGTGAATTCTACCAAACTTTCAAAGAGGATCTAATACCAATCCGGCTCAAACTCTTCCAAAAAATTGAAGAAGAGACAGTACTCTCTAACTCATTTGATGAGGCCAACAGTACCCTGATACCAAACCCTGGTAAGGACAATGCAAAAAAAGAGTACAGACAATATCTCTGATGAATACAGATGCAAAAATCCTAAACAAAATTCTAGCAAATCGAATGCAACAATGCATTAAAAAGATTATTCATTACAACCAAGTGGGGTTCATCCCTGGGGCACAAGGATGGTACAACATCCGCAAATCCATCAATGTGAAACATCACATAAACAAAATAAAGGACAAAAACCATATGATTATATCAATTGATGGAGAAAAAGCATTTGACAAGATACAACATCCATTTATGATTAAAACACTTAATAAAATAGGTATAGAAGGAAAATACCTTACCATAATAAAGGCCATATATAACATACCCTCAGCTAATCTCATAACTAATGGAGAAAAACTGAAGCCCTTTGCTCTACGTTCAGGAACACGACAGGGCTGTCCCCTATCACCTCTGCTTTTCAACATAGTGTTGGAAGTCCTCGCTAGAGCAATCAGGCAAGAGAAAGAAATAAAAGGCATCCAAATTGAGAATGAGAAGTTAAATTGTCACTCTTTGCAGATGACATTATGCTATATATAGAAAGCCCTAAAGACTCCACCAAAAAGCTATTAGAAACAATCAACGAATACAGTAAAGTTGTCGGCTACAAAATCAATGTACAAAAGCCCATTGCATTCCTATATACTAACAATAAAATCTCAGAAAAGAAATTTTAAAATATTATTTTTGCAATTGCAGCAAAAAGAATAAAATACTTAGGAATAAATATAACCAAGGATGTGAAAGACCTATATGCTGAAAACTACAAGACATTTTTAAAAGACACTGAAGAAGACACAAAGAAATGGAAAGACATTCCGTGCTCATGGATTGGAAGAATCAGCATAGTTAAAATGGCCATATTACCCAAAGCAATATACAGATATAATGCAATCCCCATCAAAATCCCAATGGCATTTTTTAAAGAAATAGAACAAAAAATCATCAGTTTTGTTTGGAACCACAAAAGATCCCGAATAGCCAAAGCAATATTAAGAAAAAAGAACAATGCTGGAGGTATCACACTCCCTGACTTTAGCTTGTACTACAGGGCAACAATAATCAAAACAGCATGGTATTGGCAGAAAAACAGACAGGTAGACCAATGGAATAGAATTGAGAACTTAGAAAAAAAACACATAGATAATTTTTGACGAAGAAGCAAAAACATACAATGAAGAAAAGACAGCCTCTTCAATAAATGGTGCTGGGAGAATTGGAAACCCACGTGCAAGACCTGACACAATAAACAGCGTAGAAGAAAACATAGGTACTAAATTTATGGACCTTGGGTTCAAAGAGCGTTTTATGAAGTTGACTCCAAAGGCAACGGAAGTAAAAGCTAAAATAAATGAATGGGACTATATCAAATTTAAAAGCTCTACACAACAAAAGAACCCATCTACAAAATAAAGAGACAACCAACTGAACAGGAGAACATTTTTGCAAACAGTGCCTCTGATAAGGACCTAATATCCAAAATATACAAGGAACTCATGCAACTCAACAACAGAAAAACAAAAAACACAGTTGAAAAATGGGCAGAGGACATGAAGAGACATAAGAGACATTTGTATGTCCAAATCGGACATACAAATGGCAAATAGACATATGAAAAAATGCTTAACATCACTAATCATCAGAGAAATGCAAATCAAAACCACAATGAGATATCAGCTCACCCCAGTCAGAATGGCTATCATCAACAAGACAAATAGTAACAAGTGTTGGAGAGGCTGTGGAGAAATTGGAACCCTCATACACTGTTGGTGGGAATGCAGACTGGTGCAGCCGCTATGGAAGGCAGTGTGGAGGTTCCTCAAAAAATTACTAATAGCATTACTGTATGGCCCAGTAATCCCTCTCCTGGGTATCTACTGAAAACATCTGAAAATATTTATCCATAAAGACACGTGTGCTCCAATGTTCATTGCAGCTTTATTTATGGTGGCCAAGACATGGAAACAACCAAAATGTCCTTCGATAGATGAATGGATTAAGAAGTTGTGGTATATATACACAGTGGAATACTACGGCGGTAAGAAAAGATGACATAGGAACATTTGTGACAACACAGATGGATCTTGAGATTATAATGCTAAGCGAAATAAGTCAGACAGAAAAAGCAGAGAACCATATTATTTCACTGATATGTGGTATATAAACCAAAAACAAGAAAAGAACAAGACAAACAAATGAGAAACAAAAACTCATAGATAGACAATAATTTAGTGGTTACCAGAGGGTAAGGGGGGAGGAGGGTGATAGATGAGGGTAAAGGGAATCAAATGTATAGTGATGGAAGGAGAACTGACTCTGGGTGGTGAACACACATGGGATTTATAGATGATGTAATACAGAATTGTACACCTGAAATCTATGTAATTTTACTAACAATTGTCACCCCAATAAACTTTAATTAAAAAAAAAAAATTACTCTACCCAGCAAAGCTATCATTTAGAATTGAAGGACAGATAAAGAGCTTCCCAGAGAAGAAAAAGCTAAAGGAGTTCATCACCATCAAACCAGTATTACAAGAAATGCTAAAGGGGACTTCTTTAAGAAAAAGAAAAAAGAGATAATAAATATGAATAATAAAATGGCAATAACTACATGTCTATCAACAATTATTTTAAATGTAAATGGAATAAATGCTCTACTGAAAAGACATAGGGTGGCAGAATAGATAAGAAAAGAATACCTTTACATATGCTGCCTACAAGAGATTTACTTCAGATTGAAAGACACATACAAACCGAAAGTAAAGAGATTAAAAAAAGATATTTCATGAATGTAGAAATGAAAGAAAAAAAGACCTGGGGTAAAAAGACTTATACCATACAAAATAGACTTTAAAACAAAGACTATAACAACAAAGAAGGACCCAGTAATCCCATTTCTGAGTATTTCTCCTAAGAAACCCAAAACACTAGTTTGAACAGACATGTGCATACGTATGTTCATTGAAGCGTGTTTTACAATAATCAAGATATAGTGGCAACCTGCATGTCCATCAATGAATGAATGGGTAAAAAAGAGAAGGTACATATACACAATGGAATATTACTCAGTCATAAAAAAGAATGATGTCTTGCCATTTGCAACAATAGGATAGGTTCTAGAGGGTATTATGCTGAGTGGAGTAAGTCAGACAGAGCAAGACAAATACCATATGATTTTACTTATATGTAGAATCTAGAGAACAGGATAAATGAGCAATCAAAACAGAAACAAGCTCATAGATACAGAGAGCATTTTCATGGTTGCAGAATGGGAGGGTGTTGGGGGTGGATGGATGAAGGCAGGAGCTCATTAAGAGTAAAGAAATGGTAGTTACATGGGAATGTAGAGTATAGCATGGGAAATATAGTCAGTAGTACAAGGTGTGATCACAAGATATGGTGAATGGTTAAATTTTAAAAAATTGTTACAGTAAAAGACAGATGGCCATTAATCTCTCTCAAAATGTCCCCCCTCGCTTCAAACACTCTTATCCCATCTTTCTTGCCACTTTCTGAAGCAGTTCTGGAAGTCCTCTTTGGTGAGTGTCTTTACTTCATCCTCCATCAAAGGAATGCTCCATGTCACACATCCTTTCTGGTATATGGCAATTTCTGTCAAATAAAAACATTATGGTGTGTCCTCATCCACCTTATTCACCGGATCTAGCACAGTGCGACTTCTGGCTCTTCTCCAAAGTCAAAATGACAATGAAAGGCAAATGTTTGAATCGATTCAGGGCATCGAGGCAGCCACGACACCACAACTAAAACCACTCACAGAAGAGAACTTCCAGAACTGCTTCAGAAATGGCAAGAATGATGGGATAAGTGTGTTTAAGCAAGGGGAAATATTTTGAGGGGAATTAATGGCAATGTGTCTTTTACTGGAATAAGTTTTTTTTTATGTAAACATTCACCGCATGTACTACATAATTACTACAGATGGGTATTGGATTAATCAGGGTGATCACTTCATAAGTTATATAAATGTCTAATTACTGTGTTGTATACTTAAAATTAATATACCATCATGTTAACTGTAATTGAAAAACTTTTTTTTAATTTTACAGTTTTTTTTTAATTAAAGTTTATTGGGGTGATGATTGTTAGTAAAGTTACATAGGTTTCAGGTGGGTAACTCTGTAATACATCATCTATATATCACATTGTGTGTTCACCATCTCATTTCTTCTACTCTGGTAATTCAATGAGCACTTAAATACTCTTTGCATACATACTGGTTTATCAACAAAGCTTGTGACTATTTTCCTTTGGAAGTGTTCTTCACGCCACTTACTTGAGTGAGTGTGGATTCGGGTATATTTGTGAGTCTTTGGTTTATCCACATTTTAAAAATAACCTGCAAAGCAGTGACAGTGTTATTGCATCAGTGCTCTACAACTATTTGTGGGGAAGTACCGATGTTTTTTATTATTATTCTAATGTCACTACACATGGCTGATACACAGTTTATGCATGCAGGTTTGCTAAACTGGTCTATACCCATTTGATAAGACAAGGCCACCGATTCAAGCTTGAATGGCAAGTTTGAATGTCACGGCAATGTCAAGTTGCTGCAAGTTTTTCTAAGTGCTTATTCTTTATTTGTGTACTTATCTTGCCACAAGCCAGTAACAAACTGTTCATGGACACAGAGTAGCTCTGATCTACATTTTCCATATAGATCCATAATCCTTTAGTACAAAATTGTGACCCCTGGAGGAGCTAACTCAATTGCTGCTACCTAACAGAATGACTGTTTAAGAGGAATCTTCCAGCCTCACCAACTACATATCTTCTTCAATCACTGAGCCTTCCAGTTCATTTCCTTGCTGTTACTGTCTACATCCTTTTATATATAGCACATGTTCAAGGATGGGCACTTCTTATATAGCCTTCTCTAAAACTGAAACAGATCTTATTTAAAACAGATGTAGTCTCTACCCCAAATTAGAAGCTATACAACATCAATATGCTAGAAGTGTCTTACGGAACAGATGCAATTTACATCAATGGTAACAACTTAAGTGAACAACTTTAATCACACAGAGTTTGTAATACAGAAGTCAAAAAATATAGTATAATAAAGACAATTGTGAAATATATGGACGTAAATTTTTGCTTCCTTTAAAAAACATTACAAAGAACATAATGTAAATGTTGTGGTTTTTTTAATTAAAGTTTACTGGTGTGACAATGGTTAGTAAAGTTATATAGGTTTCAGGTGTACAATTCTGTAATACAGCATCAATATATCACATTGTGTGTTCACCACCCAGAGTCAGTTCTCTTTCCATCACCATATATTTGATCCCTTTTACCCTCATCCACTACCCCTCTCCCCCCTTACCCTATGGTAACCACTAAAGAAGATGTGGTATACATATATACACAGTGGAATACTATTCGGCCATAAGAAAAGATGAAATAGTGCCTTTTGCAACAATAAGGATGGATGGATATTGAGATTATTATGCTAAGCAAAATAAGTTAGACAGAAAAAGTCAAGAACCATATGATTTCACTGATATGTGGGATATAAAGCTGAAAACCACAAAGGAATAAGACAAACAAATAAAGAAACAAAACCCATAGACACAGACAATAGTTTAGTGGTTAAACATTTCTTTAAAAAATTCTTAAAATAATCGATGAAAGAGTATAATATAAGCAATGGTGCATAACTTCTAAAGTAACATCATCTTCCTTGCCACTGATTTGAGAGAGATGAATAAGGCCACTGGGGGAAGGTGCTATTACTCCTCATGGTCTACGGAGGCTACTGAAGGTTCTAAGTGGTAACCTTGGGTGGTAGTGGCAGGAACACTATTATTCTCTCCATCTGTTTCCTTCTAGAGACAAATTTTCTGAGACTCACTTGAATTTTAGGCTGAGATAAGCTTTCTCTGTTTCATAAAGAATTAAGAGTCAGAAAGGTGTCCTCAAATCCTGCATCCCAATTACTATGTATCTGATGGAAATTATAAATTAATTTATCACTATTATAAATTACAAAGAGAGCTTCTCCATATCCACTTTAATGAGAAAGTAAGGACAAGTACAACAACTGAATAAAGAAGAATAGCTTTTGTGGGAGATATTGCAATGAACAGACTTGATATTAGTTTCATTAGAGAGTATCCTCTAATATTGTCCTCCAAGATCAGATCTGTATGAAGGCTAAAAATCAGAGACTTACTTAGGCTCACAGATGATCTCTCCTATCTTGAACACTGAGTGTTTGGGATACAACAAAGCAAAGTTGTTTCAGATTTGAAAAACATTTTCCCTCATTTTTATTTCATTCACTCCTTTTCTAAATATCAGTGACTCATTTACTGGACCTTGTTATTTGTCATCATTATTACTTTTTTTCAATCTTCTTACTATGCAAATAAAATATACATGCAGGAACCCTGGGGTAAATTTACATCAAGGTCCACTGGAACTTTGTAATATTACAAAATAAATGCTGAAATACAAACTTGAAAGTATAGACAGTTCTATAAACCTTGAGTTTCCAATTTTTTTTCTTTCCTAGAGCCAACCCTTAAGCATCCATCTCTGCTTTTATTTTATTTATACAGACTTTTCAACACTTTTTGCTACAGTCAAAACATAGAAATCAGAGCCAAAAGAAAACTCAAGGTATTTTGTAAATCCATGCCTTGCCTTCAGAAAAGTGAAAATCTACCATCAAAAACCACTAGTTCAATATTTACCTTTAAAGAAGATTTAGAAATAAAGAAACTATACCTTTTATTATCACTAATAGGGATACTTATTTAAATATGTGTACATTTCTCTTTGTTATGCTTCTACTTTTCTACAAAGTATTTACTGAAATTTCCCTAAAAATAAAAAATAAAAAATCCATCTATGGCCCTTTCTTCCATTTACAACTCAGACTTTCATTCTTTTCCCCAGTCTACATTTTTCCTTCCTTTCTTTTTTTTTTTTTTTTGTATGCCTTATCTTCAAAAGATCATATCTGCAGGTATGTGCTCTTCTGTTGTTTTAAATCCCTCTTATAATATGTAAGAACATAAGATTAGTTCTTTTTCCTTTCTAAAAAGGGACACAATTACTTTCCTAATAGTCATAGCTACTATTTCTCAGAGGAAAACTGGGATTTAACAACATATGTTACTTTAAGCCAAGTGTATTCTGAATGACATTTTTTTAGGTAAGTTTGTAGGTAGGCTTTCTCTGAATTGTGTGACAAAACTGACTCATTAGGCCACATATCCATGGCTCCTCTGTGAAACACAGCTGAATGTGCCCATCCTAGATACCTCCTTAGAAGAAAGAAGGGCAGTGTTTTCTCCACATTTGCTTTTGCAGGGCAACATTGTGAGGTGTAACAGGTGAAAACTTGATGGGCTATTTGTTGGTACTTTGGCAAGGTGCCTGCTAGAAATGTCCAAACCCTGCTCTGTAATTCACCATTCCTCCCTACAGAATTTTCAAGAAAGACATAGGCAACGAATTAGAGTAAAGAAACCAAGAAACCCCTTGATTATTAATGGAGACAGGGCAAGAATCTCTGGTAATTGGTTGCAACACATACCTTCATATCTAAGTAGGACAATCTATATCTCTTCATTTCAAATCAGAATTTGTGGATCTTTCACTGTCTAGCCTGCAGGAAATCAAGACAATGACCAAAACTCTCTGCTACTTATGAAAATAGAAAAGGAAAAAAGACAAGATAGCTGAGCCTCAAGTGGGACCCTGACTCAGGCTCCTATAGTAAAAGAGAAAAAGAGCATGTGTGGTGCATGCTCTATTAATAGCCATTTACCCTGGCCACCTGAAAACATAGCCAATCAATCCTATTGAATTTTAATGAATCAAGATGGTCTTCTGTATTTTGGGGGAAGAAATAGGATAAGAGAAAAAGGAAAACACCAGTGAAAGCCTGTCCCATTTAAGCCTATGTAGTGCATTCAATAGTGCCCACCCCCCCAAAAAAAAAAAAAAAAAAAAAGAATCCCTGGTTTACTCAGAAACTCAGAATGTATCCCAAATGTGGAAAAAGAGTCTTTGCAAATGTGATTAAGTTAAGGATTTCGAGGTGAGATCATCCTGAATTTAGGGTGAGTCCTAAATCCAATGGCTGATGTCCTTATACAAGAAAGGAGAGGGACATTTGAGATACATACACACAGGGAAGAAACACATAGAAGAAGGTGATGTGAAGATGGAGGCAAAGATTTGAGTAATGTGTCTATAAGCCAAGGAACACCAAGGATTGCCAGAATCTTGGAGAGAGGCAGGAAATTGATTCATTTTTTTCCATGTATCTCCCCAGTTTTACCAGCCCCATTTATTGACTAGAATGTCTTTACCCCAATGCATGTTCTTGCTTCCTTTATCATAGATTTAATGACCACATAGGCATGGATTTATTTCAGGGTTCTCTATTCTCTTCCTTGATCTACATGTCTGATTTTATGTGAATACCATGCTGTTTTAATTATTATGGACTTATAGCTTTGTACCATAGTTTGATATGCTTTTATGATTCCATATAAAATTTAAGATTATTTTTTCTAGTTCTATGATAAATGCCATTGGTATTTTGGTAGTGATTGCGTTGAATCTATAGATTGCTATGGGTAGGATGCACATTTTAACAACATTAATTCTTCCTATCCATGAGCATGTTATATGCTTCCATGACATTTGTATCTTCTTTAATTTCTTTCTTCAGTGTTTTATAATTTTCTGAGTATAGATCTTTCTCTTCCTTGGTTAAATTTATTCCTAGGTATTTTTTATGCAAATGTAAATGGCTTCTTTGTCAAAAATTATCTGTCCATATTAATGTGGTTTTATTTCTGGGTTCTCAATTCTATTCCATTGGTCTATGTGTCTGTTTTCTGCCAATACCATGCTGTTTTGATTATTGTAGCCCTGTAGTACAAGCTAAAGTCAGGAAGTTGATATCTCCAGTATTGTTCTTTTTTCTTAAGATTGCTTTGGCTATTCGGGGTCTTTGGTGGTTCCAAATAAATCTGATGATTTTTTGTTCTATTTCTTTAAAAACTGCTGTTGGGATATTGATGGGGATTGCATTAAATCTGTATATTGCTTTGAGTAATATGGCCATTTTAACTATGTTGATTCTTCCAATCCACGAGCACAGAATGTCTTACCATTTCTTTGTGTCTTCTTCAATTTCTTTCAAAAATGTCTTGAAGTTTTCAGCATATAGGTCTTTCACATCCTTGGTTAAGTTTATGCCTAGGTATTTTATTCTTTTTGTTGCAATTGCAAAAGGAATTGTGTTTTGTGTTTTTTTTTCTGAGATTTCATTGTTAGTTTATAGGAATGCAATGGACTTTTGTATGTTGATTTTGTAGCCGGCAACTTTACTGTATTCGTTGATTGTTTCTAATAGCTTTTTGGTAGAGTCTTTAGGGTTTTCTATATATAGCATCATGTCATCTGCAGAGTGATAATTTAACTTCTTCATTCCCAATTTGGATGCCTTTGATTTCTTTCTCTTGCCTGATTGCTCTGGCAAGGACTTCCAACACTATGTTGAAAAGCAGAGGTGGTATGGGGACAGCCCTGTCATGTTCCTGAATGTAGAGCAAAGGGTTTCAGTTTTTCACCATTAATTATGAAATTAGCTGAGGGCTTGTCATATATGGCCTTTATTGTGTTAAGGTATTTTCCTTCTATACCTATTTTATTAAGTGTTTTAATCATAAATGGATGTTGTATCTTGTCAAATGCTTTTTCTGCATCAATTGATATAATCATATGGTTTTTGTCCTTTATTTTGTTTATGTGATGTTTCACATTGATGGATTTGCGGATGTTGTACCATCCTTGTGCCCCGGGGATGAACCCCACTTGGTCGTGATGAATAATCTTTTTAATGCATTGTTGTATTCGATTTGTTAGAATTTTGTGTAGGATTTTTGCATCTGTTTTCATCAGAGATATTGGTCTGTAGTTTTCTTTTTTTGCGTTGTCCTTACCAGGTTTTGGTATCAGGGTAATGTTGGTCTTATAAAATGAGTTAGAGAGTACTGTCTCTTCTTCAATTTTTTGGAAGAGTTTGAGCAGGATTGATATTAGATCCTCTTTGAAGGTTTGGTAGAATTCACGCCTGAAGCCATCTGGTCCCGGACTTTTGCTTTTGGGAAGGTTTTGGATGACTGATTCAATTTCGTTACTGGTGATAGGTCTGTTTAGATTTTCCAGTTCTTCATGGTTCAACCTTGGAAAGCTATATGTTTCTAAGAACTTGTCCATTTCTTCTAGGCTATTGAATTTGGTGGCATATAGTCCTTCATAGTACTCTTGGATGATCCTTTGTAGTTCTGTGGTTTCCGTGATAACTTCCCTTTTTTCATTTCTGATTTTGTTAATTAGTGTCTTCTCTCTTTTTATCTTAGTGAGCCTAGCCAAGGGTTTGTGAATTTTGTTAATCTTTTCAAAGAACCAGCTCTTTTTCATGTTAATTTTTTCTATTGTCTTTTTGTTCTCTATTTCATTTAGTTCTGCTCCGATTTTTGTTATTTCCTTTCTTCTGCTGACCTGGGGTTTCACTCGTTCTTTTTTTCTAGTTCTTTAAGGTGTAACATGAGGTTATTTATTTGGGAGTTTTCTTGTTTCTTGAGATAGGCCTGTAATGATATAAATTTCCCTCCTAAAACTGCTTTCACTGCATCCCAACAATTTTGGTAGGATGTATTTTCAATGTCATTTTGTTTCTATGTATCTTTTGATCTCTCCTCTAATTGCTTCTTGACCCAGTCGTTCTTTAAAAGTATATTGTTTAATCTCCATGTATTTGTCTTTTTTCCTGCTTTCTTTTTGCAGTTGATATCCAATTTCAAAGCCTTGTGATCAGAGAATATGCTTGGTATGATTTCAGTCTTCTTAAATTTGCTGAGGCTGATTTTATGTCCCAATATGTGGTCTATTCTTGAGAATGTTCCATGTACACTAGAAAAGAATGTGTAGTCTCATGTTTTAGGATGAAGTGCTCTATATATGTCAATTATGTCCATTTCATCTAATGTGTCATTTAGGGCTGCTGTTTTGTTATTTGTTTTCTGTTTTGATGATCTATCCATAGCTGTCAATGATGTATTTAAGTCCCCTAGTATAATTGTGTTTGATCAATTTCTCCCTTTAGTTCTGTTAGCAGTTGC
Organism: Rhinolophus sinicus; assembly: GCF_057876585.1. NCBI lineage: Eukaryota > Metazoa > Chordata > Mammalia > Chiroptera > Rhinolophidae > Rhinolophus > Rhinolophus sinicus. The sequence continues at coordinate 73,789,755 of NC_142504.1, read as the reverse complement.
TTGGTATATTTCGGTGCTTCCTGATTGGGGGCATAAATATTGATGACTGTTATGTCTTCTTGTTGTATAGTCCCCTTTACCATTATGAAATGTCCATCTTTGTCTCTTGTTACCTTTTTCACCCTGAAGTCTGTTTCATCTGATATCATTATGGCTACACCTGATTTTCTCTGGGTACCATTTGCTTGGAGTGTCAATTTCTACCCTTTCACTTTGAGTCTATGCTTTTCCTTGTAGCTCAGATGTGTCTCTTGGAGACAGCAAATAGTTGGGTTTAGTTTTTTTTATCCAACCTGCTACTCTGTGCCTTTATATTGGTGAGTTCAGTCCATTCACACTTAGGGTGATTATTGATATGTGAGGATTTCCTGTCATTCTATCTTTAGTTTCCATGGTTTCTTTGCCTTTTTGTTGTTGTCTATTATTTCTATGTGGTGGTATTCTATGATGTTTCCCTCTGTTTCTTCTTTTATTACAGTATATATTTCCGTTGTGGATTTTTTTTTTGAGTAGTTACCCTTAAGTTTATGTAAAGGAAATTTGATATTTAGATTATTCCATTTTCTTCAGCACACTTACTTTCTCCATTCCCATATTCTGGTTCAGGCTTTACTCTCCACCTTTTTGTGTTTTGGTTGCCACAAATTGTCCCTGTTGATGGTGGTTGAATAGCCTCCTTTAGTATTTCTTGTAGTGCAGGTCGTGTATTAGAAAATTCCCTCAGCTTCTGTATGTCTGGAAAGGTCTTTATTCCTCCTTGATATCTAAAGGATATCTTTGCTGGATATATTATTTGTGGCTCATAATATCTCTCTTTTAATAGTTTGAATATTTGGTTCCACTCCTTGCTGGCTTGTAGAGTTTTTGCTGAAAAATCTGATGATAATCTAATGGGCTTTCCCTTGTAGGTTACCGTCTTCTTTTCCCTGGCTGCCTTGAGGATTCTTTCTTTGTCGTTGATTTTAGAGAGCTTCAATACAATGTACCTTGGAGAAGGCCTGTTGGGAGTGAGGTAATTAGGTGTTCTATTTGCTTCTTGGATTCGAGGATCTAGTTCTGTCCACAAGTTTGGGAAGTTCTCATTGACAATTTGTTTGAATATATTCTCTGTTCCCTTCTGTTTCTTCTCCTTGTGGTATGCCCATTATTCTTATATTGCTCTTTCTGATGGAGTCAGAAAGTACTTGTAGGGTTCTTTCATTTCTTTTAAGTCTCAAGTTTCTTTCTGTGTAATTTCCATCTGTGTAATTTCCAGGTTTCTATCTTCGATGTCACTGATTCTTTCCTTCATCTGGTCAACTCTACTACCTAAGCTGGTTATTTCATTCTTAATTTCTTCTATTGATTTCTTAATCTCCAGAAATTCTATTTGGTTCTTTTTTAAAATTTCAATCTGTTTTCATAAAATGCTCATGTTGTTCTTTGATTGTGTTTCTGAGTTCATTGAACTGCCTTTCTGTGTTTTCTCATTGAGTTTTTTCAGAATTGCAATCTTGAATTCTCTGTCATGTAAGTCACATATTTCTGTATCTTTAAGTTCCTTTTCTGGAGACTTTTCACTTTCTTTCTGAGCTGTCTTGTTGCCTTGGTTATTCACGGCAATTGCTGATTTGTTATTTCTCTTCCTAGACATCTACAGGAATGGGTTCTGCAACAGGTTGATAGGAAGAGGTCTTTCTTTTGTTTTCCAGTACTTGTTGGGAGAATGTTTTATTTTCTGTCCGACTACAGCCTTTTTTTTCCTCTCTCACACGGTAGTGCTGTTTTCTCTACACTATTCCAGCTTGTCACACAATGGGGGGATTCCCTGGGAGACAGGCTTCTCCTCTGTTAATAGTTCGCCTGGGTCACAAGGCGCAGTGTCCCGGTGGGTATGTGGAGAGCTTTTGATGTTCCAAAGCTCTTCCTGCACCAGATTCACAGCCCGTATGTTTCAGCAATTTTGTTTACTCCTGCAGGGATCCACCCAGATAGGTGGGGCCAGGGGCGGGGTGAGTTGTGAGAGGTGGCCCAGAGCAATGGTGGTGACCACCACCACAGCCAGACCTGCTTCCACAGCTCCCTCCCCTTTGCCGGAACTAGCTGGGATGCAAATCTGTGTCTGTGGTCCACAGTTCTCAGAACAGCAAATATTCTGTTCTTTTGATCTGACACTGCTACTGTTCCACTTCTAGCACCGGGCAGGTGTGGGCGGGGCGAGCTCTGGGAGGGTAGGCAGGCGGCAGCTAGTCTCAGCGCCTAAGGCTTCCATTCTCTGCTCAGCAGTGAGGGCTTAAACCACTGTTTTCAGACTTCTTCCCTCAGTCTTTGCTCCGAGGTCTCTGCCGTGAGCGTTGGGTTCAGCCATGTTATATGCTGCCCCCTCAGTCCTGTGGCCCATAAGCAGAGCCCTAGCAGTCCGAGTTCTTCCCTCTCCCGCTGCGGTAGTTCTGGGATGCAGCGAGCTCGGCGCACTGAGCTAGGTCTGCGTCCTGTGCCCACGTGGCTCCTTCTCCTCGCTTCTCCCTTCCCTCCTCCCTGTTCATGCTATTCGCCCACCTTTAGGTGAATTCAGTAGTTGGCCTCTTCGCCTTGCCTGTCTGCTGTTCAGGGAGTCCTTTGTGGAGTATTGTTGTTCAATTATTTGTAAATTCCAGGGGAGCTTTACAGAGGCTCACCTCACGCCACCATTTTGATACAATATATCATCTTCTCAGTTTCTAATTGCTGAATATCACTATGGTCACCTTCGAAGTACTCCCTTTGAGAAGTTATGCACCGATGCCAGCACCTAGTCTACTCTTCAATTTTGGAACTCTTTTTCTGGAATGTCCATCAGAGCTGTCGTCATATTGCCCTTGATGTCCTGAATGTTATCAAAATGTCTTCCTTTCAGTATTTTCTTTATCTTTGTGCTGGAATTCCATACGATTACACTGAAAAGTTACTTTCAAGAGCATGTCCTTATATAATTGACGGTTTGGGAAGATACCAAACCTGTTGATTACTCGTATGTTTCCAAAGGGTGTAATATAGTTGACCCTTGAACTCAGAAGTTAGGTGCATGGACCCCCCCCCAAGTCGAAAATCCATGGGTAACTTTTGACCCTATGTATAGTCAGCCCTTCATTTATGATTTCTAATTGTTTTTGGTGGAATCTTTGGGGTTCTTTAAATATAATATCCTGTCATCTGCAAATAATGACAGTTTTACTTCTTCCTTTATCATTTAAATTTTTTTTATTTCTTTTTCTTGTCTGATTGCTGAGGTTAGGCTAGGACTTCCAATACTTTGCTGAGTAAAAGTGGTGAAAGTAGACATTCTTGTTTGTTCCTGATCTTAAGGAGAATGCTTTCAGCTGTTCCCCATTGAGTATGATGTTAGCTGTGGATTTGGTGTATGTAGACTGCATTGTATTGAGGTATGTTCTCTCTATTCCCACTTTGGTGATAGTTTTCATCATAAATCGATGCTTGATTTTGTCAAACGTTTTTTCTGCATCTATTGATATGATCATATGATTTTTATCTTTTGTTTATGTGGTATATCATATTAATTGACTTGCAGATATTGAACCAACATTGCACGCCAGGAATAAATTACACTTGATTATGGTGTATGATCTTTTTAATGCAGGGGTGTCCAAACTTTTTTCAACGCTTTTTACCAAGGGCCATATGCAGTAAAATACACAAACAGCCGGGCCACTCACTAGAGGTGAAGTACATATTGCCTCACCTGGTTTATTTAAGTAAACTAAATATATTTTTGGAATTTGCTGCGGGCCAATTAGCAATGGATTGCGGGCCGCAGTTGGCCCGGATATGGCCGCAGTTTGGACACACTTGCATATTGCTTAATTCAGTTTGCTAATATTTTCTTGAGGATTTTTGCAACCATATTCATCAGAGATATCAGCTTATAATTTTCTTTTTCTGTAATGTCTTTGTCTGGTTTTGGAATCAGGGTAATGGTGACTTCATAGAATGAGCTTGGGAGCCTTGCATCCTCTTCTATTGTTTGGAATAGTTTGAGAATAGGTGTTAATTCTTTTTTGAATGTTTGGTAAAATTTACCTGTGAAGTCATCTGGTCCAGACTTTGTTGCAAGCTTGTTGATTAGTGCTTCAATTTTGTTAATAATAATTAGTCAGTTCAGATTTCTGTTTCCTTTTGATTCAGACTTGGAAGAGTGAATGTTTCTAGAAACTTATCCACTTCTTACAGATTGTCCAATTTGTTGGCCTAAAATTGCTCATAGTATTTGTCATGCTGGGTGGTGTCTTGCGGGAGACCCTGCTCGCTGTGCCACTTGTCGTGCGAGACAGCCTATGGGGTTTCTTGTCCCGCTCCCCACATAAGAACGCAGGATATGGCTAGGCGAAAAAGGAACACACATGGAGCCATAGATAGGGGAGTCATACCACTATAGTCTCACTAGAGGCACTATAGTCTCACTGGAAGCTGGATCCACATGACTTGCAACATGCTGTCCACTTCTCTGCCTGCCACCCAACCGAATGATCAAGCAGCACAGCTAACTGGTTACAGCTGACAGCCAACTAGCCATAGCTGACGGCCATCTACTACCTAAGCCAACACCTTTCCACGTGAGGCCGAGAGCCTGGAAATTGCTCTCTGGGGCTTTGTCCCCACACTCCACCCCTACAGGGCCTTGCCTCACAATCTATGTGACAAGCGTCTTCTGCGAGGCTCCCTATGCGAGAAGCCTGGAGGTGAATGCAGTATCCTAACACAGCCAGGCTCTCTGGACACAGCCAGGGTTTCTCAGGGCACCATCAGTCCTTCTGGGCACAGCCAGACTTCCTGGGCCTCTTAGGGTACCACCAGTCTCCTCCTGCCCTCCTGGCAGGTGGTACTGTCACACTGTAACCACACATTGGAGCTGCAGCAACACTTGAGGAGGGTGGTGAGGATGCCCACGTGTCACCACTTTCACCACCCAGATCCGGAGATGGAACTCTCCTACCGATGTCTGTAAGCTGAGGCCGTGTAGCATGTCCACCCCTAGAATATACTCCAGAACAGGGGAGACATAAACTTTGTAGGTATGAGGGGGAACCCTTCCTATACCCAGTGGTAAGGAAACAGCTTTTACAGTCACAGTCTTTCCCCAGTAGCCATCAATGCAGATTGCTTGTCCAGGGAACAGTTCTGGGTTCCCATAAATAAGACTGCAGTCTGCGCCAGTGTCAACTAGGCCTAAAGCCCTCTGCACATTAGAAGGGGACCAATATATGGACAGTTCCACGTGGGACCACTGGTCCCTGCTCGTCCTCTCTGATCGGGTACCTCGGCCCCACCCCTAATCAAGCTGAAAGGAGTCGGCCTCAAGCAGCCTCGAAGCCCTGGAGGGACACGGGTCTCACTTTCTCAGACTTCTCCTTTAGGCTTCTCTGGAATTGCTGTTCCGGACACAACTGTTTCCAAAGTTCCAACAACAGTGCATTGGATTGTCAGTCTATATTTTCCCCGATCAACGCCTGCTGCCACAAGATCACACCACATCTGTGCGCGAGTTACTCTCTGAGGCCAGCGACCTCTCCACTTTACTTTTGATTTGGGCTTCCAAGTCCCAACTGCTCGGCCCTCCTGTCTTAACTTCCTTTGCCTCCGGCTTTCAACATCCCCTAGGGTGGCATGGCAATTGTAACTTCATGGATCCGTTGCCCCACATAGAGCATAAGAATGGCAACCAAGGATCCAAAAGCACTCACAGGTGCAGTATCCAAAACCAGATCTCTCATGTTGGCTGTAAGAAGCTCGTCATCCGGCCCCCGCATATTAAGGTTGAAAATAGCATGTCTCATATCCATTTCATGGATGATTTGTGTTAAGTTCCGTATATGACTGCCATTGACACAGTGTCAGGCAGCTCGCCAGCCTGTCCCCATACTGTGCATACTGCAGCAGTGAGCCACTCCATTAGAGAATGGTTGCCCTGGTCATGGGCCAACCTATGGCAGTTCTGTAACATATGTCACAGGAACGGATGCACCGTCACGAAGGCTAGCTTTTCCATCTCACCTGGGGAGCAGAGAATGTTGTCTGCTCCCTCATCCCATAAACATAGTAGCCAAGCTGAGACTGGCTCTCCAGGGTTCTGTCGGTACCGCCTCCCCAGCTTCTGCAACTCAGTGGGAGTGTAAGTGGTGTAGGTTGTGAATTCAGTCACAGCTGGGTTGCCTGCAGTAATGCCCCCGGGGCCCAAAGGTTTCTCACGGTTTACCCTTTGCTTCAAGATTGGCCGGGCCTGGGGGTTGGGAGCTACATTGTCTCCACTCACCTCCTCCACCTCTGCCTCAGAGTTTCCACTGTGGGGCCCCTCTTCTAACAGGTGGACCTGAGCTTCCAGTGCCTCCAACTGGGACACCTGGTCCAGCACCTGGGCTATTTCAGGAAGCTCATTTTCCGTGTTACAACTCAAGGCTGTGAGGAACATCCAGCCCATGTGGACAGCTGTAGCCTTTGCCTCCTCCGGCACCCGCTCAGCTAAAACCTGCAGGGCCCTCTGCACGCTGGCCAGAGAGCCGTCCATGTCCTCCCATCCCTCCTTGGGGATCCAACTCCTGAGAACAACGGCCACCAGGCACCACACACTGTGTGGGGGCAACCTGTCCTCCTGCCCAGAGTCAGACGCCAGTCCTACCTGGCCGGAATCTTGCTCGCTGCACCAGGCATCCGATTGGGTGGAGGCCTCAGTGTAAGATGTCTGCAACCCTCAGAGCCTACAGCAGCAGCCTACCAAAAAGCTGGTGATGCCTGCTATGGCCAACAGGATGCCATGCCATCCAGAGGCTTGAGAGGACCACCAATTCACCAACGGGTCACGTCTCTCCCAGGCAGACTGAGCTCCCCATCTCTGGCACTGCTTCTCATGGGCTTCCCGAAACTGAGTTTTCACATGCACAAACTGCTCTACCATCCCTTGGAGAGCTTTGGCCGGCACCATACCCTGCTCGCTATGCCATTTATCATGCGGGTGACCCTGCTCGCTGCGCTATTTGTGGTGCGAGACAGCCTGCGGGGTCTCTGGTCCCGCTCCCCACATAAGAATGCAGGATACGGCTAGGCCAAAAAGGAACACCCATGGAGCCATAGATAGGGGTGTCATACCACTGTAGTCTCACTGGAGGCACTATAGTCTCACTGGAGGCTGGATCCACACAACCTGCAACCTGCTGTCCACTTCTCTGCCTGCTACCCAACCAACTGACCAACCAGCACAGCCAGGGCAGTTATATCAGTGGGTAATTGGCTAACTGGTTACAGCTGACGGCCAACTAGCTACAGCTGACAGCCATCTACTACCCGAGCCAGCACCTTTCCATGTGAGGCTGAGAGCCTGGAAACTGCTCTCTGGGACTCTGTCCCCACAGGCGGCATGCGGGTTCTCAGCTCCCGCTCCCCACATAAGAATGCAGGGCATGGTGAGGCCAAAAAGGAACACCCATGGAGCCATAAATGGGGGAGTCATACTACTATATTCTACTGGCGGCATCCACCTCTCTGCAATCTGCTCTTGCTAGCTCAGCCACCATCTTCTTGCTAGCCCCCCATTTTCTGTTAGCATAGCCACAGCAATTATGTTAGTGGCCACTGGTTACAGCTGACAGCCAACTAGCCACAACTGATGGCCATCCAATCACAGTTGATGGCCATTTACTAACTGAGCCAGCACCTTCCCATGTGAGGCCAAGAGCCTGGAAACTGCACTCCTAGTTCTGTCCACACAGTATTTTCTTAAATTTTTTTGTATTTCTGTGGTGCCATTGTCACTTCTCTTTCATTTCTGATTTTATTTATTTGTGTTTTCTCTCTCTCTCTCTCTCTCTCTCTCTCTCTCGCTCTCGCTCTCGCTCTCGCGCTCTCTCTCTCTCACACAGACACACACACACTCACATATTCTTTTCTTTTTTTTGAGGAATCTGGTTAAAATTTTAATTTTGTTTATCTTTTCAAAGAATAAGCTCTTGGTTTCATTGATCTTTTGTATTTTTTTAGAATTTATTTCATTTATTTGTGCTCTAATCTTTATTATTTCCTTCCTTCTACTCACTTTGAGCTTTGTTTGCTATCCTTTTTCCAGTTCCCTTCAGTGTAAAGTTAGATAATTTATTTGTGATTTTACTTATTATTTGAGGTAGGTCTGCATTGCTATGGTTTTTTCTCTTAGGACTGCTTTTGCTGAGTCGCATAGATTTTGGTCATTCTGTTTTTATTTTCAATTCTCTCAAGATCTTTTTATTTTTCCCTTGATCTCATTGTTAATCCATTCACTATCTAGTAGCATGTTATTTAGCCTTCATGTGTTTCTTTGTGTGTGTGTGTGTGTTTAATTTTTTACTTGTAACTGATTTCTAGTTTCATATTTTTGTGGTCAAAGAAGATGCCTGATATAATTTCAACCTTATTAAATTTACTGATATTTGTTTTGTGGCATAATATACTGTCTATCTTGAAATTTTTCTATGTACACTTGAAAAGAACATATATTGTGCTACAAAGTATGATCACAAAATATGGTGAATGTTTAAATTTAAAAACAATATTATAGTAAAAGACACACTGTCATTAATCCTCCTCGAAATACTCCCCATCACTTTGAACACTTTTATCTCATCATTCTTGCTACTTTCTGAAGCAGTTCTGGAAGACCTCTTTTATGAGTATCTTTAGCTGTGCTGTTGTGGCTGCCTCAATGTCCTGGATCAATTCAAAACGTTTACCTTTCATGGTCATTTTGACTTTGGGAAAAAGCCAAAAGTCGTATGGTGCCAGACCTGGTGAACAAGGTGGATGAGGACACACCATAACGTTTTTATTTGACAGAAATTGCCATATTAGATGTGATGTGTGACAAAGAATGTTGTCATGATGGAGGATAAAGTACAGACATCATGAAAGAGGACTTCCAGGACTGCTTCAGAAAGTGGCAAGAACAATGGGATAATTGTGTTCGAAGCAAGGGGGAGCATTTTGAGTGGCACTGTGTCTTTTACTGTAACAATTTCTTTTTATTTAAACATTCTCAATATTTTGTGATCACACCTTGTACTTTGGGGTCGAATGTTCTAAAAATATCAATTAAATCCATCTGGTCTAGTGTGTCATTTAAGGCTTTTGTTTCTTTGTTTATTTTCTCTCTAGATCTGTCGATTGGTGTCAATGGGGTGTTATAGTCTCTCAGAGTATGATTGTATTACTGTCAATCACATCCTTTATGTCCGTCAATATTTTATTTTATGTATTTAGGTGCTTCTATGTTGGGTACATAAATGTTTACTGGGTTATGTTCTCTTGTTAGATTGATCCTTTTATCATTATGAAATGTCCTCCTTTGTTGCTTTCTATAGTCTTCTTTTTTTTTTTTTTTTTTTTTTAAAGAGGAGACAACTCACAGTGGCCTATGCGGGGATCTATCCAGCAACCTTGGCATTATTAGCACCACACTAACCAATTGAGACAACTGGCCACCCCTAGAGTCTTCATTTTAACGTCTATTTTGTCTGATATAAGTATTGCTACCCCAGGTTTTTTCATTTCCATTTACATGAAATATCTTTTCCATTCCTTTACTTTCAGACTGAGGTGGGTCTCTTATAGATAGCATATTTATGGGTCTTGTTTCTTACCCTTTCAGCTACCCTATGTCTATTGATTGGAGCATTGAAGCCATTTACATTTAAAGTGATTATTAATAGTTACACAGTTATTACCATTTTATTACTCATATTTTTGATCTTTTGTATGTTTTCTCCCTTCATCTTCGTAAGAAAGTCCCTTTACCATTTCCTTTATTACTGGCTGGGAGTAATGAATTCCTTTTGTTTTTTCTTCTTTGGGAAGCCCTTTATCTCTCCTTCAATTTAAATGACAGCTTTACTGGATAGAATTGTCTTGGTTGTAGGCTTTTGCTTTTCATCACTTTGACTATTTATTGCCATTACCTCTGGCCTGCAAAGTTTCTGTTGATAAATCAGCTGATAATCTTATAGGAGCGCTCCTGAAAGTAACTAGTTGTTTTCTCTCTTCCTGCTTTTAGGATTCTCTCTTTGTTTTCACCCTTTTGTATTTTATTTATGATGTGTCTTGTTGTGGGCATCTTTGATTCATCTTCTTTGGGACTCTGCATTTTCTGTGCTTGTCTATTTTCTTCACCAGGATAGGGAAGTTTTCAGTCATTATTTCTTGAAATAAGTTCTCAATCCCTTGCTCCCTCTCTTCTCCTTCTGGTACTTCTATGACACAAATGTTGTTATGCTTGATGTTGTCCCAGAGGTCCCTTAAACTATTTTTGTGTGTCTGTGGTTTTTTAAACTCTTTTCCTTTTGTTTTTCCTATTGGGTGATTTCTGCTACCTTATCTTCTAAATCACTGATTTGATCCTCTGCTTCATCTAATCTGCTGTTTATTCCTTCTAGTGTAATCTTCATTTCAGTTATTGTATTCTTTATTTTTCACTGTGTTCTTTTTTACGGTTTCTATGTCCTTTATGCTTACTATCTCTTTGTTGATGTTTGTACTAAATTCTTTAAGCATTCTCACAAGCAGTGTTCTGTACTCTGTCTGTGGTAGGTTGGTTGCCTCCATTGCATTTAGTTCTTTTTCTGGATGTTTCTTCTGTTCTTTTATTTGGGACATGTTTCTTTGTTTCCTCATTCTGGCTTACTCTCTGCATTTGCTTCTGTGTAGTAGGTAGCGCTCTTATGTCTCTCAGTCTTTGCCAGATGGTCTTATGTAGTAGGTATCCTGTGTAGTCCAGTAGTACCATCTCCCTGATCACCTGTGCATGTGTTCCAGGAATGTCTTTTGTGTGTTGTATGTATTCTCCTGTTGCAGTTGAGCCTTGATAGCTTTTGGCCTGTCAGTGGGTGGAATTGACTCTGAGGCTGACTAGCTGTGAAGATTGGCATGCCCACAACATATGAGCTATTGTGTGAGGGCTAACCCCTCAAATGCTGATTTGCCCCAGTAAGCTCATATGCCCTTTGGGTGTGCTGCTTTTGGAGCTAATCAGGTAGTGCTCTGGCATGGTCTAAGGTGGGTCTCTGGGTGTGTTGTTTCTGGTGCCTATTTGGAGAGATTCTCATGTAGGCCAATTTCAGCCTTGTCTGTGACTAGCTCTGAGCTACCTGGTAGGAGCTACAAAGTTATATGGAATTGGTTACTACCTGTGTTGGATGTGCAAATATGTGGGGGTGGACTCCCTGTGAAAAACAATCAAAATTAAATTTAGTATGATATTGATAAACCAAATTTTTGTCAACAAACTCCATGGAATATCACAAGAACAGAGGTTCCACTTAAAACTTCCTTATTCAGAATCTCCTGTCAGCCATATCCCCCTTCTCTCTTGATAGTATATCTCTCTCAATAGAAAATACTTGAAAACTTGCCTATACCCATTTCTATTCTCATGTCCTATTTTCTCTTCAACTGACTGCAATCTGGTTACTTGCCCCATAGTACTTATATTAGTCTTGGGGCAGCTTAGCAAAAGGCCCGGGTCTCCCTAGACCTGTTGCCACCTGTTGGCTACCATAAAGCTCAACCACCAAAAGAGTCTCCTCAGGTGTGTCGGCCAGGCTGGTTGACCCAGTGTTGACTGTGCCTCTGGATATGTCACTCAAGTTGGGCAGGGTGGGATGCCAGGGAGTCCCCGGGTAGGGCCAGTAGTTTCCACAAAGTTAATACAGGTTCAGTTCTTGCACTAGTGCTGAGCCTGTGGCCACTCTGCAAAATGCCCAGCCCAGATAACACTGCAGAAAGACACTGGTCACCTTAGGCCTGCAAATCCCCCAGAGCTGCCCAAGAAAGGCTGCAGCACAAGCTATGGCTGACTGTTTTTCACTGAATATTTCCCAGGATGCCACAGGCCATCCACTGCTATACAAGCCTCCAGCAGTTTTTCAGGTCAGCCTGGCCGCCTAGAAGCTGAAAGTGCTCCAGGCAATGTTTCACTGGCTGGGCAGGGCAGTGTCCAAGGGTGCACTAAGGTGGTGTGCACATGTATGGATTTTATCAGACCAATGTGGTCTCAGATTTGGCCCTATGGGTATGGTTGAACACAGGAAAGATGATGCCCTCCTATAGGTCAGACATGAGTCAGGCTCCACACAGGGATTATGGCAGTTGTCCCTCTAGCCATCACCCTGAAACCATACAACTCAGTCTTTCTCTGTATATCTCTGGCACCTCTTGAGTTGCTGCCCCTCTGCTGGAGGCTAGGGTGAGTGCTTGCAAATAACTGAGTCTGTGCATGGACCCTTTAAGAAGACATCTGTGTTTCCAGCCATCTTCCATCTCACTGGAATGGATGGACAAAATCTTTGCTGATTTTATCTGCCAGATATTGTGGGGACTCTTCTTCCCAGCACAGGACCATTGAGCTGGGGAGTGCAGTGTGAGGCTAGGACCCCTCACTCTTCAGGTGGGACCTCACCACTGAGGGGGTCCCTCCCAATGCTCAACCACTACCTGTGGGTTTGGGTTAAGCCCATTTCACATCTCTGCCCTCCTATCAGTCTCAATGTGGGCTCTTCTTTTCATCCTTATTTATATGGATTCTGTTCAGCTAGTCTTCAGATGATTCTCAAGATTGCATGTTCTACAATTAATGTAGTTGTAATTTTAATGTGATCATGGGAGGCAGCAGACATAGCATTTACCTATTCTTCCATCTTGAACCTTCCCACTTTGGCAATATCTTAAGAGCACAAAATAGAGAATCAAATTTAGATATTTTTCAAGTATTCACCTTGAACTTGTTTTATTAATCACCCTTAAAAATTGGTTGTGTTTTCTACTGTTTAGATTTTATCGCCTAACAATTTTCTTCATTGAAACACTATTAAAATCAGCAGATGGTGTACAATTTTTATAAAAATGCAAAGAAACTAGAAGAGTGGAACAATTTTGAAAAAAAAAATAACAAAGTTGGTGGACCTACAATTCCCAAATTAAAGACTTGCTATAAAGCTCCACTCTTCACGACAGTATGGTACTGGCATCCAAATACACAAACAGGTCAATGAAACTGAATAAACTCTTTCTGAAACAGAAATAGACCCACAGACCCACACATATATGATTGTATTAATTAGCTCAGCCTGCTGTAAAAAGATACCGCAGACTAGGTGGCTTAAACAACAAACATTTATTTTCACACAGTTTTGGAGGCTGGTAATCCAAGATCAAGGTGCCAAAAGAGCTGGTTTCTGTGAGGCCTCTCTTTTCCTGGTTAGCATGTGTCTGCTTTCCTGCTATGTCCTCACATGGCCTTTTCCTCTGTTGAGGACAGAAAGAGAGAAGAGAGAGAGAGAGAGAGAGAGAGAGAGAGAGAGAGAGAGAACACTATGGTGTCTCTTCCTCTTCTTATAAGGTCCAATCAAATGAAGGCCCCACCTTTTCAACATTATTACCTCCTTAAAGGCCCTGTCTTTAAAGACAACCACACTGGAGGTTAGGGCTTCAACATATGAATTTGATGGGATAGAATTCATTCTATAATAGTAGTCAATTCATTTCTTACAAAGTTGTAAAGTCAGTGGAGAAAAGATAGTCTTTTCAACAAATGGTACTGTAACAATTGGATATCCACAGCCAGAGGGAGGAAAAATGAACTCAAATCATACATTGAACCATATACAAAAATTAACTTAAAAATGAATTACAAACCTAAATAGAAGACTTAAAACTACAGAACTTCCAAAGATACTGTTTATAAAATGAAAAGACATGGAATAGCCTGGAAAAAAATTTGCAAATCATATATCTGATAAAAAACATATGTAGAACACATAAAGAACTTTCAAAATTGAATAAGAAAACTAACAACCCAATTTTTTTAATAAGTAAGAGATTTAACAGACACTTCACCTAAGAAAATATGTGGTTGTCAAATAAACGAATGAGAAGATGGTCGATATCATTAGTCATTAGTGAAAGGCAAATTAAGACCACAGTAGGAAAACTGTGCACCTATTAGAATGGCTGAAATTTAAAAACTGACTATACCATACTAAGTGTTGGGAATGGAACATAACTCTGTCCTATTAGTGTCTACCTAGTATCTTACAGTGTCTGGCACCTAAATGCATGCATAAATACATACATACATACATACATGCACACACATATAAATAACAACTCCTCTTAAACTAACCTGCTAAGATAAGAAGAAAAGCCACAACAAAGTAGGAATTGTCATAAATGTCAAATGCTGCATGAATGTAAGGTAGAATAAAGAGAAAAGCAAAAGCTCCAATTTGTCCATTTTTGTTTTCTGGATCACGTTTTTGGTTTCTTATTTAAGAAACTTTGTTTAACTTAATGTCACAAAAGTTTTCTCCTATATTTTCACAGATAAGCGCATAATGCAAGCTTGATAAATAAAAGTCAGATCTGGACCTTCTCCTGGGATCGAAGCCCTATCTTCACTGAGATTAATAAATTGGTAAAAAAAAATAAAATAAAAGCTTACATCTAATATTGGCAATCTTTACTATTGCATAGAGAATTCCTGCTTGAGAATGAAAACAATACATTAAAAAAGCAGACCCAAAAGAGGGAGAGAGGGAAATTCCTGAGCTGTCTGAAACCAAGATTAAATCCTACACTTTTTTCAGTTGCATTCTCTTTATTTATGGAAATTTGAGTTTGTTTCTCTTATTAGTAACGAAACAGTTCTGAGGAGTAAAGTGATCTTTTCTGGAGCAACTTCAGTATAAACAAAATGAAATTCCTAATACCTATCCATAGGATTGCTATAAGGAAAGAACGATAATGTATGTCAGTTGCTTAGCACCATTACCAACAAATATCTATCACTAAATAAATATAAGTGTAATGGGCAAGTAACCAGATTGCAGTCAGTTGAAGAGAAAATAGGACATGAGGATAGAAATGGGTGTAGGCAAGTTTTCAAGTATTTTCTATTGAGAGAGATATGCTATCAAGAGAGAAGGGGGATATGGCTGACAGAAGGAGATTCTGAATAAGGAAGTTTTAAGTGGAACCTCTCTTCTTGTGATATTCCATTGAGTTTGTTGACAAAAATTTGGTTTATCATCTTCAGTCACTATCATACTAAATTTAATTTTGATTGCTTTTCTAATACCTTCAGATTCTTAATTATTATTGCTCTGAGGCTTGTTGATCTTGTAAAATGTTATTACTTTAAGAGAATATATGAGAAAAGTAAGCAAAACATTTATGAATTAGACCTTTGAATTGAAGACTTTAATGAAACTTTCTTCAAAATTAGTGAAATATTTGATAGATGTTGTTGCTATTGGTCCATTTTCCACTGATACTTGTTGAAATACAATTATATTAAGATGTTACATATTATTCCTTGGTACCCAAAATGATCATATTAGAGTCATATTAAGTTATTCTATTTTAATGAATCCAAAACTCAAAATTAGAGTTTAGATTAATAAACACTAGAGATATGATGGTAAATATGATGGAATCTTACTTCTTTATTATACAATGTTAATTATCAACAAATCACAGGTTATTTTGTTATTCCTCCTAAACAGGCATTATTTGAATTTTAATAACAGACTTCAGTATATACAATTTCAAACAGCTAACTCACTAATGACATAACTTGTGACACTATATTAGAAACTCAAAAAAAAAAAAAAATGTTGATTTGAACCAAACTAATGTTATGTGCTTCTACAGTTACCAATAAGAAAACATCTTATCCTATCTATACTTTTCCAGTGAGTGTTTTGGGGAAAGTGGGGAGTGTCAAAATATGAACCAATTCAGTAGATCTATGATAACTAAATTTTCATTTTCATACCACTAAGATTATAGCATCATAACTAAAAAATATTGCCATTCACTTTTGAGCATAGTAACAGATCATTTATTCTTTCTACAAACCTCTAATAAAATTCTCTAAATTGTATTGAAGATAACTAACATTTGTATCTTTCATTGCTTACACAATACTTTAACATAAATACCTCATTTGATCTCACTCAACTCTGTGAAGTAAATAAAACATTTCAAAGTTGTAGAAAGCTAAAGTTCAGAGACATTTATGGACATATAACATGCAGAATTACTAAAAAATAAAACCAAAATTCAAACTCATCATTCAACTCAAAATTTCATTGTTTCCAGTATACTACATATTGATGATGATGATAGATAGATAGATAGATAGATAGATAGATAGATAGATAGATAGATAGATGATAGATAGACAGATAGATAGCTAGATAGATGATGGATAGATAGTTAGATAGATAGATGGTAGACAGATGATAGATAGATAGATAGATAGATAGATAGATAGATAGATAGATAGATAGAATCTATATAATATATATAACATATATATAATCTCTTCTAGCAAGAAACCAAATAAAATACCCTAATTCCCTCATACAAATTTTGAAATAATAAAAATGAGAACATCACAAATTTCTGAGAGCAGATCAAGCTTCATATTGATCTTCTGCCTCTCACAGCCAAAGCTGTGCTTTCACAAAACTTTTTTAAAATCTTGATTCTTATATAAACACACACACACACACACACACACACACACACACACACACACTTCCAAGGGCATTAGTCTGACCCCATGGCTGCGGGCATCTTCAAGAGCATATCGACAGAACATGTCCCTCTTTGACCTCAAGTGTCTGGGAACGGAATATGACAGCTTACCTCCTGCTAAGCACCTGAAACCCACTGGGCTCCAACCTTTGCTGCAACCAGCAGGTTCCTCTGCTTGGATCACTCTTTTAATGAGGAGAACCAGATGGTGGCCAGTGAGTTTATCAGACAACAGGAGCTTCCTTTTTCATGAAATCTAACTGAGCTTTTCATAAAAGAAATATTACCTCTTCTTTTCTGTACCTTCCTATAAACTCATATTCTTAATACATTCAATTCTTATGAAGTTTCTAAAAACATTCTTCATCCAAAAGGACTTTTATATGGGTGTAAATTCTTATGTCATTATATGTGTGTATACTTTCTCTCAACTAGATTATACAAATTTTTAACTACAGGGACCGAGACAGGGCCAGTTTCCTCCTACTCTCCCCCCACTAAGCTGCTTCAACCTCTACAGAAACTCCCCTGGCATAGTCCTGGATATTCGGTAGGCATTTAAGGATCTTGGCTAATTGCAATTGTCACATTGCAGACTAAGTTAATAGAAGTGGACGTACACTCAAAGAATGTAAAGTCTAAGATAGATAGCACTAGTTTAAAAATTAAAAAAGAAATTCACCAGAGAAGATGTTTTACAAATGCACATAGGAAATTCTTTTAAAAACATTATTGTTATGTACAAGTAAAGGTTTGAATTTTAGTGTGAGACTGTAAGTAAATTAATTTATAGCTATATATACTTAGGGAAGCAAAGAGTGTACAGGTCTAAGATATGCTACAAATTAAAGATAAGAGTTTGAGAGAAAGGAAAACTGAAAAGTAAGCAATAATGAAGTACAAGCCAGCCTTTAAATGAGTCCTAGGGAAAAGTTTAGAGACCCAACTAGGATTGAAGCTTCTTCATAATTAACAGACTCTAGGTTGAACTTTACAAAATTGACATTTTTTTTTGTTGGTCAAAAATGGTCAAATACTGGTAATTTCAAGTAGTTCCTCCTCATAAATATATTCAAGTATAGTCATCAATAATTCAACAAGCATGACTGAGCATCTACAAATGCACAAAGGCGATAGATGGAGGTTTTCAACAGTTGAATTGATAAGGCCATATAAAAAGCTTATCCCAACATTAAAGAGAGTTGAGCAATAAATTCTTATAAAGACAATATTTTTAAAGTAAATATTGGAAAGTGATACGATGTCTTCTCTCATCAATCCATTTATAAATTATATGCTTCTCTAAATGTAAAAAATCACTCTCCAAATCATAAGACTTGATACATTTCTTACAGAAAAAACAGACATCATAATAATATTGGGTAGAAAGTATGCTTTGGTTCATGAAAAAAAAAGCAATTATTAGGCTACCCTTTGGAAAACATCAAGTTCTAAATTATATATCACTAAGGATCACTCAAAACATTACTTTTTATTAATTTAATGAGGACAACAGATAAAATTATTCTTTTTATTTTTAAATCTCTACCTTTTCCCACAGGGGTGTCTATTGAGGATGGGGTGTGAAAATGATTGCCTCCTATCTGGTTTTATCTTATCTGGTCCAACATACACACACACACACACAAACACACACACACACAAAGACACTTCATTTCATAAATGAGCCCCTTCATGACATAAAGAGCCTCACACCAGGCACTCAAGCCCAGGGTTACAATAGCAAGGAGAGAAATCCCCATAAGATTCTGGCTGTGAAAACCGGCAGAGATTGTAGCTGAGTGAGATGGAGGGTGAGTGGAGTCCAAAGAATTTTTCTTAAAGGGTCTGCACACAAACTTACTCACTAATGGACTCACTTGCTCTGAGCTCAGGTGCTGGGCTGCTCTTGAAAGGTACTAGGGACATCCGGGGAGGAACTGAGCTGTCTGGCTTCAGGGCAAGGGCTGGAGGGGCAGGTTTCTCCCAGACAGAAGTGCTGGCAGAAGCCACTGTTCCTTTGTTGAGCCCGCTCCCACACCCAGTGTGCAGATGCAGGTGGGCACTATATCTGAATCTCCATAAACCTAGGTAACATAATACTGTTCACCCTGCTGTGCTGATTTCCTGAGACTCTGCCCTACACAACATGCAGGCCTACCCAAACCATTTCCAGTGGCTTTTCCATTCAATACGACTGTTCTGGCTCATGCAGTGGACATTTCTAAAATCTCTCAAAGTTTCATAAGCTGCAAACAAGCACCATCTGGTATTGGCATGCTGTGTACCACTTGATAAACAGTCCCAAGACTAGCACAGGTGGCAGCCACCCTAAATTCACAACTTAACTTCTTCCAGGAAATTCCAAGCTCAGCACAAGTGGCAACCATCTGCAGATCACTTGGCAACTCATACCAAGTGGTCCTGAGCAGGGCACAGATAGTAGCTAACCTTGGCCTGCTAAACAGCCCATCCCAAAACCAACACACCTGGTGGCCAGCTTCACCCAACCACCTCCACAGAAAGACACACTCGAAGGACAAACTACGCAGCCACCAGAGCCCTGCTAAAGTGAATCCTGCTTCATAGGGTCAGTTTCTGCACAACAGCTCCTTCACTGTAGTCACAGCCAACGCTCACAACCAATCAGCCTAAGAGTCATTCCCTCCCACTGATGTGCCAACAGCAATCAAGACTCAACTATAATAGTAAAGCACACACATTGCACACAGGGTTACACCTGGACTACCTGGCTTTAGTGACCAGGGAGACTGCACCACTGGGCCCCACAAGACAGCACTTTACTAAGACCAGGAGACATTGCAATTCTACCTAATACATAGAAACAAACAAAGAGAGGCAGACAAAAAGGGGAGACAAAGAAACATATCCCAAACAAACAAACAAACAAAAAGAACAATTTTCCAGAAAAAGGACTAAACAAAATGGAGACAAGCAATCTACCAGATGCAGAGTTCCAAACACTGTTTATAAGGGTGCTCAATGATCTCAGGATAAACTTCAACAAAGAGACAGTAAACATAAAAATGGAGATAGAAAACATAAAAAGAACCAGTCAGAAATGAAGAATACAATGAATAAAATGAAGAATACATTAAAGGGAATCAAGAGTAGATTAGATGAAGCAGAATATCAAATCAGCAATTTGGGTGATAAGGTAACAACACACCCAACCAGAACAGCAAAAACAAAACAAAGCCAAAAAAGTGAGGATAGTTTAGGTGGCTTCTCGGACAACACAAGTGTACCAACATTTGCATCATAGGGATACCAGAAGGAAAAGAGAAAGAGCAAGTCATTGAAAATCTTTTTGAAGAAAAATTGATGGAAAACTTCCCTCTCTTGGTGAAGGAAATAGACATACAAGCCTGGGAAGTGCAGTCCCAAACAAAATGAACCCAAAGAAGCCCACACCAAGACACAGGTTAAAGACAAAGAGTATCTTAAAAGAAATAAGAGAAAAGCACTTAGTTGCCTACAAGGGTGGTCCCATAAGACTGTCAGCTGATTCCTCAACAGAAACTTTGCAGGCCAAAAGGGAGTGGCAGGAAGTATTCAAAGTGATGAAAGCAAGGACCTACAACAAAGATTATTCTACCCAGCAAAGCTATCATTTAGAAGTGAGGGACAGATAAAATGTTTCCCAGACAAGTAAAAGCTAAGGGAGTTCATCTCCATGAAAGCCATATTACAAGAATTGTCAAATGGACTTCTTTAAGAAGAAGAAGAAAAATATCAAAAATAGGTAAATAGAATGGCAATAACTACATATCTATCAACAATTTTTAAATATAAAAAATGATTAAATGCTCTCATCAAAGGACATAGGGTGGCTGAATGGGTAAGAAAACAAGACCCTTACATATGCTGCCTACAAGAGACTCACTTCAGATTGAAAGACACAGACTGAAAGTAAAGGGATGGAAAAAAATATTTAATGAAAATGAAAACAAACAAAAAATCTGGAGAGCAATACTTACATCAGGCAAAATAGACTTTAAAACAAAAGCTATTACAAGAGACAAAAAAGGACCCAGCAATTCCACTTCCGGGTATTTATCCAAAGAAACTCAAAACATTAATTCAAAAAGACATATGCATCCATATGTCCATTGTAGCAGTACTTACAATAGCCAAGATAATGGAAGCAACCTAGGTGCCCACCAGTAGATAAATGGATAAAGAAGTGGTATATATACATAATAGAATAGTATTCAGCCATAAAAAAGAATGAAATCTTGCCATCTGCAACAACATGGATGGATCTAGGGGATATTATGCTGAGTCAGAGAAATACAAATAACATGTGATTTCACTTATATGTGGAATCTAAAAGACAAAATAAATGAACCAACAAACCAGAAACAAACTCATAGATACAGAGAATATTTTGATGGTTACCAGATGGGAGGGGTTTTGGGGGGCATGGATTTATCAGAGTGATCATTTCGTAATTTATACAATTGTTTAATTACTATGTTGTGCACTTGAAACTAATATAATATTGTATGTCAACTGTAATTGAAAAATTAAAAATTATTGTTAAAAAACTACTGAAAAACAAATTAACTCATCAAAACCACAATAAGATATCAACTCATACCTCTTAGAATGGCTATTATCAAAAAGAAAACAAAGAACAAATGTTGGTGAAAATGAGGAGAAAAAGGATCCCTTGTACATTGTTGGTATGACTGTATATTGGTGCAATCATGGAAAACTCTATGGAGATTTCTCAATAAAATTAAAATAGAATTACTATATGACCCAGCAATTCCACTGCTGGATCCCCATGTTCCTTGCAGCATTATCTACAATAGCAAGACATAAAAACAATCTAAGTATCCAATGATTAATGAATAAAGAAAATGTGGGAGATACAGATATATATATATATAGATCAATGGTTAGACACATATAGATAAAGATTATACAGTTAGATAGAAATAAACATAGTGATAGAGAGAGACAGAGACAGGACAGAGATATACACATAGATATACATATAGAGAACACAATGGAATATTATCCACGAGAAAGAAGGAAATCCTGCCATTCGCGACAATGTGAATGGAACTTGAGGGCATTATTTTAAGTGAAATAAGTTAGACAGAGGAAGACAAATACTGTATGATCTCACTTATGTGTAGAATCTAAAAAAGAATCCATACATAGAGAGCACAGATTGGTGGTTGCCAGAGGTGAGGGGTGGGGGTTTGTTTAAATGGGTGAAGGTCATCAAAAGGTACAAACTTTCTGTTGTAAGATAAATAAGTCCTGGAAATGTAATGTACAGCATGGTGACTATAATTAACAATACTATATTTTATATTTGAAAGCTGCAAAGAGAGTAGATTTTGAAAGCTCTCACCACAAGAAAAAAATTATAACTATATATGGTAATAGACGCTAACAAACTTATTGTGGTAAACATGTCACAATATGAGTGTTTACATTTATCAAAGCATTTTGTCCTACATCAGAAAAAGGCAATTACATTCATCATAGTATCAAAAAATGAAATATTTGGGAATAAACTTAAGAGAAGAAGTATAAAGCTAAGCTCTGAAAACTATAACACACTGCTAAGAGAAATTTTCAAAGATCTAAATAAATGGAAATATGTTCCATATTTATTGATTGGAAGACTTCGTGCTAGGATGGCAATTCTCAGAAGAACAAATTATATTAATATGCAATATAAATGAACGCAGATTGTTACCTCACAGTATATCCTATTCTCACACTCTCCATACACCAGAGACCAAAATAACTTAAAATAAATCACAGACCTAAATGTAAGGTCTAAACTATAAAATTACTAGAAGAACACAAGTTGGGTTAAGCAAAGATTTCTTAGATAAAACACTAAAAACATGATCTCTGACAGAAAGAACTGAAAGTTTAAATAAATTGTACCTGATCAAAATCTAAAACTTTTGATCTTCTAAGGACATCATTATAAAAACAAGCTTCAGACTAGAAAATAATTGCAAATCATGTATGTAACAAAATACAAATTAACCTCATTTGGATATTTTTGTAACAGATACAACTGATCTTTCTCCTTGACAAATGTATAGAAATGCCATTTCCTGGCAACTAAAAAATGCAAATTCCTGACTCATTAAATTGCCTAGCATGTACTAGGCATCCAAAAACTTTTTTCATACTTCAAATTCATTTCTCCTCTAGAATGCAAAGAAGAAATTGCTGTAGTTCAGATAGACAACTGCACAGAGATGTCACAAGTAGAGAACATGGGATGCAGTTTTGCAAGCATATACAAATTGTCTGACACAAAACTTAGAGCCAGATGAACAGCTTCCATAAGTGCTCAAGAAAGGAGGAACTTGCTGGGATGTTAGCAGTGTGTTTTTGTTTTTAATTTTTTAATGCAAGAAAATCCACATAGATCAATAATCTTTAGTATGTGTTATAAACTAATTTGGGGCTATATGCAAACGAGGTCAGACAAGTAAGTTTGAGAACTCATCCTAGTAAAAGTGCTACATACCTCATTGCTGAATATATACATCTTCAAAGTACAACCATTGGGAAGTTATGCACCGATGCCAACGCATAGTCCATCCTTCAAAACAATTTTAGAACTCTTTTTCTGGAATGGCCATCAGAGCTGTCGTCGTATTACCCTTGATGTCCTGAATGTCATCAAAATGTCTTCCTTTCAATATTTCCTTTATCTTTGGGTAAAGAAATAAGTCATTGGGGGGCCAGATCAGGTGCATAAGGAGGGTGTGCGAATACAATTATTTGTTTACTGGCTAAAAACTCCCACACTGACGTGTGAGCTGGTGCATTGTTGTGATGCAAGAGCCATGAATTGTGGACAAAAATTTCAGGTCATCTAACTTTTTCACACAGCCTTTCAGTACTTGCAAATAGTAAAGTTGGTTAACTGTTTGTCCAGTTGGTACAAACTCATAATGAATAATCCCGCTGATATCAAAAAAAGGTTAGCACTTTACCCCCTTGACAGTCTGAGATATCTATTCTGTGCTTAGTTCACATGACCACAAAGGAAGTTTTTTTCATAGAATAGAAATATAAAAGAAAAATAGAGGTAGAACTAAAATATGTACTTCCCTGAATCCTTTGGATGAAATTATTTATCACTGACTAGAACTTCAAAATGATTGTGAAAGCATTTTCACTTAATGGTAGAGAATACCCAACTACCAGAAGATAGCGGATGTAATGCATTTTGTCTTGGAATTTAAAGATAAAAAATGAAAGGAATATGACAATCATAAGCAAGTTTCCCTGGCCATCACCTTTATATTTCCATTGTCCCCCTAAAATATTTTGGGCAAATAACAAGGAAATTTGGCGTTATTTTCTTTTACCCTACCTCTGAGTACCAGAGTGAAGCAAAATGTCATCCCAATGACACCAGGAAAAAAGTGCACCCACTATCCACTACTATCTTGCTGCTTTAAGTTCTGTTGCCACTGATTGATTCTACTGCCCCTTCTATCTGAATTTAACAGTTCATCACTCTCAACCCAGGTAGCAGTGTTAGGATGCTATGATTTGGGGTTGTTAGCTACTAGAGTATAAACTAGCCAACCTGAACTGATACACTGTCTCTGTAAAGAGATTGTGCATATATTCTTTTTGCTAGCAAACCTATGCTGAGGGACATACACATAGTAAAGTGAATAGCTGTTAAGTCTGTCACATCTTCCAAATAAAACCTGGTCATCAATGGAGCAGTAAATGTTACAGCTGAATTACCCTCACTCCAACACCAGCGTTATTACCCCAATTCAAACCGTGAAAGTTAGATTATTTCTGAAATATTCCCAAAAGCTCAATGAAGTATTTAAGATTTAGATACAGCTTTCCTAATTTCTCAAAGAGTAGCCTACACATATGCTAGCTGCTTTGTATGCTTTTGTAATAATGCACACTTCAAAATACGATTCATACTGTTCTACTGCCCTCCTCAAGCCTCAAACTTCTCTTGAATCCATGAAAGCCTTTTCAGAAAGTTTTCATCTTTTATATTTTTCAATCTTCTTTGAAAGGAAGCTCCCTAAGGAGTGGGAGTGTATTTTCTGGGTTTTGTGAGGGGCTGCTTTGGACATCATATAACAAAAATTATTCATTTTTCTTACACATGCTTCCCTCACTTTAGTATAGAATTGATTGTAATTCAAAGTCCTTCATATGGAGTCAAAGACTGAAAAAATAAAAGAATACAACAAAAAATGACTTCCTCATTTGTACTTAGATAGATAAATCTGTCTCAAAATGGAATAGGTATTTCTTTATGGTTTTTGCTATTGTGTGATTTTAAGAGTGCTGTGCATTAATAATAAAATATTTCTGTTTTCAATTTCCTTTATAATTAAAACTGTTCTTATAATTTTTTTCAAACCTACCTAAACCTAGCAAGTGAAAGACTTCATACACTACCGAATAAAACCTATCTCATTGAAGGTCATATTTAGAACACTGAACCTCCAATTGTTAAATATTTCTTTCATTCTGAAAATACTCTGATCAGTAGAAGAATCTTGACATTATCATGTGAATGGTAATTATTATTCTACTTGGAAAATTACATAAATTTCTGTGGATTGGCAACCAAGGTCAACAGCTTTTTTGCACAAACCAAAAATAAAAATTAAACCCCAACATCTCAGCATATTAGAGAGAAAGACTATTCAAAACAGTTCCTGTAGATATTTTTCAGTTTAGAAAACTGTGCACTTATAAACTGTAAAAACTAAGTGATTTTGAAATATCCAGGTCTTTCTTAAAGAAAATTTATCACATTTGTTTGAGAATTTTATATTATATTAAAGCATTACTTCATGTTTTTTTAATAAAATCTTAAAAATTCTTCCTAATTCCAATTGGAAACTATTGTTCATTATACTACCATTCAATTAAAAAGAAATGATGACTTACAAAACTGCTTTTATTTATATAAATTAATAATAATCCCAAGTAAGTCCTTGCCCTTCTAAGGGCCCTTCATATCCGTGAGTTCCACATCTGTGGATTCAACCAACCATTGATCAAAAACATTTTTTTAAAAAGTTACTTTGTTAGGTGTACGATGGTTGCTTCTGTACTGAACATATATAGACATTTTTTCTTGTCATTATTCCATAAACAATACAGTATAAAACTATTTGCACTATATTTATATTATATTTGGTATTATAAGTAATCCGGAGATTATTTGAAGTATATGAGAGAGGAAAGAGTCAAGATGGTGTAGTAGGTAAATGCTGTGCCTGCTTTCCCCCATGTTTATATTGAAATTACAACTAAATTATAGAACAATCAATCTCAAAAATCATCTGAAGGCTAGCTGAACAGAACTTCTATAATTAAGGATGTAAAGAAGAGGCCATGTTGATACTAGTGGGAGGGGCAAGATGCAAAACAGGTTGACCCTAAACCCCATGGGAAGTGGTTGAGCACTAGGAGGAACACCTTGCCAGCAGAGACACCCCCTGAAGAATCAGAGGTCCCAGCTTCATTGGGCTTCCCAGCCCAAGGGTTCTGTAACTAAAGGAGGAGTCCCCACAACACCCTGTGTGAAAATCAGCGAGGATTCCAGAAGTACCAGTGAGATGGAAGGTGGCTGAAAATCCAGACTTTCTTTTAAAGAGCCCAGACACAGACTTACTCATGTGCAGGAACTCTGAACATATGCAACTACCCTGAACCCTGGCAGAGGGGGACACTTGAGAGGCACCAGAGACACACAGGGAAAGACTGAGTTGTGTGGCTTCAGGACAAAGGAGAGAGGGACAGCTGCCATCATCCCTGTGTGGAGTACACCTTCATGTAGCCTAGAGGGAGCAACTTTCCTGTGTTGAGCACTCCCTCACAGTGCCAAATCTGAGGCTGCATTGGCCTGGTGAACTCCCTGGGACCTTGCCCCATCCTGCTAGTGCAGAATTGTTGGGGGCACTCTAAGCTCCTGGGTGGCCAGACCCACCCTGCAAGTTGTGAAATGCTTTTACAGCAATGGACAACCCATGGTAGCCTAGGAAACTTTTGGTGGCAGATGATCAGCCAACAGCTTGTGCTGCAGCCTTTCTTAGGCAGCTCTTGGGGATCTGCAGGCCCAAGATGACAGGTGGCTGGAACCAATGTTCTCTGAACATTTTGCAGATTGGCCACAGGCTCAACACAGGCACAAGAACTGAATCTGCATTAACTTTGTGAAAACAACAGCCCTACCCCAGGGACTCACTAGGACCCCACCCTACCCAACTCAGGCAACATTGCTGGGGGCACAGTCAGCACTGGACAACAAGCCTGGCCCATATAACAGGAGGCTCTTTCACTGGATGAGCCATACAAGCAGATGGCAGGTAGCAACAGGTCTAGGGTGACCTGGGTCTTTTGCTAAGCTGCCCCAGGGCCAATACTGGTGACAACAGGACTTGATTCACAGAGAGGCTGCACCCACATGCTTCCAGGTCCAGCACAGGCAGCAACCAACCAAACATAATTTGGTCACTCCTACTAGCTAACCCCATGCCAGTCACTAGCGGGGCTGAAATTGGCCTGCACAGAAGCCCCTCCCAAGAAACATCAGAAAAAACACACCAGAAGCCAGCTCCAGACCACACCAGAGCAACACCTGGTTAGTACCACAAATGGCACACCCAAAGGGGGATCTCAATAGACACAAGAGGCCACAGGGACAAATCTTCCTTGGAGAAGTCAGCCCTCACACAATAGCTCATAAACCATGAGACTAGCCAATCCTCACAGTAGGTCAGCCTAGTAGTCAGTCACATCCACTGACATGCCAAAACCAATCAAGGCTCAACTACAACAGGAGATCTCACACAACACCCTCAAGGGACAAGCCTCAAACACATGCACAAGAGATCAGGGAGACTGTGCCATTGGACCACACAAGACACATACAAAGATCACCCTGTAAAGACTGAGAGACATAGATCTACCTAATACATAGAAGCAACCACAGAGAGGCAGCCAGAATGAGGAAATAACGAAACATGTTACAAATAAAAGAACAAGAGAGACGAGAAATAGAACTATTAATAAATGAAATGGAGGCAACCAATCTACCAGAGAGAGAGTATAAAACACTGATTACAAGAATGCTTAATGAACTTAGTGAGAATTTCAACAAAGAGATAACAAGCATGAAGGACACAGAAACCATAAAAAAGAAACAGTTGGAAATAAAGAACACAATAACTGAAATAAAGATTACACTAGAAATAATCAACAGCAGATTAGATGAAGCAGAGGACCGAGTCAGTGATTTAGAAAACAAGATAGCAGGAAACAGCCAATCAGAACAACAAAAAGAAAAAAAGAATTAAAAAAAAAAAAAAAACAGAGCTAGTTTAAGGGACCTTTGAGAAAACATTAAGCATAAAAACATTCACATCATAGGAGTACCAGAAGGAGAAGAGAGGAAACACGGGATCAAGAAACTATTTGAAGAAATAATGACTGAAATCTTCCCTAACCTGGTGAAGGAAATAGGCATACTAGCCCAGGAAGTAGAGAGACTCCCAAACAAGATGAAGCTAAATATCCCAGGCCAAGACATATTACAGTTAGAATGGAAAATTCAAAGACTAAAAGAGAATCCTAAAAGCAGGGAGAGAAAGACAACTATGTAGTTACTTACAAGGGAGCTCCCATAAGACTATAAGCTGATTTCTCAATAGAAACTTTGCAATTCAGAAGAGAGTGGCAGAAAATATTAAAAGTGATTGAAAACAAGGGCTCACAACCAACATTACTCTACTCAGCAAGGCTATCATTTAAAATTGAAGGAGAGATAAAAGCTTCCCAGACAAGAAAAAGCTAAAGGAATTAATCACTACCAAGTCAGTATTACAAGAAATGTTGAAAGAACTTCTTTAAGCAGAAGAAAAGAGAAAATAAACAGATAAAAAATATGAATAATAAAATGGCAATAACTAAGTACCTACCAATAATCACTTTAAATGAAAATGGATTAAATGCTCCAATCAAACACTGCACTGTGCACCTGAAGCTGAAGCTGAACAATAATGAATGTCAACGACAATTACATATATATATATATATATATATATATATATATATATATATATATATATATATATGGTTACAAGAACTAGAATACAGTGTTAGGAATAGAGACAGTGGAAATGTAATGGCTGTATGCGATGTCAGAGGGGTGGTAGATGGGGGTCGGGGGATTATTACTGTGTGAGGGATATAAATGATAAATGTCTATTACATTGTTTTGTACACCTGAAACTAAAAAAAAAAGACAGGGTAGCTGAATGAATAAGGAAACAAGACCCATACATACGCTGTCTACAAAAAACTCACCTCGGATAAAAAGACAAACAAAGACTGAAAGTAAAGAAATAGAAAAATATATTTCACACAAATGGAAATGAGAAAAAATCTTGGATAGCAATACTTTTATCGTACAAAATAGTCTTTAAAACAAAGACTGTAATAAGAGACAAAGGAGGATATTACATAATAAAGAGAGCAATCAAACAAGAGAATATCACCATAGTAAACATTTCTGCACCCAACATAGAAGCACCTAAACAGTTAAGTAAAATATCGATTGACTGACATAAAGGCAGAGATCAACAGTAACACAATCATAGAGGACTTTAACACCGCACTGACAACAATGGACAGATCTTCAAATAAAAATCAACATGGAAACAGCAGCCTTCAATGATACACTAGACCAGATGGATTTCATTTATATTTTTAGAGCATTTCACCCCAAAGCAGCAGAATATGCATTCTTCTCATGTTCACATGGAACATTTTCCAAGATAGACCACATGGTAGGCCACAAAACAAGTCTCAATAAATTTAAGATTGAAATCATCTTAAACATCTTCTCTGACCACAGTGTTATGAAACTAAAAATCAATTACGAGAAAAAAAACATAGAGAATAAATAACTTGCTACTAAACAATGAATGGGTCAACAATGAGATCAAGGAAGAAATCAAAAGGTACCTCGAGACAAACAAAAATGAAAACACAACAACACAAAATCTATGGGACATAGTGAATGCAGATCTAAGAGAAAAATTCGTGGCAATGCAGACCTACCTAAAGAAACAAGAAAAAATCTCAAGTAAACAGTCTATCTATACACCTAAGGGAACAGAAAAAATAGCAGCAAACAAAGCCCAAAGTAAGTATAAGAAAGGAAATAATTAAGATCAGAGCAGAAATAAACAAAATAGTCTTTAAAAAATACAAAAATACAATGAAACAAAGAGCTGTGTCTTTGAAAAGATAAAAAAAAATTGACAAACATTTAACCATATTCATTAAGAAAAAAAGAGAGAGGACCCAAATAAATAAAATCAGAAATGAAGGAGGAGAAGTGACAACTGACACCATAGAAATATAAAAAAAAAAAAAAAAGTTAAGAAAACACTATGAGCAACTATGGGCCAAGAAATTGTACAATCTGGAAAAAAATGGATAAAATCCTACAAGCATACAATCTTCATACGCTGAATCAAGAAGAAACATAAAATCTCAACAGCCCCATTACTACCATGTAATTGAATCAGTATCTATAAGCTCCCAATAAACAAAAGTCTTAGACCAGATGCCTTCACAGGTTAATTTTACCGAACATTCAAAAAATAATTAAATCCTATTCTCCTCAAACTATTCAAAGAAATCCAGGAGGAGAGAAGGCTCCCAAGCTCGTTTTATGAGGCCACCATTACCCTGATTCCAAAACCAGACAAAGACATTACAAAAAAAGAAAACTATAGACCAATATCCCTAATGAACATAGTTGCAAAACTCCTCAACAAAACATTACTAAACCGAATTCAGCAATACATTAAAAAGATCATGCACCATGATAAGTGGGATTCCTTCCTGGTATGCAACATTGGTGCAATATCAATAAATCAATTACTGTGGTACACCACATAAACAAAGTGAAAAATAAAAATCATATGGTCATATCAATAGATGCAGAAAAATCGTTTGATAAAATCCAGCACCCAGCTATGATAAAAACTCTCAGCATAGTGGGAATAGAGGGAACATATCTCAAAATAATAATGGCCATATAAGACAAATCCACAACTAATATCATACTCATTGGGGAGAGCTAAAAGCCTTCCCCATAAGATCAGGAAGAAGACAAGGTTTCTTATTTTCACCACTTTTATTCAACATAGTACTGGGATTTCTAGACACAGCAATCAGTCAAGAAAAAGAAATAAAGACATTCAAATGGAAAAGAAAGAAGTAAAGCTGTCGCTATTTGCAGATGACATAATATTATATTGAGAGAACCCCAAAGATTCCACCAAAATCTATTAGAACTAATAAACGAATTCAGTAAAGTAGCAGGATACAAAATTAATATTCAGAAATTGGTTACATTTTTATATACCAAAAACAAACTGTCAGAAAGAGAAATTATGAAAACAACTCCATTCACAATTACATCAAAAGAAACAGTTACGGATAAATGTTTTCAAATATTTTGGGTATATACCCAGGAGAGGGATTGCTGGGTCATATGGTAATTCTATTCGTAATTTTTTGAGGAACCTCCACATGGCCTTTCATAGCGACTGCACCAATCTGCATTCCCACCAACAGTGTATGAGGGTTCCTTTTTCTCCACAGCTTCTCCAACACTTGTCATTATTTGTCTTGTTGATGATAGCCATTCTAACAGGTGTGAGGTGATATCTCATTGTGGTGTTATTTATGTTTCCCTGATGATTAGTGATGCTGAGCATCTTTTCATGTCTATTGGCCATCTGTATGTCCTCTTTGGGGAAATGTTTATTCAGATCTTCTGACCATTTTTTTTTTCTTAAAGTTTATTGGGGTGACAATTATTAGTAAAATTACCTAGGTTTGAGGTGTACAATACTGTAATACATCTTCTATGTATCACATTGTGTGTTCACCACCCAGAGTCAGTTCTCCTTCCATCACCATATATTTGATCCCTTTTACCCTCATCTACCACCTCCCTACTCCCCTACCCTCTGGTAACAACTAAACTATTATCTGTTTCTATGAGCTTTCATTTCTTCATTTGTTTCCTTGTTCTTTTGTTGTTTTCAATTTTATATACCACATATTTGTGAAATCATATGGTTCTTGACTTTTTCGGTCTGATTTATTTCGCTTAGCATTATAATCTCAAGATCCATCCATGTTGTTGCAAAAGTCACTATTTCATCTTTTCTTAAGGCAGAGTAGTATTCCGTTGTGTGTGTGTGTGTATATATACACATACCACATCTTCTTTATCCAATCATCTATCAAAGAACACTTTGGTTGTTTCAATGTATTGGCCACCGTAAGTAAAGCTGCAGTAAACATCAGAGGACATATATCTTCACCAATAAATGTTTTCGGATTTTTTGGGTAGATACCCAGGAGAGGAATTGCTGGGTCATATAGCAATTCCATTCTTAATTTTTTAAGGAATCTCCACACTGCCTTCCATAGCAGTTGCACCAATCTGCATTCCCACTGACAGTGTATGAGGGTTCCTTTTTCTCCACAGCCTCTCCAACACTTGTTACTATTTGTCTTGTTGATGATAGCCATTCTGACTGGGGTGAGCTGATATCTCATTGTGGTTCCTATTTTGCTTTTCTCTGATGATCAGTTATGTTGAGCATTTTTTCATATGTCTATTGGCCATTTGTATGTCCTCTTTGGAGATATGTATATTCAGGTCCTCTGCCCATGTTTTAATTGGACTGTTTGGTTTGTTGTTGTTTTTTTTGTTATTGAGTTCTATGAGCTCCTTATATTTTTTGGATATTAGCCCCTTAATGAAGGAGTTGTTTGCAAAAATCTTCTCCCATTCGGTTAGTTGCCTCTTCATTTTGTCGATGGTTTCTTTCGCTGTGTAGAAGATTTTTAGTTTGATATAGTCCCATTCATTTATTTTAGCGTTTACTTCCCTTGCCTTTGAAGTCAAATTCATAAAATCCTCTTTGAACCCAAGGTCCATTAGTTTAGTACCTATGTTTTCTTCTGTGCAGTTTATTGTATCAGGTCTTATGTTTAGGTCTTTGATTCATTTTGGTACATGGTGATAGATAGCAGTCTAGTCTCATTCTTTTTCATGTGGCTTTCCAATTCTCCCAGCACCATTTACTGAAGAGACTGTCCTTTCTCCATTGTATGTTTTTGTCTTCTTTGTCAAAAATTATCTGTCCATATTTATGTGGGTTTATTTCTGTGTTCTCAGTTCTATTTCATTGGTCTCTGCCTCTGTTTTTCTGCCAAAACCATACTGTCTTAATTATTGTTGCCCTGTGGTACAAGCTGAAGTCAGGGAGTGTGATAGCTCAGCATTGTTCTTTTTTCTCAAGATTGCTTTGGCTATTCAGGGTCTTTTGTGATTCTGGTGGTTTATGTTCTATTTCTTTAAAAAATGTCATCAGGATTTTGATGGGAATTGTATCAAATCTGTACATCACTTTGTGTAATGTGGCCGTCTTACAACTATGTTGATTCTTCAATCCAATGAACACAGAACGTCTTTCCATTTCTTTATGTCTTCTTCAATTTCTTTTAAAAATGTCTCATAGTTTTCAGTGTACAGGTCTTTCACATCCTTGGTTAAGTTTATTCCTAGGTATTTTATTCTTTTTGCTGCAATTGCAAAAGGAATTATCTTTTATTTCTTTTTCTGAGATTTCATTGTTAGTATATAGGAATGCAATGTACTTTTGTACGTTGACTTTGTAGCCGGCAACTTTACTGTATTCGTTTTTTGTTTCTAATAACTTTTTGGTGGAGTTTTTAGAGTTTTCTACATATACCATCTTGTCATCTGCAGAAAGTAACAGTTTAACTTCTATGTTCCCAATTTGGATACATTTTATCCCTTTCTCTTGCCTGATTGTTCTAGCTAAGACTTTCAATACCATGTTGAAAAGCAGAGGTGATTGGGGACAGCCCTGTTGTGTTCCTGAAATTAGAGCGAAGGGCTTCAGTTTCTCACCATTAATTATGATATTAGCTGAGAGTTTGTCATATATGGCGTCTTTATGTTAAGGCATTTTTCTCCTATACCCATTTTATTAACTGTTTTAATCATAAATGGATGTCGTTCTTGTAGACTGCTCGTTCTGCATCTCATTTTTGTCCTTTATTTTGTTTATGTGATGTATCACATTGATGGATTTGCGTATGTTGAACCATCCTTGTGTCCCTGGGATGAACCCCACTTGGTCTTGATGAATAATCCTTTTAATGCATTGTTGCATTCAATTTGCAGAATTTTGTTTAGGATTTCTGCTTCTGTATTCATCAGAGATATTGGTCTATAATTTTCTTTTTTTGCGTTATCCTTACCAGGTTTTAGTATCAGGGTAATGTTGGCCTCATAAAATGAGTTAGGGAGTATTGTCTCTTCTCCAATGTCTTGGAAGAGTTTGAGCAGGACAGATATTAGATCTTCTTTGAAAGTTTGGTAGAATTCACTAGTGAAATAATCTGGTACTAGACTTTTGCTTTTGGGAAGGTTTCAGATGACTGATTCAATTTCCTTACTGGTGATCGGTCTATTTAGATTTTCTACTTCTCCATGATTCAGCCAAGGAAGGCTATATGTTTCTAAGAACTTGTCCATTTCTTCTAGGTTATTGAATTTGCTGGCATATAGTCCTTCATAGTATTCTTCAATGATCCTTTGTATTTCTGTGGCATCCACTCTTTCATTTCTGCTTTTGTTTATTTGTGTCTATTTTTCTTTTTATCTTAGTGAGTCTAGCCAAGGGTTTGTCAATTTTATTAATCTTTTCAAAGAACTCTCTCTTTGTTGCATTATTTTTTTCTATTGTCTTTTGTTTTCTATTTCATTTATTTCTGCTCTGATTTGTATTATTTCCTTGTTTCTGCTGACTTTGGGTTTCAATTGTTCTTCACTTTCTAGTTTTTAAGGTGTAACGTAACACTATTTATCTGGGATTCTTTTTTCCTGAGATAGGCCTGTAGTGACATAAATTTCCCTCTTAAAACTGCTTTTGCTGCATCCCAAAAAATTTGGTAGGATATATTTTCATTGTCATTTGTTTCTATGTATCTTTTGATCTCTCTTATTTCTTCTTTGACCCTGTCGTTCTTTGAAAGTATGTTGTATAATCTCTACATATTTGTGGTTTTTCCTGCTTTCTTTTTGCAGTTGATACCCACTTTCAAAGCCTTGTGATCAGAGAATAGGCTTGGGATGATTTCAGTCTTCTTAAATTTGCTGAGGATAGTTTTGTGTTCTAATATATGGTCTATCCTTGAGAATTTTCCATGTACACTAGAAAAGGATGCATAGTCTGATGTTCTAGGATGAAGTGCTCTTATAAATGTTAATTATGTCCATGTCATCTAATGTGTCATTTAGGGCTGATATTTCTTTATTCTCTGTTTGGATGATGTATCCATAGCTGTGAATGACAGATTTAGGTCCCCTACTATAATTGTGCTTTAGTCAATTTCTCCCTTTAGTTCTGTTAGTAGTTTTGTATATTTCAGTGCTCCCTGATTGGGGGCATAAATTTTGATGACTGTTATGTCTTCTTGTTGTATAGTCCCCTTCATCGTTATGAAATGTCCATCTTTGTCTCTTGTTACCTTTTTTATCCTAAAGTCTGTTTCATCTGATATCAGTATAGCTACACCTGATTTTCTCTGCATACCACTTGCTTGGAATGTTGATTTCCACCCTTTCATTTTGAGTCTATATCTGTCCTTGTAGTTGAGTAGTATCTCTTGGAGGCAGAAAATGGTTTCGTTTTTTGATCCAATCTGCTACTCTGTGCATTTTTATTGGTGAGTTCAGTCAGTCAATTTACATTTAGGGTGATTAATGGTATATGAGGATTTCCTATCATCCTATCTCTGGTTTTCTCATAGGAATGCATCTCCATTACTTCTTAGCCATTTTGTTGCTGTCTATTATTGTAATGTGGTGGTATTTTATGGTTTTTCCCTCTGTTTCTTCATTTTTTATGTTATGTATTTCAGTTCTGGATTTTTTTTTTTTTTGAGTGGTTACCATTGATTTTATGTAAAACAAAGTCTCATATTTAGAGTATTCCATTTTCTTCATAATTCTTACTTTCTCCATTCCCTTGTGCCAGTTTAGCCCTTTATTCACTCCCCTTTTATGTTTTTGTGGTCACAAATTACCCCTATTTATGCTGTGAGTTAGTTTCTGTGCTGCAGTAGCAATTTTTTTTCCTCTTTTTTTTTAAAAGTTTTGTTTTTCTTCTTTACCCTGTATGTTATTTTTAAGTGTATAGTGTCCTTTTTGTTGTAGGGATGCCATTTCTTGCTCCTGTCTGTCTGTTCGTAATACTACTCATGGTTTTGCATTCTTTTGCTTTTTTGTTTCAGGTCGAATATCCACCTTCAGTATTTCTTGTAGTATAGGTCACATGTTAGAAAATTCCCAGTTTCTGTTTGTCTGGAACAGTCTTTATTCCTCCTTCATATCTAAAGAATATGTTTGCTGGATATATTATTCTTGGCTCATAATTTCTGTCTTTCAATATTTGAATATTTGAGTCTACTCCCTCCTGGCTTGTAGAGTTTCTGCTGAAAAATCTGATGATAATCTAATGGGCTTTTCTTTGTAGGTTACCATCATCTTTTCCCTGGCTGCCTTGAGGATTCTTTCCTTGCCATTAATTTTTGACAGTTTCAATACAAAAGTTGTATTGGAGAAGGCCTGCTAGGATTGAGGTAATTATGTGTTTTATTTGCTTCTTGGATTCCAGGATCCAGATCTTTCCAACAAGTTTGGGAAGTTTTCATCGACTATTTGTTTGAATATACTCTCTGCCCCTTTCTTCCTTTCTTCTCCTTCTGTTATGCCCATTATTCTTTCATTGCTCTTTCTAATGGAGTCAGAAAGTTCTTGTAGAGTTCCTTCATTTCCTTCAAATCTCAAGTCTCTCTTCCTTCGTCTGTATCTTTTCACATTTCTATTTTTGATGTCATTGATTCTTTCCTCCATCTGCTCAGCTCTATTACCTAAGCTGGCTAATTCATTCTTCATTTCTTTTATTGAGTTCTTAATCTCCAGAAATTCTATTTGGTTCTTTTTTGAAATTTCAATCTCTTTGTAAAATGTTCATTTTGTTCTTTGATTGTGTTTCTTAGTTCATTAAACTGTCTGTGTTTTCTTGCATCTTGTTGAGTTTTTTAAGAACTGCTGTCTTGAATTCTCTGTCATTTAAGTCACATATTTCTATGTCTTTAAGTTTATTTTCTGGAGACTTCATTTTCTTTTTGAGCTGCCTTGTTACCTTGGTTATTCATGGCAATTAATAATTATCATTTCTCTTCCTAGGCATCTACAGGAGTGGGTTCTGAAACAGGTTAATAGGCAGAGATCTTTCTTTTGTTTTCCATTAGGTGTTGGTGGAATGTTTTATTTTCTCTCTGACTGCAGCCTTTTATTCTCTTTCATGCTGTAGTGCTATATTTTCTCTGCACTGTTTCTGATTCTCACACAATGGGGGATTCCCTGGAAGGTGGGCTTCTTCTCTGTGAGCAGGTCACCTGGGGTCAGGGCACTGCCTCCGTAGTGGGATGTAGAGAGCTTCTGAAGTTTCGAAGTTCTTCCTGCAACAGATTCAGGGCCTTTGTTATTCAGGGGCTCTGTTTACCCCTGCAGGAATCCATCCAGATAAGTGGGGACAGGGGCAGGGTGGGTTGTGAGAGGTGGCTCTGAGCGATGGCGGTGACCAACAGCACAGCCAATCCTGCACCCAAGTCTCCCTCACCTTCAGCAGAACTAGTTGGGTTTTGAGTCCATGGCTGCAGGCCAAACTTCTCAGAACTGCAAATGTTCTGTTCTGTTGATGTGACACTGCTACCGTTCTGCTTCTAGCACTGGGCAGGTAGGGGTATGGTGAGCTCTGGGAGGATGGGGAGGGGTCGGCTAGGCTCCGGTGTCTATGTCTTCTGTCCTCTCACCCTTCATCCCTCAGTCTTTGCTCTGAGGTCTCTGTCGTGAGCGTTGGGTTCAGCCATGTTATATGCTGATCCCTCAGGCAGGACAGAGGGCCAAAAGCAGAGCACTAGCAGTCTGAGTTCTTTCCTCTCTCATAATTACATCATCTCTGGAATGCTGGGAGTTCTGGTCTGCGTCCTGTGGCCCACACGACCTGCATCTCCACACTTCCCCCTACACTCCACCCCCACCCACCCAATTTTTCCACCTTAGATGATTTCAATTGCACATCTCTTAGTCTTGCCTGTCTGCTGCACAAGAAGTCCTTTGTGGAATGATAGCTGTTCCATTTGTTGTAAATTCCAGAGGAGATTTCAAGAGGCTCACCTCACCCTGCCATTTCTATGACATAATCTCCCATATTTTAATTGGATTGTTTGTTTTTTTGTTGTTGAGTTATATGAGTTCCTTATATATTTTGAATATAAGCCCCTTATTGGAGCCATTGTTTGTTGTCTGTAAAGATATATGTGCTCCGATGTTCAATGCACCTTTATTTACAGTGGCCAATACTTGGAAACAACCAAAGTATCCTTTGATAGATGATTGGATAAAGAAGATGTGGTATATATACACAATGGAATATTATTCTGCCATAAGAAAACATGAAATAGTGCCATTTGTGACAACATGGATGGATTTTGAGATTATTATGCTATGCGAAATAAGTCAGACAGAAATAGTCGAAAACCGTATGATTTCACTGATATGTGGAATATAAAACTCAAAGCAACAGCTATCTATCTATCTAGCTATCTAGCTTCCCTTCTGTCTTTCTCTCTCTCCTCCTCTCTCCCACCTCAGCTAGGCCCATTCTCTTCCCTGATTATGTATCACTAATAAACCTGCTTACGTATTAATCAGCTTGCTGACCTTGATTCTTCACTGTGTCGGCAAGAACTGACACTCCCCTACATTTTGGTGCTGTGACTCAGATTGCACTGTTTGTCTCCAGCCATTTGGAACATAGTGAGTATAGTTCGGCAAACTGTTCTTGCCTTTCCCATCTTCAAAGGAGATTCTCGGCCTTTTCAGGCCTCTTTCTTTTGCCTCTCAAATTTCCCTCCCCATGCCTTTAAGGCCATGATCTTTTTGAACACTATTGCCCAACAAGGGGTAACGCTAATACCAGCAAAATAGTAGGTGGAAGAACAAAGGGACAACTGCTTACATAAGTGTTTGTGTACTTCCTTCTGGGTGGAATAATCAAAATCATACCCTGGACTTTCCCTCATTAGTCGTCTATAATTTTCTACTCCTGACAGCCTTTTTCAACCCCAGAAGAATGGGGAAACTGCCAGGACTCTTTCTCAATCCCCAGAAAAGGGGCAGGACAGTCTTGCCTCTGCCCATCCCCCAGGGCAACTTGCCTCACCCCAGCCAGGTTTTCCCTTTTCTAGATGGGGAATCAAGTGTCCATTCCCACCAGTACCCCCTTGAGATGTATCCTTTCTAACTGGTCACAATTTGATCTTCAAAATTTTTAAAAGCCAACTAATCTTCTTTTGTGTGACAAGCTTGGCCCCAATACCAACCAGGAGAAGAGGAGGTTTGGCCCCTGCTTCTCCTGCCCCTAAAGCTGCTCCCACAACTAAGCTCTTGCCCCAATAGAAATGGCAGGGAAATTCAGTCCCCAACTAATACACCAACCTGTCTCCCTCATTGAGCTCCGGCAAACTAAAGCTGACCTTGGGAACTATTAAACAGTAATTAAGGAGGCCAGAAAATTTGCTAACAATTTACTCTGTCTGACAACAAATACCCCATAGGAGAAACAAATACCCCATAAGAGAAACAGCAATTCCCAAAAGTGGGAGAGAAACAATTCCTTACTCTGTATTAAGGCAGGACTCAAGGCAGGCCATCAAAAGGCCATTAATTATTCTAAAGTGTCTGCCATTTGCCAGGGCCCAGATGAAAATCCTATTATCTTCTTGGAAAGGCTGAGGGAAGTTCTCGTTAAATATACCAACCTACATCTAGAATCTTATGAGGGACAAGTAATATTAAAAGATAAATTTCTAACCCAATCTGCTTCTAACATTAGGTTAACATTAGGATGACATTCTCCAGAGACCTGGGGTTTCCTTAGACAAAATGCTGACCAGAGCCAATGTGGTCTTTTACAACCTTAACCAGGAGAGTGAGGCCAGGGCTCAGAAGAAGGAGGAATGGGAGGAGGCTAGGCATGCCCAAGTTTTAGCCATGCTTGTGGGGCAGTCAGTCACATCCTTTCTTATAGTCCCTGAATGCCCAACTCTCTCCTCAGGAGGGACCTTCTTCAGTTGTTAGCAACCAAAATAGTTACAGGAGAAAATCCTGTCCTAAGACCATTACTCCAAATGTTAGTTACACAAACTGAAGACCATCTGAACACTCTCACCCTTACATGGGAGAGTCAAAATGATTCAGTGGTCTGGGACAGTGGGATTCCTGGCCAGGCTAAAAACCCCAGTCCTCGTGAGTCTTAAGGATACCTCACACTTTCCCACCAGAAGCTGTATGCTCTAAGGCCTGAGGCAAAGGCTGGGCTTCAGCCTATAATTTCTAAGTTTCTTTCTCACGGGCTACCTAAACCCATTATGTCCCCTTGTAACAATCCTGTACTAGCGGACAGGAAAAAGGACAACTCCTATAGACTAGTAATCCACCACCGCCTATCACAGAAAATGGGTGAGTCATTAACTAAAACAGTGGAAACACTTGCAGCACTCCAAGAATAACTGGACTCATTAGCTGGAATTGCCCTCCAAAATCAAAGGGCATTAGATCTCCTTACAGCCTCAGCTGGGGGAACATGCCTATATCTTAACACGTTGCGCACGGATCACGAGAATCTTCACAAGGGATTTAAACCCCGCCTTACGCAACGTGTTAAGGAAGAGTGTTGCTTCTATGTTTACAAATCAGGACAAGTCCAACAGAACATTCAGGCCATTCTTGAATCTGTATCTAGAATCAAGACCTCAACCTTGTTTGCGAGTTCAAATTCATGGCTCATGTCATTTCTTCTTCCCTTTGCAGCTTTCCCTTTGCATATTAGTGTTATTATGATAATCAACTTACTATCTAAATTTATCTCTTCTAGAATAGAGGCTATAAAGCTACAAATGATCATCATGAACAACTGTCGACCCCTGGGATTCCAAGCTCCAAATACCCATCATTGGCTGATGGATGGACACTTCCCTCCGCCCCCTTTGATCAATAGTTAACAAGCAAATGGAACCCAAAGAAGTCTCAAAGTCCCTTAACAGCAGGAAGCAGCCAGAGTGGTCGTCGCCCCAAAGTCCCCAAAGATTTAGGTACCTAATGCTTGAGGGGGGGAAATGTTAGGTAGAAGTTATAAAATGTAGGAGGAGGGGTGGGAGGTATCCATAGTGCCTACAGAAGAAGCTTATAACTAGCTTTGATTGACTGCCCAACCATATATCTGTTTTTACAACAACAGAGAACAAGGGGTGGTCCAGAGCAATATAAGGATCTGAGTATCTGAGTCAACAGACTTCCACCCATCTTAGGAGGTCATGCCCTCCTGTGAGGAGCATGAACCACGTTTCCTGCCAAATCAATATGTAATTCCCTCACCCCACCCAGCAAACTATAAGTCCTCAGGACAAGGGCTCTCTCTCTCTCTCTCTCTCTCTCTCTCTCTCTCTCCCTCTGGCCCTCAAGCTCTCTGACCTTCACTGTCTCCCACTTTCTTTCTGCCTCTTTTTCTCTCTCTCTTTCTCTCTCTTCTTCTCTCCCTCTCTCTCCCACCTTAGCTTGGCCCATTCTCTTCCCCATCACTAATAAACCCTGCTTACATATTAAAAAAACAACAACAACAACTAAAACTGAAAGCAACAAAGGAACAAGACAAACAAAGAAACAAAAACTGATAGACATAGATTATAGTTAGTGGTTACCAGAAGGTAAGGGGGAGGGGGACGGTAGATGTGGATAAAGGGTGTCAAATACATGGTGATAGAAGGAGAACTGACTCTGGGTGGTGAATACACAATGTGATATATAGATGATGTATTACAGAATTGTATACTTGAAACCTATGTAATTTTACTAATATTGTCACCCCAATAATTTTAATTAAAAAAAAACAAAAAACACTTAGGAATAAATTTTACCAAGGAAGTAAAAGACCTGTAACTCAGAAAATTATAACACATTGAAGAGAGAAATTAAATAAGATACAAATAAATGGAAACATATACCAAGCTCATAGATAAGAAAAATTAATATAGTTAAAATGTGCATACTACCCAAAGCAATCTATAGATTAATGCAATCACTATCAAAATACCAATGACATTTTTCACAGAACTAGAACAAATAGTCCTAAAATTTATGTGGAACCATAAAAGACGCCGAATAGGCATGGTAATCCTCAGAAAGAAGAACAAAGCTGGTGGTATCATACTATCTGATATCAAATTATACTAGAAAACTATAGTAATCAAAATAGCATGGTACTGGCATAAAAACAGACACATAGATCAATGGAACAGACTAAAGAGCCCAGAAATAAATCCTTGCCTATATGGTCATTTAATCTATGACAAAGAAAGCAAGAATTTACATTGGAGTAAAGACAATCTACTTAATAAATGGTGATTTATTAAAATTGGACAGATACACACATAAATATGAAACTGGACCACCATCTTACTCCATATACAACAATAAACTCAAAATGGATTAAAGACTTAAATGTGAGACCCATAATAATAAAACCCCTAGAAGAGAATATAGAAAGTAAACTCTCAGACATTACCCTTAGTAGTCTTTTTACTGATATATCTCCTCAAACAAGAGAAACAAAAGAAAAAAAAAATGGGACTACATCAAACTAAAAAGTTTTGCACAGCAAAGGAAACCATCAACAAAACAAAAAAACATGCTATTGAATGGGAGAAGATATTTGCCAATTATACATATGATAAGCAGTTAATATCCAAAATTTAGCTTAAAAAACTCACGCAACTCAACACCAAAAACCAAACAATCCATACGGAGTACATTTTTTAATTAAAATTTATTGGAGGTGACAATAGTCAACAAAACTACATAAATTTCAAGTGTACAAATCTATCATACATCATCTATATATTGCATTACGTATTTACTACTCAGAATCAGTTCTCCTTCCATCATTATATATGTGACCCCCTTTACCCTCTTCTACAATCCCCCCTCGCCCCTTACCCTCTGGTAACCATTAAACTGTTGTCTATGTCTATGAGTGTTTGTTTCATTAGTTTGTCTTGTTCCTTTGTTGCCTTAGTTTTATATCCCACATATGAGTGAAGTCATATGGTTCTCAACTTTTTCTGTCTGACTTATTTCACTTAGCATAATAGTCTCAAGGTCCAACCATGTTGTCGCAAATGGCAGTATTTCATCTTTTCTCATGGCAGAGTAATATTCCATTTTGTATATATACCATAACTTCTTTATCCAATCATCTATTAAAGGACCCTTGTGTCAGATGGATACTAGACATATTGGGGTGATCACTTGGTAAGTTATATATATATATATATGTCTAGTCACTACGTTGTACACCTAAAACATATAATATTGTATGTCAACTGTAATTGAAACATTTTTTAAAAATTTAAATATACTCCATGTTCCACATTAAATACCATTTATAACTGTAAAAGAAAAGAAAAAGAAAGCAAAAGGAAAAAAAAAAAAGCCAAAAACTCCAAATAAAATAAGGGCAGAGGTCCTGAGTAGATATTTCTCCAAAGAGGACATACAGATGGCCAATAGACATATGAGAAGATGCTCAAAATCATTAATCATCAGATAAATGCAAATAAAAACCACAATGAGATACCACCTCACTCCCGTCAGAATGGCTATCATCAATAAATCAACAAAGAGCAGGTATTGTCAAGGATGTGGAGAAAAGAGTACTATTATGCACTGTTGGTGGGATTGTAAATTGGTGTAGCCACTATGGAAAACAGTATGGAGGTTCCTCAAAAAATTAAAAATATACTCTAAATATCAAACTTTCTTTTACATAAACTTAAGGGTAACCATTCAACAAAAATCCAGAACGGAAATATATACTGTAATAAAAGAAGAAACAAAGGGAAACATCATAGAATAACACCACACAGAAATAATAGACAACAACAAAAGGGCAAAGAAACAATGGAGACACAGCCTTACCAGAAAACTAATGATAGAATGACAGGAAATCCTCACATATCAATAATCACTCTAAATGTAAATGGACTGAACTCACCAATAAAAAGGCCCAGAGTAGCAGATTGGATCAAAAAAACTAAATCCAACCATGTGTCTCAAAGAGACACATCTCAGCTACAAGGAAAAGCATAGACTCACAGTAAAAGGGTGGAAATTGACACTCCAAGCAAATGGCATGCTGAGAAAATAAGGTTCAGCTACACTGATATCAGATGAAACACACTTGAGGGTGAAAAAGGTAACAATGATTAAAACACTTCATAAAATAGGTATAGAAGGAAAATACCTTAACATAATACAGGCCATATATGACAAACCCTCAGCTAATCTCATAATTAATGGTGAAAAACTGAAGCCCTTTGCTCTACGTTCAGGAACACAACAGGGCTGTCCCCTATCACCTCTGCTTTTCCACATAGTGTTGTAAGTCCTCGCCAGGACAATCAGGCAAGAGGAAGAAATAAAAGGCATCCAAATTGGGAATGAAGAAGTTAAACTGTCACTCTTTGCAGATGACATGATGCTATATATAGAAAATCCTAAAGACTCCACCAAAAAGCTATTAGAAACAATCAACAAATACAGTAAATTTGCCGGCTACAAAATCAAGGTACAAAAGTCCATTGCATTCTTATATACTAACAATGAAATCTCAGAAAAAAGAAATACAAAAAACAATTCCTTTTGCAATTGCAGCAAAAAGAATAAAATACTTATGAATAAACTTAACCAAGGATGTGAAAGACCTATATGCTGAAAACTGCAAGACATTTTTAAAAGAAACTGAAGAAGACAAAAAGAAATGGAAAGACATTCCGTGCTCATGGATTGGAAGAATCAACATAGTTAAAATGACCATATTACCCAAAGCAATATACAAGTTTAATGCAATCCCCATCAAAATCCCAATGGCATTTTTTTAAAGAAATAGAACAAAAAATCATCAGTTTTGTTTGGAACCACAAAAGACCCCCAAATAGCCAAAGCAATGTTAAGAAAAAAGAACAATGTGGGAGGTATCACACTCCCTGACTTTAGCTTGTACTACAAGCTAAATCAAAACAGCATGATATTGGCAGAAAAACAGACACGTAGACCAATGGAATA
Organism: Rhinolophus sinicus; assembly: GCF_057876585.1. Taxonomy (NCBI): domain Eukaryota; kingdom Metazoa; phylum Chordata; class Mammalia; order Chiroptera; family Rhinolophidae; genus Rhinolophus; species Rhinolophus sinicus. The sequence goes on along the minus strand of NC_142504.1, from coordinate 73,744,772 downwards.
GAATTGAGAACTCAGAAAAAAACACACATAAATATGGACAGATAATTTTTGACAAAGAAGCAAAAAACATACAATGGAGAAAAGACAGCCTCTTCAATAAATGGTGCTAGGAGAATTGGAAAGCCATGTGCAAAAGAATGAAACTGGACTGCTATCTGTCACCATGTACCAAAATTAATTCAAAATGGATCAAAGACTTAAGCATAAGACCTGACACAATAAACTGCATAGAAGAAAACATAGGTACTAAACTTATGGACCTTGGGTTCAAAGAGCGTTTCATGAAGTTGACTCCAAAGGCAAGGGAAGTAAAAGCTAAAATAAACGAATGGGACTATATGAATCTTAAAAGCTTCTGCATAGCCAAAGAAACCATTGACAAAATAAAGAGGCAACCAAATGAATGGGAGAAGATTTTTGCAAACAGTGCCTCTGATAAGGGGCTAATATCCAAAATATACAAGGAACTCATGCAACTCAACAACAAAAAAACAAACAACCCAATTGAAAAAAGGGCAGAGGACCTGAAGAGACATACGAGACATTTGTATGTCCAAAGCGGACATACAAATGGCAAAGAGACATATGAAAAAATGCTCAACATCACTAATCATCAGAGAAAGGCAAATAAAAAACACAATGAGATATCACCTCACCCCAGTTAGAATGGCTATCATCAAGACAAACAGTAACAAGTGTTGGACAGGCTGTGGAGAAAAAGAAACCCTCATATACTGTTGGTGGGAATGCAGACTGGTGCAATTGCTATGGAAGGCAGTGTGGAGGTTCATCAAAAAATTATGAATAGAATTACCGTATGGCCCAGTAATCCCTCTCTTGGGTGTCCACCCAAAACATCTGAAAACATTTATCCATAAAGACACGTGTGCTCCAATGTTCATTGCAGCTTTGTGTACGGTGGCCAAGACATGGAAACAACCAAAATGTCCTTCGATAGATGAATGGATAAAGAAGTTGTGGTATATATACACAATGGAATACTATTCAGCAGTAAGAAAAGATGAAATAAGACCATTTGTAACAACATGGATGGATCTTGAGATTATAATGCTAAGTGAAATAAGTCAGACAGAAAAAGCAGAGAACCATATGATTTCACTGATATGTGGTATATAAACCAAAAACAAGAAAAGAACAAAACAAATGGGAAACAAATACTCATATACACAGACAACAGTTTAGTGGTTACCAGAGGCTAAGGGGGGAGGAGGGTGATAGATGAGGGTAAAGGGAATCAAATATATAGTGATGGAAGGAGAACTGACTCCGGGTGGTGAACACACAATGGGATTTATAGATGATGTAATACAGAATTGTACACCTGAAATCTATGTAACTTTACTAACAATTGTCACCCCAATAAACTTTAATTAAAAAAGAAAGAAAGACCCCCCCAAAAAAAATAAAATAAAATAAAAATAAATTTAAAAAAAATAAAAATAGAATTATCTTATGACCCAGCAATTCTTCTCCTGGGTATTTATTCAAATAAATCAAAAACATTAATTTGAAATAATATGTGCACCCCTATGTTCACTGCAGCATTATTTACAATAGCAAAGATATGGAAACAATGAAATGTTATAAAGATTATGTAGGGTTTGAGAAGCATACTGGACTTATTTGGGGGATCGCTTCATAGATTATATAAATGCCTAACCACTGCTCTGTACATCTGAAACTAATATAAAATAATATTGAAAGTTAATGATAATTGAAAAAGTAAAATAGTCACAGGGATGTAAAGTACAGCATAGGGAATATAGTCAATAATATTGGAATGGTGTCAGATGGGTAATATACTCATTGGGGTTATCACTTTGTGAGGCACACAAATGTCTAATCACTATATTGTTTGTACACCTGAAACTAATACAATATTGTATTCAATGGAATTGAAAAATAAATTTCTAAAAATTTTTAAAAAGCTAAAATATATGAGAGGATATGCATAGGTTATATGCAAATACTGTCATTTTGTGTAAAATACTGAGCATCCTTGGATTTTGATTTCTGAGCAGGGTCCTAGAACCAATCCCCAGCAGATACTGAGGGATGACTACAATTGATTTCACATATTGTTTTTCTTCTCTGCTGTTAGTCTTTATACCTATCTCATTTTACATTACATTATACCCTTTTCTTACACTTTAAGAATCTATAGTTATTTTTAAAAGCAGTTGGTGCTAAGCAAAATAAGTCAGACAGCAAAAGTCGAGAAACATATGATTTCATTGACATGTGGTATATAAAACTGGAAACAACAAAAGAACAAGACAAATAAATGAAGACACAAAAACTCATAGACACAGAAAATAGTTTAGTGGTTACCAAAGGGTAAGAGGGGAGGGGGGTGGTAGATGAGAGTAGAGTAAAGGGGATCAAATATATGGTGATGGAAAGAGCACTGACTCTGGGTGGTGAACACAATGTGATATATAGATGATGTATTACAGAATTATACACCTGAAATCTATGTAACTTTATGAACAATTGTCACCCCAATAAACTTTAATTTAAAAAAAAGGGGGGGATGTTTTTTTTTAAAAAAAAAAAAAAAAAAAAACCACCTGTTATAGCCTGCAATCAACACATTCATTTCTCAGGTTCCTTTTTAGCCTTCCTTAACCAAGAACAATAATAATATTTGAAATGAAATGATCTTTTAATGTTATTTGTTTGAATTTCACAAATGTTCTTGCTCATATATTCCCCATATCTTGCATTTTGCAGTAAAGACTCAAGATCTGCTTATGTTGTTTTATTTTATACTGAATTAAACTAGAAAGAATTCACAAATTCACTAGACTCCTGATTATTGGACATTAACCATAACAAAATAGAATCTCTATATAGTCAGGCCTTCCTTACTCAGTCTTTCCATATTTCCACATGTGTGTCTGTTTATAGTCCTGCCTTTTGATTAACTACAACAGTCCAGTAAGAATGGAAATTTGCATTAGTTCACATTGAACCAGAAAGGTCTGGAGGAAACAGTGTGATCCACATTATACAGGCTTTTAGAGGATATCAAATATTGCCAAGTGATGTTACTGCACTAATGCCATAACAACATACAAATTATCCATAAAAGCCATTTATATAGCAACAATCTAAATCTCAAGTTACTCACATGTTTGTGTGTGTGAATGATGTATATGTGTGTAGTGTGCGTGTGTGTTCACACTAAAAATTTTTTTAAAAGAAGCAGGTTTGCTACTGAACTGCCTTGATCAACTTTTAAATTAATATTTTATTTTACAGGAACATGTCCTCTCCTCCCCACCCCCATCTAAGGATTGATTAACAGCTCTCCCTCAAAATACCAGCTGGAAGTACGAGCTGAAGGTACAAGAATTGTTCCTGTCCCTTATCTATCAAAGCTTTCTCTTAGAGCAGTAGCTATAAACTGGCAGATGTGGAGCAAAATAAACTCAATTCAGATCCTCCTCTCCCCCAACTTATATATCACTCTAGGAAAAAGAGTCTGTGTGTCAATATATCCAAGCTGGAAAATGTCCAATTGTTTCACCAGCTAACAAATCCAAATAGAGAAAAATAATAATAATTTCACGAACACTTAGCCCTGCCCTGTCCCAGGGACCTACCCTGGAGGACCTTCAGAGGGGACCGTAAAAATTAGTTTCCTATCTTTGGGCTGAAGTGTGCAATGGCAGATCAAGTATCTTTGCAACGTCCCATCCTAAGGAGCACACTCCTGCACTCCACAGGCTGCTTAAACGGCATTCACATCATAAGCCAGGCTGCAGGGTGGGCTTTGTTACTCTTTTCAAACCTACAGTCCTGAAACTTCTTTCCCAAAAGCCCTCACTGCCTGACCAAAGATTACTTAGGTCCACTTGATATTTCCTTATGGAGACAAACTATAAAGAGGAAACACAAAGGGGAAAAGGTGCAGAATTCAAAAACACATTTTGTTTCCTCAACCTTCAAAGTATAACCACCATGAATGATTGGAGGAAATCATAACAACGAACATTTTATTGTTGGATGTCCTCTACAGCTTATTCATCTTGCATGACTGAAACTTCATACTTGTTGAACAGCAATGCCCCATTTCCTCCTCCCCTCAACCCCATCAACCACCATTATACTCTGTTTCAATAAGTCTATTTTAGATACCTCATATAAATCAGTCAGTATTTGTCCTTCTGCGACTGGCTTATTTCACTTAGCATAATGTCCTCCAGGCTCATCCATGTTATCACATATGGCAAGATTTCCTTCTTTTGAAAGCTGAATACTCCATTGTATGTATGAGGGGAGACAATTAAGTTCACAAACTCATCCTAAAACAGTGCTACACACCTCATTGCTGAATATCACTATAGTCACCTTCAAAGTACTCCCCTTGGGAAGCATGCACCAATGCCAGCACCTAGTCCACCCTTCAAAGCTATTTTGGAACTCTTTTTCTGGAATGGCCATCAGAGCTGTCGTCGTATTACCCTTGATGTCCTGAATGTCATCCAAATGTCTTCCTTTCAATATTTCCTTTATCTTTGGGTAAAGAAAGAAGTCATTGGGGAACAGATCAGTTGAGTAGGGAGAGTGTTCCAATACAGTTTTTTGTTGACTGGCTAAAAATTCGTTCACAGACAGGGCTGTGTGAGCTGGTGCATTGTCATGATGTAAGAGCCATGAATTGTTGGCAAAAAGCTCAGGTCATCTAAGTTTTTCATACAGCCTTTTCAACACTTCCAAATAGTAAACTTGGTTAACTGTTTATCCAGTTGGTACAAATTCATAATGTATAATCCTTCTGATATCAAAAAAGGTTAGCAACATCGTTGCAACAAGTCCAGTCCACGAATTTGTCACACCTCATATATACCACATTTTCTTTATTCATTCATCTGTTGATGGACATTTAAGTTTTTTCCACATCTTGGCTATTTTGAATAGTGCTGCAATGAACATGGGATTGCAGATATCTCTTCAAGATACTGGTTTCAATTCTTTGGGATATTTCCCCCATAAGTGGCATTAATAAATCATATAATAGTTCTATTTTTCATTTTTTCAGAAACCTTCATAATGTTTTCTACAGTGGCCACACCAATTTACATTCCAACCAACATTGTACAAAGATTCCAATTCCTTCACATCCTTGCCAACATTTATTACCTTTTTTTTTCCGTTTGTTTTAATAGCCGTCCTGAGCAGTGTGAGGTGATATTTCATTGTGGTTTGATTAGCATTTCCTTGACAATGAGTGATGTTGAGCATATTTTCAAATACCTGTTGGCCATTTGTATATCTTCTTTGAAGAAATATCTTCAAGTCCCTTGCTCATTTTTTTAAAATTGGGTTATTTGTTGGGGGTTTTTTAATTTAATTTCAGGAGCTTCATGTATTTTGGGATATTAATCCCTTATCATATATATGGTTTGCAAATAGTTTCTCCCATTGTGCAGGCTGCCTTTTCACTCTGTGATTGTTTCCTTTGCTGTGCAGAAGCTTTTTAGTTTGATGTCATCCCATTTGTCTACTTTTGCTTGTTGCTTGTGCTTTTGATGTCATAGGGTTATTGCTTTAGGCTGGATTTCCTTAAGCCATGTTACTGCTTCAAAGGCCTTCTTCGTTAAAGCTCTTGCTGTGTGTTGCTAAGTTGCATAAATTTCTAATTTATACAACCAGAGGCAATGACAAGTCCTCTCACTAGCACCAATTGTGATTTTAATGTAATAAGAATATAATAGCTTTTCATTCTTATTTCACTTTTCATGTCTGACTATAGAGAGCATAAACATCTTCTCTCCAGTTGTATTTTCTTATTCAGTCTCTTCCAGTACTTTGTAAATGGTCTTTTCTTTGCCAATTTATTTTAACAGGTTTGTTGGCTTTTAATTGATTTTTTAATATATAAAGATATTAGCTTTTTGTCATATATACATGTATATGCCCATTGTTTTTATCTAGTTTTCTATTTGCTTTTGATTTTAGGGTTTTAATATTTCTTAAATAAAAGGTTTCCTTTTCAGATAAAACCCATTAAATTTTATGTGTAATTTTTTCTATCAATTAAGCCTAGAAATTACTTACATATACATATAGTTATTTCTGTATGTATTCTTCTCATTTTTTATAGCTTGATAGTTTTAATTTAACTCTTCAGTATATTTAATTTCTTTTGAAAATTTTAAGAATC